>NW_011494950.1:655873-656665 GCF_000754665.1 Bison bison bison | reverse complement strand
CAAGGAGATCCAGCCAGTCCATCCTAAGGAAATCAGTTGTGAATATTCGTTGGAAGGACTGATACTGAAGCTGAAGCTCCAATACTTTGGCCACCTGATGTGCAGAACTGACTCGTTTGAAAAGACACTGATGCTGGGAGAGATTGAAGGCTGTAGGAGAAGGGGACAACAGAGGATGAGATGGTTGGACGGCACCACCAACTTGATGGACATGAGTTTGAGTAAGCTCTGGCAGTTGGCGAGGGACAGGGAAGCCTGACGTGCTGCAGTCCATGGGGGCGCAAAGAGTTGGACATGACTGAGCGACTGAACTGAAGTGAACTTACCCCTTACAAATTAGAGAAGTTTAAGATAGTCTGATGGGTTTTGAATTTCTGAATCAGGAAACCAGTAGGTTTTGTGAATCTGTTGGGAAATTAGGGAAAGGCTATTCATTCACCAGGGAATCTTTTCTAAGCCTTTGCTGGGGCTGGGTGGTATATACAAGGTTCACACAAGTTTCTTTTTATTTGAAATATATATTCAAATTCAGTTCAGTTCAGTTTAGTCACTCAGTCATGTCCGACTCTTTGCGACCCCACGAATCGCAGCACGCCAGGCCTCCCTGTCCATCACCAACTCCCAGAGTTCACTCAGACTCAAGTCCATCAAGTCAGTGATGCCATCCAGCCATCTCATCCTCTGTCGTCCCCTCTCCCTCCTGCCCCCAATCCCTCCCAGCATCAGAGTCTTTTCCAATGAGTCAACTCTTCGCATGAGGTGGCCAAAGTACTGGAGTTTCAGCTTTAGCAT
>NW_011494950.1:655146-655773 GCF_000754665.1 Bison bison bison | reverse complement strand
ACGCCAGGCCTCCCTGTCCATCACCAACTCCCAGAGTTCACTCAGACTCAAGTCCATCAAGTCAGTGATGCCATCCAGCCATCTCATCCTACTGTCGTCCCCTTCTCCTCCTGCCTTCAATCTTTCCCAGTCATCAGTCTTTTCCAATGAGTCAGTTCTTTGCATCAGGTGACCAAAGTATTGGAGTTTCAGCTTCAGCATTAGTCCTTCCAATGAATATTCAGGACTTTAGGATTGACTGGTTTGATCTCCTTGCAGTCCAAGAGACTCTCAAAGAGTCTTCTCCAACACCACAGTTCAAAAAAGGATCCAGTCTTCAGCACTCAGCGTTCTTTATGGTCAACTTGCACATCCATACATAACTACTGGAAAAACCATAGCTTTGACTAGATGGATCTTTATCAGCAAACTAAAGTCTCTGCTTTTTAATATTCTGTCTAGGTTTGTCATAGCTTTCCTTCCAAGGAGCAATCATCTTTAATTTCATGGCTGCAGTCACCATCTGCAGTGATTTTGGAGCCCCCAAAAATAAAGTCTGTCACTGTTTCCATTATCTCCCCATCTATCTGCCATGAAGTGATGGGACCAGATGCCATGATCTTTGTTTTTTGAATGTTGAGTTTTAAG
>NW_011494950.1:653497-655046 GCF_000754665.1 Bison bison bison | reverse complement strand
TCAACTCTTCGCATGAGGTGGCCAAAGTACTGGAGTTTCAGCTTTAGCATCATTCCTTCCAAAGAAATCCCAGGGCTGATCTCCTTCAGAATGGACTGGTTGGATCTCCTTGTAGTCCAAGGGACTCTCAAGAGTCCTCTCCAACACCACAGTTCAAAAGCATCAATTCTTCGGCGCTCAGCCTTCTTCACAGTCCAACTCTCACATCCATACATGACCACCGGAAAAACCGTAGCCTTATTATTCAAATTAAGCCGCCTTTTTTAATGAAAGGTGTATTAATTGCTTGCAGTGTACACAAATTCTAGGAGAAAATGACAGGAAAAAATAAGATCCAGTCTGGGTCTTCCTGGAGTTTATAGTCTTGGTAGCAGAAAGAGATTTACATTCATCATTCACAAGGTATTCCCCCATTCCAAACATAATGCAGGAACCATTGGTAACCACAGTCTTGTTTAACTCAAAACAAATCAAAGGAACAAGAGTGTAAGTATAGTGTGATAGAGAGCTAGATTGCTAGACTAACATTATTACAGGAACAAAGAAGGACCATTGAGGGTGTGGCCCAATAACTGGAGCAGGTTTCATCAAAATGGTGCAACCAAAGCTACAGGATCTGAGATGGTTGAAGACTGTTCAGATACTAAAACTTTATGATTATATGTAATTTATTTATTGCTGTTTTGTTTTTCTATCCAAGGTTGGTGGAAGACAACAGAACACACTTGGGCTGTTATGCTATAGACTTCTGTGTGTGTTCTGGCATGTATCTTGAGTATTATTTTAATATATTCCCATACACATTCAAGTAGATAATGATTCTTTGAACAGCATTTTATCTTAAAAGGAATTTGGCCTCCTTTGCTTCCAAACAAAAATTAAAAGCCAAAATTCCCCCAAAGCCCCACTCAAGCATTCCCTCTTCATTTGGAAATAGTCAGTTAATTCAAATGACAAATCAGGAACTGGAGCAAGTCAGCAGGTGACTCATGGTGTGATTGGAAGGGCCTGGTACCCTTTCTAACTCAATTTCTTCATCTGTCTGTAGGAAATAATAGTCTCCCAGAGGTGTTATGAAAAATAATTAAAGTTGGTAGTGTGCTTTGAGATCCATGAATGAACAGCACTTTCAAAGGGCATAATTACACACTGCAGTGATTCTCTCAGACTGGCTTCCTCTACTCACTATTTCATAGGTATTAATATTAGTAATGACCCAGTTAGGTAGGTTTTCCTTGTTGTCAAGTTGCTAATACATTTTTTGGCCACTGATACTAGTTGCCTTTAAAATGAATGCAACCCAGAGTAGTAGTAAAAGCCACTAATTCTTTGGTTTTAGTAGTCTTAAAGTCTTTGGGGGAGTTTAGTTTTCCAGATCATTCTACCTTCATTCTCAATCTTTCCACTTCAGTTGGCTCACTTATTGCCTCTCTGATGCCAATCCCAAAAGCTTGTAGAAGATCAATTCAATAGCTTCACTGAAAGCAAACAGGAGGTCCCTCTTTGCTTTGCTTAATACTTAATAATTTCTTCTTTGCTGTTCTTATTC
>NW_011494950.1:652637-653397 GCF_000754665.1 Bison bison bison | reverse complement strand
TGGGACCAGATGCCATGATCTTTGTTTTTTGAATGTTGAGTTTTAAGCGAACTTTTTCACTCTCCTCTTTCACTTTCATCAAGAGGCTCTTCCTCTTTACTTTCTGCCATAATGGTGGTGTCATCTGCATATCTGAAGTTATTGATACTTCTCCCAACAATCTTGATTCCAGCTTGTGCTTCATTTAGCACAAGGAGTACATCAAGGCTGTATATTGTCACCTTGCTTATTTAACTTCTATGCAGAATACATTATGTGAAATGCCAGGCTGGATGAAGAAGGGCAATAGGAACTGTATTTTTTTGTATTAATTCAAACTGTTTGGGGAGGATGATGGGGGCTTTTCTGGAAGAGGGGACCCTTTGTCAAGGATGTGGTGAAAGAGATTTCTGCCTTGGAAAGAAGCACGTGCAGAGCTCAGAATCAAGAAAATCTGACATGTCTGAAGGCTAAAAATGAGGGTTTTGAATGAAAGGTCTAAAGGCATTTACTGGGACTCCTCAAGGTCATCTTATGTGCACTAAGTCTCCTTGGGTACACATTTAGAGTAAATTTGGTTTCTTCTACCCCTTACAAGAATGTTCAAACTACCACACAATTGCACTCATCTCATTTATATAATTTTCATAATGTAACTAAATATTTCTTAGATGATGGTGAACTCTGCAATGCCTTTGACCTAACACAAGCAGAAGATATTAAGAAGAGGTGGCAAGAATACACAGAAGAACTATACAAAAAAGATCTTCACGACCCAGAT
>NW_011494950.1:648497-650803 GCF_000754665.1 Bison bison bison | reverse complement strand
GGGAAAAAAAGATGCTGAATTGTATAATATTTGTTTGTTTTGAAAGTTGGTCTAAGATATGAACTTTAAAAGACAATTGTAGACATGTATCAACTGTATAGCATAGGGAAGTATACTCAATATATTGTAGTAGCCTATAATGGAAAATAACCTGATAAAAAATATATTTTTATATGTATAGGATACATACATATGGGGGCTTCCCTGGTAGCTCAGATGGTAAAAGCGTCTGCCTACAATGCGGGAGACCTGGGTTTGATCCCTGGGTCAGGAAGATCCCCTGGAGAAGGAAATGGCACCCCACTCCAGTACTCTTGCCTGGAAAATCCCATGGACCGAGGAGCCTCGTAGGCTACAATCCATAGGGTCGCAAAGAGTTGGACACAACTGAGCGACTTCACTTCTTCACTTCATACATACATATGTATAACTGAGTCACTTTGCTATATACCTGAAACATTATAAATCAAATATATTTCAATTTAAAAAAACAAATGACCATACTTCCTAATGCCTATTTAATTATTTTATTTTCTAATTGTATTTTTATGAAAAAGGGTGAGGAAATCATGCTGATGTTTGGGCAGAAATTTGTCTTAATCCAGGTGCCATCACTGTGAAATGACTGCTTCAGATTTGCTTGGAGAAATGAATAAACCTTATAAAGCTTAAATCTTCACACTAAGCATATAAAGTGTCAGCAAATGTTGTAGATACAGATTTTTTGGGGGGGAAATGAAGAAAAATGTTAAGTCTAGGTTTTGAATATATATTTGAGCCAAAAAGGTGGCAGTAGACAACACTAAAGTGAGATGAAAAAGACTCTAGTTGTAGCCAGTGATATTCTCTGTTAGATAATTATTATCCTGAGGGAATAAAAGAGGAATAACTGGCTTAGCCCATCTGTTTAAGTATTAAAGGCTTCTCCAATTAAATGATCCTGTGTGAGTCAATAATGAGGTAATTCAGATAGAATCAAACTAATAAACACCTTGATATAGAACTGAAAAGAATTCCGGGTCAAAGTCAAATCTCTACCCAGTATCCTATTGGTATAAATATACAAGACTAGGTGTGGTTGAACAATAATGAATAATGTATATGATGGAAGTTCAGCTACTGTGCACATATTTCTGGCAAATAACAGCATTCTTTCAAACAACGTCCTGAAAGCTCAACAGGATGATATTTTCCATCCCCACAAAGACTTGAAGGATATCATCCAAGCAAAAAGGAAAATAATTTCCTGGAGGCTGAGTTAGGGATCTCAGTGCCAGCGTGGAATAGGAGAGAGCTCATAACTTAGCAGACACAAGATCAAGATTACCACGTTGGGGAAAACATGGGAGAAAGGAAAGGGCTGCTCTCCCAGAGGTTTGCAAAGACACATGAGCAAAATGGAACTGTGAGCGAGGTACATGATCAAAGAATTAAAGGGCTATCCAGTGAATTGTAATGAGACCAGAAGAAAAACTGAGTGGAAGGAATTGAAAACAAAAAAAGTATTCTGAAGAGTTCCAGATCCAGAGGCTGCAAATATTACCACAGAAGTGATTCCAAGACCTCCAAATGGCTGAGAAATCATACAGGAATGAACTGGTCCTCAGCCATAAGAAGAAAGCGAAAGAAAAATAATAAGGCTTAAAAATGAGGATTTCAGAAAAGTACTGCAAAGGGAATCTGGACATATGCAATTTGGCTTTTTTTGGAGCAAAGTTTACTTTGACATTCAAGTATTCCAGGTGGTATCTTACCAAATCTGATGGCATAAAACCAATCACAGTTTCATGGCTACTTAAAAATAGAGAGTCTATTATTTCAGAAACAAATAAAGGATCTTGATGGCAACTGTTTCTGTAAATTCAGTATTGTCTTAGATAATAATAATTATATTAAAACCTCTGCTTGTCTGAGCTAAGCATGCTATATTGTAATTTCCTACTGCCCATCAATTTCACCCAATAGACTATAGGCTTCTTGATGTAAGAACTGCGGCTTATTTTTTTCTGAATCCCAAGTGCCTGGCATATTTCAGAAACTCAATAAATGTTTGCTTCTTTAATAAATGAACAGAAAAGCGAATTTAGCAAAAATGAAAGGTAATGTTAAGCTAACTGGGTAGGCAGCTAAATTTTGAAAGTGCTTCTTAGTCATCTCTCCATGATGACATTGAAGAAACTAGATAACAAGCTAATAATTTCTTGGAGGAGGTTTGGAAGAAAACAGTTCACAAAGGAAGGGAACGATACAAGAGAAGCCCAATTCCCGAGTGATGTTTGAAGATATGATAACATTAAACTGCAACT
>NW_011494950.1:646902-648397 GCF_000754665.1 Bison bison bison | reverse complement strand
TAAGTGGGTAGTAAGGGGAAACCTAGAACAACAAAGCCAGCTGAGAACACACGAGAAAAGAGCCATTGGCCCCTAACTTGGGCAGCCTTCCCACAAACTCCTTTTGCCATTTTGTCATTTGAGAGAAGGAAGCAAGAGAATGTAGTATCTCTCTGCATCACAGGAAAAACGTCAAGCTTATATTTCATAATGACCTTGGATTCACGGTGACATCATGTTCAAAGGAAAGCACACTTCTGAACATGTGGTTCCAAGATGGAATATGAAATGGAATATCAGAACTTTTAGTATAAATCAACCTTTTTTCTTAAGCTCCTTTTGAATTCTGTCGTTTATCAATATATGTGGCTATTTCAACATATGGATCTCAGGCAAAAGCTTTCTTTCATTCCCCTAACCCTAAAGTTCTGTCTGTACTACCCTGGGTGTGGGGTGGGCGGAGGGATAGGCAGAGTTTCCTTTAATACAAACCATGACTTGAAGCAGTGCCCATACTGAAAAGCTTCAGCTACCCTCACTAAATTAGAACTTTACCAGAGTAAAATATCTAGAGAGTGGGTCGATTTTACTCTTTTACTTTTCTGGTAGAAAATATTTTCCTTCAAACGGAGTAAAAAACACAAGGAGGGCTTTTACTGTTCTTGCAATACTGTAGCACTGCATACGTTTCTCACTGTAAGTGCAGAAAACTTTTGAAAAGTATCTATTTATATAACATTTTGGAAATGACAAAATGTAAGAAATGGAGGACAGATTAATGGTTGCCAATAATCTGACCGCCTAGCCAGTGCTTTTCCAAAAAAGGAAGTGTAAGAAACAATATGTAAAGGTCATTGAATTAAAAATCAAAAGGAATAGATTTTATTAGTAGCTCTGACATTGTATGTTTTGAAAAGATGCTAGATACAGACAGTTTTTACATGATGAGGAAGGGAGCTCACAGGGAGGTGAGGATAGTTATAAAACGGTAACCCCGGGAACCCTTGTGTATTGAACTTTCTGTATCTTGACTGTGGTGGTAGATAACATGAATCTACATGGTGATAAAACTGAATATAAATTAATACAAATGTGCACGCATGCACACCCACACATATATACCAATTAGTACAGTTAAAACTGGAGAAATCAGAGTAAGACCAGTGGATTACATCAACATCAGTATTCAGATTGTGATGTAATACTACAGTTTTACGTTTCCATTGTGAGGACCTGGGCAAAATGTAAAAGGGATCTCTCTGTACTATTTCATACAATTGTAGCAAGTATACAATTATCTCAATAACATTTTCAATTTTAAAAAAGCTACTAGGACTTTTCTAGGCCCCACTCAAATAGCATAGGCAAGGAGACAAACTACCCATGGCTGAGACCAAGAGAAAAAAGCTGGACCCTGAAGACTGAGTGACCCCAGAACCAGAGTTTGATAAATCAGAAAAGAAGAAAAAAAGGTTTTTAATGGCAACTTAATTAACATTCCATGTAAAGGATTTAG
>NW_011494950.1:646276-646802 GCF_000754665.1 Bison bison bison | reverse complement strand
TGATAACAAGTCTTTTCCCTTCCAGACATATCCAGCTTCCCCCTTTCATGAGCTACTCCCTGCCACGCACTGCCTGTCTTCCTTTAACCACACAATAGCACTTGCCCTTCCTGAGACAGGCTGTGCACTTTGACTCCTCTGTGCCTTTGGTCATTATATTCACTCTGCCCAGAAAGCTACTCTTTCCTCCATTATCTTCCTGGAGGATTCCCGTTCACCTTTCCATTGCCAGTGTGTCACACTTACCCATTGCTGTATAACAACACCCCTCCCCCACCCGCCACCACTCAACTGCGTGGCTTAAAACAACCTGATTTATTATTTCTTGAAATTCTCTGGGTTGGCTGGGAAGTTCTGTTGGTCCCTTTCAGGCTCACTTGTCTGGCCACAGTCAGCTGGTGGGTCATCTGGGGACTGGGCTCAGCTGGGACATGCTCACACCTGGTCCTCTATTCCATCTGGTATCTCATCCCCCACTGCCTCTCTCTCCACATAGCCTCTTTCCAGCAGAATAGCCTGGGCTTTT
>NW_011494950.1:644474-645491 GCF_000754665.1 Bison bison bison | reverse complement strand
ACTCTTTGCAACCCCATGAACTGTAGCCTGCCAGGCTTCTCTGTTCATGAGGATTCTCCAGGCAACAATACTAGAATGGGTTGCCATTCCCTTCTCCAGGGAATCTTCCCAACTCAGGGATTGAACCCCAGTCTCCCAGATTGTAGGCAGACTCTTTACTGCTGAGCTACTGGGGAAGCCTGGTTCCTTTATACCCAGGACTAAAAACCAATTTAAAAATTAGTATTTCAGTTCATGAACTCTGAAAAAACAAAGCTCATACTGATGAATGACAACGCAACTTAGGAGTCACAGGCATCAAAAGGCTCAAATAATCTGGTGTGATCCCAATACTTTAAGAATAAATTTTTGTAAAAAGAATATGAAATACTCTGGAAAATGTAAAATAAGAATCTACTACTTTTCCTAGGGTGACTTCAACAGTGCCTGGATACTGAAAACATGGTCTCTCAATGAGTTCACTGAAAAAATTAGGTCCTAGACTTGCACAAGTAAATTCTGGATCCTGAATTAAGGTGATTCTCTCTAAAGTACAGCTACTCTGAAAAACCCTGTTTTGCTGGAGAGCTGGCCTCCTGCCATAGTATATCTCAAGAATCTTTATCAAAAACAACAATTCATAAGATTACACACAAACCAAAAAGACTAGCTTAAAACTTTACAATCAGTTTTCATTACACTAGTCAAGTTTTCTCCCATCAAGAGAATTACATGCATTACTCTTCTAGGCAGAGAAATACACCCACATGTACATAAAGATGTTTACTATAAAAGTGTTAATAGTGACAAATCAGGAACAACCTCAATGTACATCAATAGAAGAATGACTCAATGAAACATAGTTTATTCGTTCAATTGAACAGTATCCAGATGTTAGAATCATGAACCAGCATGTATCAACAAGGACAAATTTCAAAAACATATGTGAACGAAAACCACAAGTCACAAAAGGATATGTACGATCTGATACCATTTATGTCAAATACTACAGTACAATACTACATATTTTTTTCTACT
>NW_011494950.1:643161-644374 GCF_000754665.1 Bison bison bison | reverse complement strand
TTTCCATGGCAACTGGGTTCCAACAGCAAAAGCAGAAACTGCTAGTTCTCTTAAGGCCTGCCTAGGCTCAGAAATCCCAGAATGTCACTTCTGCTGCATTTCATTGGTCAAAGCAAGTTACATGGTCAGCCCAGATACAATGAGGAAAGGAAACAGACTTCACCTCTTGATAGGGGGTATTATAGGATCACATTGTGAAGGGACGTGAGCACAGGGAGGTATAATTCATTGGAAGCCATTTTAAACTATCATACAGCTGAAATGTCACCTCTTCATCCATCATTTTGAAATATATATATTTCTCTACATCTATCTATATAGATGTAGAGAAATCACAGTATCTCATTATTTGTGTCTATGTCTATTTGAAGGAGGCAGGGGTTTAGGAAAACAGTGGTTGGAATGGACCACTTTCTGTAATCTGACTAGGAAAAGTTATACTCATGAGATACAGTTGGAAATATAATTTGGAGCCAGATCATAAGGGACCTTGAATGTGGTACTAAGGAATTTAGATTTTATTTTGCAAGCACTCAGAACTGCAGTCAAGAAAATCTCTCCTCAAACTGCTTCTCCTGTATTTCCTAGCTGGGTGAATGGTAGAAAGAAGGACTCACATTTTCTACCTGTCTTATCCATGTGGCATCCAAGTGCTGCTACTTCTTACGATTCCTAAACATCTCTTGACTCTGTCCCATGCTCTCATTTACATTGCCATAGCTTAGTCCAGGGCCTCCCTCACCATTTCTCCTTTGAAATACTGTCACAGCCTGTTAACAAGTTTCCCTGATACTAGTCTTACCCCCTTGTCCATCCTCCATGATTCTACCAAAATTATCTGCTCATTTTACCCCCTCATTATAAGCCTTCATGGATTTCTTTAGCTCTCAAGATAAAGTTCAAAGTCTTGGGTACTGATTACAAGCCCCCCCACCCCAATTCGGTTCCTGTCTAATTTCACTACTACCCCCTGCCCTTGCCCTTTATATTCAGCAACACCAAACTTCTCAACTTATGCCAGATTCCCTTATGTCTTGGTGCCTTTGTCCGTGCTATACTCTGTCAAAAACCATTTTCCCCTTCTCTGCTTGGGTAACTCCCCATTTTCTTTCAAGACTCAATCTCTAGGACTACTGCCCAAACCCCTCCCCAATCTGTTTTAGGAGCTACTTTTCTATGTTGCGATAATAACCAGCGCTTATGGCTATCAGCA
>NW_011494950.1:641970-643061 GCF_000754665.1 Bison bison bison | reverse complement strand
CATGTGGCGTTAGTAGTAAAGAATCCACCTGCCAATGCAGGAGACATAATGAGATGTGGGTTTGATCCCAGGGTTGGTAAGATCCCCTGGAGGAGGATATGGCAATCCACTCCAGTATTCTTGCCTGGAGAATCCCATGGACAGAGGTGCCTGGCAGGTTACAGTCCATGGAGTCGCAGGAGTCGGACACGACTGAAGCTACTTAGCAAAGCAAAGCAAGCATGTGAAAAACTCAGTTCTCATACCAACTGCATGAAGTAGTAACAGCAAATGACAGACCTGAGATATGAACCCTGATGGCCCAAGGACCTACTGTTGAAACCACTATACTATTTTCTCATTCAGGCACAATACTCATCCCTCTGTCCTGTAATTGTCAATTTACCTGTAGGTCTCCCTGACCAATTGTGAGCTTCTTGAGAACAGAAATTATGTCACGTTTATCTTTTTATCCTCAGAAACCAACATAGTGTCTGCCGCACAATAGGCACTCTAAAAATATGTGTTGGGTGGATGGATAGACAAATGAACAAATGAGTGACTCCTGAAATTTATGAGTGCTTCCTCTTGCTCTGTTGTTTTAGCCATTTTTTAAAAGATTAAAACATTGCTTATAGAACTAGAAAAATACTTCGATAAAAACCCAAATTACATTAAGAAAAGATCAGAGAACTGCTCATAGGTGACAAATTTTCTGTGTACTGATCTTCTGTCAGCAGTTTAAAAAATGCAAGCAAAATCACTTTATTAAGAGAAAATATATAGTTGAATAAAAAAGGTGCTAGATAAAAATAAGATTTTAATTCTTCCTTCAACTCCTCCCCATTAAGGTAAGACTATTATTAACCTACTATTAATGTTAACTAGAGAGGGACACAAAGTCTGCTTAAAATGATATAAGCTTGACCAGAATGAAGGTATTAATAATACATAGACATATAATAAAATAATATACTGAAAGGTCTTGGTTGTAGTGGAAAGTACATACATTTTGCATCCTATGGATATGAGCTTGAATCTTGCCCTGGCACTCTCTGTGAAAGTCACTTAAACTCTCTGAACCTCAGTTTTCTCATCTGTAATATGGAGGT
>NW_011494950.1:638809-641870 GCF_000754665.1 Bison bison bison | reverse complement strand
CTGATACCATTTATGTCAAATACTACAGTACAATACTACATATTTTTTTCTACTTATTAAGGTAAAAAAGTATTTAAAAGATTTATCTGGAAGAATGAGCTTCAAACTCAAAAATGGTTATCTATGAGAAAAAGGGAAGAGAACAAGTTGGGGAGGTGGCCAAGGGGACTGAGACAATCAATTTTATGTGTCAACTTAACAAGGCCATGGGGTTCCCAGTAACTTGTCTAAGATTATTCTGGGTATGTCTGTGAGGATGTTTTGATATGAAATTAACACTTGAATCGGTTAAACTGAGCCAAGTAGATTGTCTTCTGTAATGTGGGTGGTCTTCACCAAATCAGTTGAAGTCCTGAATAGAATAAAAAGGCAGACCCTCCCTCCTGTCTCATTGTTTGAGCTGCTCAAACTGAAACATCAGCTCTTCTTGGGTCTCCAAGCCTATTTGCTCTCGGATCGGAACCAGATGGTTGGCCAGCTTTCCCATGGCAGATCTTGGGTTTCTCAGCCTCTCTAACTGTGTTTGAATCAGTTCCTTATAATCAATCTTTCTTTCTCTACACATGCAAATACATATAGATAGGGATACAGATATGGATTCTGTAGATTCTGTTTCTCTGGAGAACACTGACTAATGCAAGCATTTTACCTTTATCTTTTTAAGAAATAATTTTATTTATAAATGTTTTTATTTACTTTTGGGAGTGTTGGGTCTTCACTGTTCTGTGGGCTTTCTCTAGCTGCAGGGAGCAGGGCCTACTCTCTAGTTGCGGCATGAGGGCTTCTCACTGTGGTGGCTTCTCTTGCTGTGGAGCAGGGGCTCTAGGGAGCACGGGCTGCAGTAGTTGTGGTGAGTGGCTCTGTATTGCAGCTTCTGGGCTCTAGAGTTGAGGCTCTGTAGTTGCGGAGCACGGGGCTTAGCTGCTCCGAGGCAGGTGGGATCTTCACAGACCAGGAACCCGTGTCTCCTGCATTGGCAGGTGGATTCTTTACCATTAAGCCACCAGGGAAGTCCTTTATCTTTTTAATTTTCTGATTTTTTAAAAGGAGAATAGATTTATGTATTACGTTTATTATTAACTTTATCTTCAAAGAACCAAAGTATGTCAAACCTGTGTTATTATTCCTAGTTAACAGATAATGAAACTGAAAGGTTAAATGATGGGCACAGTCATTCCCTTTAGCTCCCCAACCGCCCTCCCCACAGTTCGCACTTGCAAAGACAGATGCAACATTATCAGATAATAGTATTTGGAGCTCTTTGTTGGAAATTGAAGGTATTATCATTTCTTGATTTTTCCTTCTCACTTTCTTTTCTCACATCTTCCACACCAAAGGGCTGAGCTCACACACATTACCGAAGAGAGAGGAGGCAACAAATGTCTCATGCACATGATAATTAAACTCATGTTACTTTTAAGTTTTGAGGATGTGTCAAATGTTGTCTGACCCCCATGGTGTAGAGTGAATACTGCTTTGGAAATCATTGACAAACAGTGCTTCAGAAACATAATTCATGGGCACAGTAGCTAGACAACAATCGCGGTGGAAAATTCCTCTCACTCCCAGGTTAAAGGACGAGGATGACTTCTCTGGACAGGAAAAGTGTGTTTTGAAATATGTAAATAAGAGGAAGGCAGGAAAAAATTACAAAGGGGAAAAGACTACACGAATATTTATAAAATATCTGCTCTCTTGACCTTCTTGTCTGTGTTTCTAGGGGACAATATATTGACGTGAAATCTGTGGGATTTTCTGTTTTACTAAAAAGGGGAAAATAGGAATAAAGGTGTTTCTTTCTATTGTCAACAAACACAGAAATCTTCTTTCCACCAAATTAAGAAAAAGTTACCTCATCTTAGATCTTAGGAGGTCTCGTGGAACTACTTGAATGTGTATGAACAGGGAGACAGAACTGTCTCTCTGCTCTGCCTCGAGCCAAATCAATGACTTGACCTTTAAATTAAACTGTGGGATTAGTTGTTACACAAATAAAATGTCCTATTATTCAAATAGAATTATGCACTTCTTCAAACCTGATCTTTTATCAGGATACTTCTGAAAGCTGTTTTCAGCATTCTTCCTTTTCCTTCATTAAGTATAACTTTCTTTAAACAACATAACTTAAATGTATAAACAATGGTACTGCATTCCAAAATGGTTATGTGGACTTCTGGTTTGACTTTGGACAACCTCAAGAGGTTGTATATGCTGTGCTTATATGAATCTATGCAAAAAGTATTTTGTTGTGAAGTTTTCACTACTTTCATTTGTAAAAACTAATCTTTTAAAGATGGCATTGCTGAGCTTTTATTAAATATCCAAGTGCATCTCAACTGAAATGAAAAAGGGCTTCTGAATTTCACAGAATCTTTATTTCATATTATTTGTGTAAATATTTAAGATCCAAGACACATACTCCAGCTTCATAATATATCTTTTCATTTCTTTTTAAAAACCTCTGTTTTAAAAATTGTGAAATGTTTTACAAATAAAGGTATATAGAGAGAATAAAATTATAAGCTTCATAAAGAATAATATGATAAGCTCCATTGTACTTACAGCCCAGCATTGTCAAATCTTATATGTTTCCTGTATTTACTAAATATCTTTTTTTTCCTAGAAATAAGACTTTATGGATATAGCTGAAGTTTTCTGTTTCCATTCATTTCCCCTCTCTCCCTTTCTCAGAAGGAGCCAAATTCATGTGTTTGATGCCTTTCATTTCCATGCATGTTTTCACATTTTTATCACATATGTGTCTATCCATAAACTGCATAGAACACTACTTTGCATATTTTAAGTTTTATAAAATGGTATCATATAATCAATGGTAGTGCAGTGAATAAGAGCACAAACTTTGGAGCCAAAGGTGGACTAGAATATCTGCTGTATATGGTGCCAGCTGTGTGACCTTCAAAAAAATTACTTAATCTTTCTGTGCCTCATTTTTGTATCTATAAAATGGATATTCACAATAATATCTATTCAATAAGGTTGTTTTAAAGATTAAAAGAGTTGATATATACAAAGCACTTAGAACATAATAAACTAAGCACGA
>NW_011494950.1:637444-638709 GCF_000754665.1 Bison bison bison | reverse complement strand
ACTAAGCACGATGTGTTAGTTATTATTCTGTACCTTGCTTTTTTTTACTATAACATTTTTGAGATTTACCCATGTTGATATATGTAGCATTAGTTCATTTTCACCACTGCATAGTATTTCATCATAATAAATATACTGCAATATGTATACTCTTCTGTGATGGACATTTAGGTTGTTCCATTATAAAAAGCACTGCAAAGAACATTCTTGTACATGTCTTCTTGTGTGAATACATGAGAGAACGTCTCTAGATTCCTCCATTTTTAATTAACTATATTTAGAAAGATACATGGCTCTGATTTCTTTTTCACAGGCAAAGGAACTATGTGTCTTATCCACTCCAGCATCTTCAAAATCAATAGTGCTTGTGACTTTCTAAACATTTGCAGCTATCCTCCTTAGCACTGAATCACAATTTGGTTGAAATAATGATATCACAACAGCAAATACTGGTCTCATTAATTTTTGATTGCCTTTTATTTTTAACATAGTTCTATCTACCAACTGAAGGCTAAAACCTGACTTCAGATCAAACAGCACATCATTTTTTTACTATGTATAAAAAATCTGATCAATATACTTCACAGGTCTTGAGGTCTATATCACAACAGTTGTAACTAATGAATATCTTTTCAAACTCTGACTGTTTTGTTATTTCTTCTTGGGATATGACTGAATTGGTCAAGTGGGTGTTTTATTGGTCTTAACTTACTGAATGGTAGGCTGTAAACCTTAAAAATGTTTCAACAACTCATAAAGGGATAAATACCCCAGTTAAAAGTCTCTGAAGATTGGGATCTTAGACTACTAACCTCATTAAGTTTCATCTGGTAGTCCTTTTGAAAAAATACTCAAATTTTATCATTTTGTCTTTCTGAAAATTGTAAGAAAGTATTATTTTTTAAAAATAGGGACAAACAACTTCTGATAGCCATTAGTTTTCGCATTTTCTTGTGCTACTAATTAATACACTTCTCCTTCAAGAATATCTAAATGGCTATACTGTTTTGCCCTGCAAAGTTACTTTAAATTGATTCTCAAAGTGTTCTATAAATCATATTTAAATCTGAAAGAATAAAACGTCAGTAAAGACTCCAAGGCTGATCTCATTTTATAATTTGGCACCTAGACATTTGGATGTCCCACCCACTGGGAAACAAGTCATCTACTTTCATTGTTGGTAGCCAGCTCTTCATTTATAGCACTAAGAAAACACATGTCAGGTTTTATGGCTTTGTAAATAAATCAAAAGGCATCTTTGAAAT
>NW_011494950.1:636707-637128 GCF_000754665.1 Bison bison bison | reverse complement strand
AGTGTGTGCTCTAATGGTGTAGAGAAATAGCTCAGGGTTTTGGCATGAGAGGAGAAGGCTGCTGCTCCTCACTCTGTCACCGTATATTCTGTTATACTGGGAATGCTAATCTCTTGGTCTTCAATTTCTCCTTTGAAAAATGAGGGCATTAGTCTGGATGCTCTTCTATGTATCTTTTGCATAATTCTATGAACTGTAAAGAAGGGACCAATCACGACTGTGGTATTCAAGAGAGACCTTATGGAGAACATGAAGCTTCACAAAGTCCCAGGAAGAAGACAGATGCTTGGGAGGCAAGCAGTGCTTCAGTTCAGTTCAGTTCAGTTCAGTCTCTCAGTCGTGTCCAACTCTTTGCGACCCCATGGACTGCAGCATGCCAGGCCTCCCTGTCCATCACCAACTCCCGGAGTCCACCCAAACC
>NW_011494950.1:633952-636607 GCF_000754665.1 Bison bison bison | reverse complement strand
CAGCTCTTTGCATCAGGTGGCCGAAGTATTGGAGTTTCAGCTTCAACATCAGTCCCTCCAATGAACACCCAGGACTGATCTCCTTTAGAATGAACTGGTTGGATCTCTTTTTGGGCATAACTAAATTGATTCCTGGGCTTCTCAGGTGGCTCAGTGGTAAAGAATCTGCCTGTCAATGCAGGAGACACAAGAGACACAGGTTCGATCCCTGAGTCGGGAACATCTCCTGGAGAAGGAAATGGCAACCCACTCCAGTATTCTTGCCGGGAAACCCTCATGGACAGAGGAGCGTTGTCGGCTACAGACCATGGGGTTGCAAAAGAGTCGGACATGACTTAGCGACTAAACAGCAACAAATTGATTCCTACTGTTAGATATGTGATTGCTTTTAGTTTATAGTGTACAAAAAGTAACTACAAAACTAAGATAATGTATATATTTACCTACTTTTTTGGCAAGATAAGTTTGAAAGATATTTTCCGGTGATTAGAGGATGACATATTGAGAATATTATTTATTATTGAGTATTTAGCAGCACTAGATCTTTTTGAATATATCAACTCAGGTCAAAGGCAAAATAGGACAACCCATCAATTATAATAACAAAAAACTGCACGAATCTAGACATTATATTTGACTTTATCCATGGCTAATATGTTTTGACAACTGGCTCTCCAGGGGAAAAAAACAGTACTGATCTATAGCATTTGAAGCTTCCCTGCTGGCTCAGACAGTAAAGAATCTGCCTACAATGTGGAGAACTGGGTTTGATCCCTGGGTTAGGAAGATCCCCTGGAGGATGGCATGGCACCCCACTCCAGTATTCTTGCCTGGAGAAGCCCCAAGAACAGAGGAGCCTGGCAGGCTACAGTCCGTGGTTCGCAAAGAGTCGAACACGACTGAGTGACTAAGCGTAGCATAGCAGTTGCTGATTTTCATGGTGTAAATGCTCTCACCACGGCTGATTTCAAGCCCCCAATGTGAGGTCACTAACTGGAGTATACAATCAGCTCCTGTGAGCTGGTGCTAGCAGGTTTCAGCACACTATCACAATATATAACGTGTATATAAAGAATACATTTACCTTTCTTTCTGAACCATTTGAGTATAAATTGCTGATGTAATGCCCCCTTTACCCTTAAATACTCCAGGGTATCTGTTAAGAATAAAGACATTCACTTGAGTAACTTGAGTAACAATACAATGATTAAAATCAGGAAATTAACACTGATACAAAAGTATTATATACACTACTACACACTGTATTCAAATGTTGCCAATTGTCTCAAAAATGCCCTTTATAGCTTTTGAAAAAAAAAGTTTGGTCTAGAATCTAATGCAGTATTGTCTATATTTGGAGGATAAAATGTATTTTCTCAGAAGTTTCTATCTGTAGCCCTCTTCCACTTTGCAAATCTGCCTTCATTCTTTCTTCGCACCTCTTAATCTTTCCACAAGCAGTTCTAGCACTAATTTCTAGAGTCTAACATTAGACATTTTATCAGCATATAACAGTAAACGTGCTACCAATGATAGACATCAAATGCTCACAGTGGTTCTAGAGTTTAAATTTTACTTAATGTTGGTAGTTACTAATAAGAAATAGTGTACTTAAATTCAAAGAGTCATCTTTGTTGGTTTTTTTAGTATTTGTTCTTAATTACTTTTTATTGAAGTACAGTTGATTTGCAATGTTGTATTAATTACTGCTGTACAGCAATGATTCAGTTATACATATACATATATAT
Source organism: Bison bison bison (assembly GCF_000754665.1). Lineage (NCBI taxonomy): Eukaryota > Metazoa > Chordata > Mammalia > Artiodactyla > Bovidae > Bison > Bison bison. The sequence goes on along the minus strand of NW_011494950.1, from coordinate 634,859 downwards.
ATATTTTTAAAATATTCTTTTCCATTATGATTTACCATCATCTTTGCTGTTATTAATGTTGATGTCCCTCTTTAGTTCAGTTCAGTTCAGTTCATTCGCTCAGTCATGTCTGACTCTTTGCAACCCCATGGACTGCAGCACACCAGGCCTCCCTGTCCATCACCAACTCCCAGAATTTACCCAAACTCATGTCCATTGAGTAGGTGATGCCATCCAACCATCTCATCCTCTGCCGTCCTCTTCTCCTCCCGCCTTCAATCTTTCCCAGCATCAGGGTCTTTTCATTTAGTTATTAATATAACCTTGGCTTTATAAATTTGTATGCATGCCAATCACAGACAATCTTACTGGAGGTTGTGGGCAATGCTAAATTTAACCAAATAACTTTCAGCAATATAAGGAAATAGCTAAAAATGTTTATTTGGGGTGTGTATATGCATGTGTTGTTCTGCTAACAACAATGCTTCTGCTTTCAAAAACTATTGCTATTTCTATCAGAATGAGTACCCAGCAACAGTTCCACAATGGCAACAAACAAAATGAAGACTAATGTAACCAGTAAATGTGTTTGGGTTTGAAATGATGAATGTCTCCTGAAGGTATTGAAAACTCCTGCATCACAATAGGACCTTTAAAGTAATCCAGAAGTTTGAGTAGATAGGTCTGCCTGTGACAGGAAGTCTTTTTTTGTTGTTGTTTATTAAATGTTGGCACTTAAAACTAAGGCAAACCTGTCATCTGTCTATGTAAACAAATCCTATGACGTGGTGAGCTACTTAACACAAATAACTAGGATCAGTGCCAGCAATAAGTGAATGGAAGAATTAGCTACTGATAGGAATGAGTTATTTTGGCTACTATTTCTCAAATGATTTAAGCAGAAGGTACTTTCTTTCCTTGAAATGTC
>NW_011494950.1:631565-633641 GCF_000754665.1 Bison bison bison | reverse complement strand
GTCTAACCCTTTCCAATCTGTCTCCCAGAGACAACTTTCTCTAATGTAAAATGAGCACATGGCTTCCATGACTTCCCACTGCCTATAGGATACCAGGCTCCTTCCTTAGCAAGGCATTCCAAGGACCCTCTGGGATCAGGCTCCTGCCTAGGACTCCAGCACAAACTTCACCAGCTCTCCTTTTAATAGAGTTTGTTGGGTTGCATGCCTGCTTACTCATGTCCAACTTTGAGAGCCCATGGACTGTAGCCCGCAGGCTCCTCTGTCCATGGGATTCTCCAGGCAAGCATACTGGAGTGGGTTGTGATTTCCTACTTCAAGGGATCTTCCTCACGCAGGGATCAAACCCACCTATCTGGCATCTCCTACACTGGCAGGTGGATTCTTTACCAACTGAGCCACCTGGGAAGTCCTTACTAGAGCTCTTGACCTTCCAATTCCTAGGTGTAAATCAAAGTAACTACTTCTACTTCCAGGAGGAGAGGGTCTCTCTGGTTTGACTTCCATGCCTTTGTTCACCCTCCTCTGTGGGCAAAGCTCTTAATCTTTTGTTTGCCTGATGAATACTAATCTTACCTTGTTTACAAACCCTCTTCTGACTCCTGCCCACATTCACCTTTGTACACACATTCTGCTTTGTCAATCTTCTATAATAGCACCTATAACACTTGATTGATTTATTTGATCCTATCTTTTCTTAATAGGTTGCAAGCTCTTTGAGGTCAAGGACCATGAATTATTCATGTTTATATCATCAGCTCCTAGCCTATTTTGTGTCTGGTACATAGGAGGTACTCAGTAAACACTGTTGAATGAAGAGCAATTGCAACTAGAATTACCTAGACAGCTCACGGTCCAGTAGGAAGCCACTAGCCACAAGTGGGCAATGACATTTTAATTAACTAAAATAAAAAATTCAGTTCCAGTAGCTATTTGTGGCTATCATACTGGACCACACAGATTATGAAACTGCCATCATCACAAAAAGTTCTAATACATAGTGTTGATCTAGATAATTCTTTATTCTCCCACTTCAGTTTAATAAACATTGACCTTCTATTATATGCTAACATTTAATGTGAACAAAACATGAATACTATCATTATTATTTAGAAGGCATTCAAAATCTGGTAGGGAGGAGCCTTACAAAATGAGAGAGATCATTTCCGCATTGGGACATCAGGGAAAGTTTTATGGAGATTTTTCTCACTTAAACTGGGCATTTAAAGATGAAGAGAGGAAATTCCCTAGTGGTACAGCAGTTAGGACTTGGCAGTTTCACTGCTGTGGGCCTGGGTTCAATCCCTGCTGGGGAAACTAAGATTGTGAACACTGCAAAAGAAAGAGAAGAAAAACATGAAGAGAATTGAATGAGGCAAATCTTGGGAAAGGAGAGAAAATAGTGTGAGAAAAGGTATAGGTGGGAAAGTACTAGGAAAATGGGAAGTAATTTCATTTGCTTAGAATCTATGGTATATGATATGAAGGTTCCTCAAAAACTTAAAAATAGAACTACTGTATGATCTGGGCTTCCCTGGTGGCTCAGTAAGTAAAGAATTCGCCTGCAATGTGGGAGACCTGGGTTCAGTCCCTGGGTTGGGAAGATCCCTGGAGGAGGGCACGGCTACCCACTCCAGTGTTCTTGCCTGGAGAATCCCATGGACAGAGGAGCCTGGCGGGCTACAGTCCATAGGGTTGCAAAGAGTCGGGCATGACTGATCAACTAAGCACATAGCACAGCATGATCTAGCAGTTCCATTTCTGGGACGTGGAAATGAAAACACTAACTAGAAAAGTTATCTGCACCCCCAATGTTCACTGCTGCATCAATTACAATATCTAAAACATGAAAACAACCTTACTGTCCATCAGTGGATGAGTGGGTAGAGAAATTATGGTGTGTGTATACATACACAAACACAACGGAATACTATTCAGCTATAAAAAGAAGGAAACCCTGCCAATTGAGGGGTAGGTGAAATGAGTGAAGGAGGTCAAAAGGTACAAACTTCTAGTTATAAAATAAATAAGTCCTGGGGATGAGAAAAAGAATGTATAGTATATGAGCAGGGAATG
>NW_011494950.1:631225-631383 GCF_000754665.1 Bison bison bison | reverse complement strand
TTATCAAATAGAGACAAAACAAAGATGTTCACTGTAATCATCGTTTTATTTCGAGCTATTAATAAAAAGCACACATACCCTGTCTAAACCTGGACTGTGTTTCCAGTGCCACTAAGATCCCACATACCCCATCATCTCTCAGATTGTCTAACCCTTTC
>NW_011494950.1:629155-630749 GCF_000754665.1 Bison bison bison | reverse complement strand
GAACAACTTTGTTGTTCAATTGCTCAGTCATGTCCGACTCTTTGCAATCCCATGGACTGCAGCACACCGGGTTTCCCTATCCTTCACTATCTCCCAGAGTTTGCTCAAACTCATGTCCATTGAGTCAATGATGCCATCCAACCATCTCATCCTCTGTCGTCCTCTTCTCCTCCTGCCCTCAATCTTTCCCAGCATCAGAGTCTTCTACAAAGAGTTGGCTCTTTGCATCAGGTGGCCAACATACTGGAGCTTCAGTTTCAGCATCAGTCCTTCCAATGAATATTCAGGGTTGATTTCCTTTAGGGTTGACTGGTTTGACCTCCTTGTTGTCCAAGGGACTCTCAAGAGTCTCCTCCAGCACCACAGTTCGAAAGCATCAATTCTTTCATGCTCAGCCTTCTTTATGGTCCAACTCTCACATCCATACATGAGTACTGACAAAAGCCATACCTTTGACTATACTCAGATGGTATAGAAACTGCCTGCAGTGTGGGAGACCCAGGTTTGATCCCTGGGTTGTGGAGATCCCCTGGAGAAGGAAATGGTAACCCACTCCAGTATTCTTGCCTGGAAAATCCCATGGATGGAGGAGCCTGTTAGGCTGCAGTCCATGGGGTCGCAAAGAATCGGACATGATGGAGCGACTTCACTTTCTTTAACTATATGAACCTTTGTCGGCAAAGTGATGTCTCTGCTTTTTAATACACCATCGAGGTTTGTCATAGCTTTTCTTCCAAGGAGCAAGCATCTTTTAATTTCATGGCTGAAGTCACCATCCACAGTGCTGTGAAGCCCAAGAAAATAAAGTCTGTCACCATTTCCATTTTTTTCCCCACCTACTTTCCATGAAGTGATGGGACCAGATGCCATGATCTTAAGTTTTCTGAATGTTGAGTTTTAAGCCAGACTTTTCACTCTCCTCTTTTGCCTTCATCAAGAGGCTCTTTAGTTCCTCTTTACTTTCTGTCATTAGGGTGATTTCATCTGCATATCTGAGGTTATTGATATTTCTCCTGGCAATATTGATTCCAGCTTGTGCTTCATCAAGTCTAGCATTTCACATGCTGTATTCTGCATATTAGTTAAATAAGCAGGGTGACAATATACAGCCTTGATATACTCCTTTCCCAATTTGGAACCAGTCCTGTGTTCCATGTCCGGTTCTAACTGTTGCTTCTTGATCTACATACAGGTTGTTCAGGAGGTTAGGTGGTCTGGTATGCCCACCTCTTTAAGAATTTTCCACAGTTTGTTGTGATTCACACAATCAAAGTCTTTAGCGTAGTGAATGAAGCAGAAGTAGATGTTTTCCTGAAATTCTCTTGCTTTTTCTATGATCTAATGGATGTTGGCAATTTTATCTCTGGTTCCTCTGCCGCTTGTAAATCTAGGTTGTACATCTGGAAGTTCTTGGTTCATGTACTGTTGAAGCCTAGCTTGAAGGATTTTGAACATTATCTTGCTACCATGTGAAATGAGAACAATTGTACAGTAGTTTAACATTCTTTGGCATTGCCCTTCTTTGGAATTGGAATGAAAACTGATGTTTTCCAGTCCTGTGGCCACTGCTGAGTTTTCCAAATTTGCTGGCATA
>NW_011494950.1:628181-628614 GCF_000754665.1 Bison bison bison | reverse complement strand
TTCCAGCTGAGCCACAAGGGAAGCCCAAGGAAGTAAGGTAGTGTTCTTTTTTTTTTTTTTTTTTTAATTTATTTATTTTAATTGGAGGTAGTGTTCTAATCAGGACTGGGTTGGATGCAAAACAGATTGGACATAGGATTATCACAGCTCAGAGGAGAAGCAGGAGAGGTTGGAGGTGAAAGATTGAATCTTTTGTATAGTTATATAGCTTCAGTTCCATTAACTGATACTGGAAATATTGTATGTTATTCAAAGTAGGAAAAAAATCAGCAAAGTCATTAATATGATATTTGAGATATCTTAGTATATTTTAGATACGTCTAGTTCCTCTTGCGGAGAAGGCAATGGCACCCCACTCCAGTACTCTTGCCTGGAAAATCTCATGGACCGAGGAGCCTGGTAGGCTGCAGTCCATGGGGTCGCTAAGAGTCGG
>NW_011494950.1:627321-628081 GCF_000754665.1 Bison bison bison | reverse complement strand
TTGTTCACTTAAGAAGGCATTCTTATCTCTCCTGGAAGGCACTAAAATACCCTAAAGAGTTTGTACTTTGTTCCTCAGGCTCTCACAGGCAAAGTGTGGACTTTAGACACCTATGGGCTAGGCTTGAATTGGGAGTTTGTGAGAAACGTAGAATCTGAAGTTCCATCCTAGCCTCAGGCTCACTGAGGTTCTGCCCTAGCCTCAGGCTCACTGAGTCAGAATTTGCATTTTATTTAGAGTCCCAGGTTAATCTTAAGCAGACTAGTGTTTGAGGAACACTGTAGGCCCTCTGAGCCAATAAGAGTGTGTGTTAGACAGGCAGTCTTTGTGACCCCATGGACTGTAGGCCACCAGGCTCCTCTGTCCCTGGAATTCTCCAGGCAAGAATACTGCAGTGGGATGCCATTTCCTTCTTCAGGGAAACTTCCTGACCCAGGGATTGAACCTGGGTCTCCTGCATTGCAGGCAGACTTTTTATCAACTGAGCCCCTGGGAAGACCTCCAATAAGAAAGTATATAAGTGAATGAGTTAGAGTACAACGGAGCAAGAAAGTAAGCATAAAAGAGAATTTCAGGAAAATAAAAGGAAGCATAAAAGAGAATTTCAGGAAAATAAAAGTAAGGAAGTAAGTGAAAGTTGCTCAGGCCTGTCCGACTCTGCCACCCTAGAATTCTCTAGGCCAGAATATTGGAGTGGGTAGCCTTTCCTTTCTCCAGGGGATCTTCCCAACCCAGGGATCAAACCCAGGTCTCCCTCATT
>NW_011494950.1:623981-627206 GCF_000754665.1 Bison bison bison | reverse complement strand
CAGCAGCAGCAGCAGTTCCTCTTGACACCACAGTCCATGGTCTTCTCCGAGTATCAAAGTATCAGGGCCTTAATCATAGAAGTTCATACAATATTGAAGATAAGGATTTCAGAAATTAAATGGTTTTTCCCCAGTTCACAAAAAGTTGATCGGTAAATGAGAAATTCAGTCTATTAACTTATAATGGAGTAATTACCTACTAACCAGAGATTTTTTCTTTTATTAACAGCATTAAATTTTGTAGTACAAGGTTTTATTTTGAAACAATTTAGAACTTACAAGAAGTGGCAAAAATAATAGAGAATTCCATGTACCCTTCACACAGCTTTCCCCAATGATAACAGCTTACATAACCATAGTTTGTTGTCAAAACCAGGAAATCCACATTAACACACTATTAACTCAAGTACAGACATTATTCAGAATTCACCAGTTCTTTATACAGTGTGTGCGTGTCTGTGCAGTTCTATAAAATTTTACCACGTGTAGATTTAAGTTAACATCACTGCACTCAGGATACACAACTGTTCAATCACTACAAAGAAACTCTCTCCCATTACTCCTTAAGTTACTCCATACCCTTTTCCCTAACCCTAAGCCTTGGAAACCACTAATCTGTTCTCCATCACTATAATTTTATCATTTTGAGAATTTATATAGCGGAGTCATAGTGTGTGACTTTCTGAGATTGGTTTTATCCTTTAAGCATAATACCCTTGAGGTCCATCCAAGTTGTTGTGTGTATCAATAGCTCCTTTTCATTCCTGAGTAGTATTCTATGGTATAAATGTACCATAGTTTGTTTACCATTTACCAGTTTATGGACATTTGGGTTAATTCCTGGTTTTGCTATTAAATGTAAATTTTCCATAAACATTTATGTATATGTTTTTGTGTAAACCAAGTTCTCATTTCTCTGGGATAAATGGTTAGGAGTAAGATCGCTGGGTCATAGGGTAAGTGTGTGTTTAACTTTATAAGAAAGTGCCAAAATGTTTTCTGGAGTAACCAGTATAAGACCTTAAAAATTATGTAAGTAATATATGTTCAGTTTAAAAAAAATTAATGTAAGATAACTATGTATAAAGTGAAAAGTTAAATTATAAGCCCTGGAATCCTATACCACCTATTTCCTGAGAGGTAACTATGGTTAGGTTTCCTGTATGTTCTTTGAGAATGTTTTATGCCTATACAAGCACATACATTTATTTGCAAATACACATTCACAAATGGGACCACACTATAAAAGCTATTTGCAACCTTTTTTTTTCATTTAACCTATCCTAGGCATATTTGTGTATCAGTAGATAAATACATACTTAATTGCTTTAAAGGTGGGCATAGAACCCCATTGTATGGATGTATGATAATTTACTCAATCAGTTCCCTAATGACACCATTTCTATCATGGTCAGTTTCTCTTTATTACAAAACTATAATAAAAACCTACGTTTATCTATGTGTAACTTGCATGAGCATATCTGTATGATAGATTCTTAGGAATGGAAATGCTAGGTCAATTTTACATGAGATTTTTTTTTAACCATTTACACTCCCACCAATGGTATATGAGAATTCTTAGTTCTTCATCAACACTGAGTATTATCAGAATTTAAAATCTATGCCAACCTTGTACAAGTGGTATTGAATTTGTATGTCTTTAGTGGTAAATGAAGTTGAGCGCTGTATTATCTGTTTTATATATTTATTAGCCATTTCTGCATTTATTGTCCAGTAAGTTGACTGTTTGTTCAGTTTTCTACTGGAATATGTTTATCTTGATTTGTGAGAGTTCTTTGTATATTAAGGAAATTAGCCTTTTTCATTCATGTAGCGAATATTTCTTCACAACTTATAGTTTGTCTTTTGCCTTTGTTTATGGTATATTAATACATAATTTAAAATTCCTGTGAACACAAGCTTATTCATCTTTAAACTTTTGGGTTTTAGGTCACATATATGTATGCTGTGTAAAGTAGGAGACTATCTGGAAAACCTAATTATAATCAGAAGCTTGCTCCATTTACATGGAGTCAGAACAAAAGAATTATGGTATGCTTTATTCACACCTGTGATAAAATGGGAGGATCATCTCTGCTACACAGTGGGGTATGCATCACTAGAGACCAAAATATTTTTGCATCACAGTGTTTTGCTCCTCACATAGTATCAAATATTCTATTAAATTTTACTTTTTCAGTATTTATCAGGCACCAAATGCTTCTGCCATTACAATATTATCTCATGAAGGACATGCTACAAATAATGAAGATTAAAAGCCTATTTTACATCACTTACATATTTCATATGATGACAGTTTCTCACTTTGTCTTCAAATTCTAAGGGTGTACTCTCTGTCTTTCAGTACCCTAGGAAATAAATTCCACTTCTCAGGACAGGACTGGGGCCTGCAGCACTGTGATTTGCATATATTGAAGATTTAATAAATATATTTTCTGAACAAACTCTAGAAAAAAGAGGGGCTATGGTGAAACATTCTTGAATATTGGTGTATATCTGCTATAAAATTTATTTCTGATGTTACACCAGTTAGTTATTAATCTTCCTCAGTGGTATTTTTTTTTTTTACAAAATGAAAGTAAGTTTACTAAACAGAGGAACTTTTCAATTTTGTTCAAAGTATAAAATTGTTTAAAGAAGTCTCAGTTGCTACATAGACAATCAGCTGAGGATGTAAATTTATAAAATAAATGAAAAACTATTTGTACCGTGTACTATAAATGTGATGTGTGGAGCAGAAAATCAGTAATTTACAGCTAATACTAAAACAGGAAATCATTTAATATCAATTGATACTAAATTGGCACAAGTGAACTAAATTAATGTAAAATGATTTGGTACAGAGCCCATTTTTTTCTATTACTTTAAGTGTAATTTTGCATTAACTTATATAACTGTAAATTTTCCACTACTCCCTATTTAATGTTCTAGCTGCATCCTTCTTTAACTTGAATCTATTAAAAACTGTATAACATTCCACCAAAGATGGTCTATAAAAGAAATGGAAATTTATTTTGAATAGTATTCCACTCCACAAAGTTCTAGAGGTAAGAAAAAATGTTTCAGGTTTTAGATGTTTAACTTTTATTGTCCAGTTGATTAAATATACCATAACTCTTTTTTGACGTTGCACGGAAAAAAAAACCCAACAAAACCCAATGACCACACAGGATAGGAGAGAAACTAAGACAGGCGTGACAGGGA
>NW_011494950.1:622788-623881 GCF_000754665.1 Bison bison bison | reverse complement strand
AATTGAAGGACTGAAGATAACCATTATTTCGCATTAGGAAAGGCTTTAGAAGCTCTCTCCGGTGAATTCCTCACCATTTACACGGGGCTTGCATTATTTCTCCTTTGGAAAATGTGTCTTGTTATTAAATACATTTTTTCCTTCTGATTGAAATCTAATTTAATATTACAGGAATAGCTTAAAGAAACATAAAAAAAAAAAAAGAAAGAAAGAAACAGAAACAAAGAGCTCTTAACACTATTGTGTGAATCTGTAACAGCCAGAGAAACATTTTAAGAGGTCACTTCTCCCCGTCCTGGGAGAAGCGGCGCTACCAAGGGGACAGGCCCTCCCGGCGTTGACTCCGCCCCCACCCCCGACCCGGAGAGCTCGTGGCGGTCCAAGGTCCGGGACGCTGGATGCGAAACAAAAAGCAAACAGCCAGGGTGATAGAGACTTAGAGTTAACTGGGTCGGAGGAGCGATAAGGGGATCTTTTCGCATTTCAAACATCTTGAGGGAAGGGCGAGGAAGAATGATAAGAAGGATCCAAAAATTCTTAACTAAGTGGCGAGGCCGCCTCCGCCCACGCTTCCAGGAAGACTGTGGATAAGCGGGGGAGGCGGGGAAGACCAGGGAGGGCTCCCCGACTCCTTCTGCCCGAATTTCGATTTCCCTCCCCTCCGCCCAGAGAGTGCAGAAGAAATTGGTGGAGCGCGGGGCCTAACCTAGTAGCCCAGTTCCCTAAGTCTCTCAGACCCTGGAGAGAGACCGAGCACGTTTTCTGCGAGACGGTACTAGTGGTCTAAAGAAAAATAATAGTTTTTTCCCCTCCAGTGCTAGGTCTTCCCGGTGGAGAATCAGCTCGTTTTCTCTCCACATCCAAAGCCCAAAGCGAGCAAAACAAAACAAAACAAAAACTCAAAAAACAACCCCCCTTAAATCACTTAGGATCAGGTGCCCGAGTTGCACGAGTTTACTTCTTTCGGTGGGAAGGAGTAGGGGGCGCGGGGAAGCGAGGGGCCGGGATCTAAGGCCAGAGGCTCCCTCGCTGGGCCGTGTCACAGCAGGGGACCTCGAAGGGTGATGCCCGACTGGGCTGCCACCTCGGGCGG
>NW_011494950.1:620936-621573 GCF_000754665.1 Bison bison bison | reverse complement strand
GCTCTAGAACCGCGGGAGCTTCCGTCCCTGAGTAGAATTCAAGGGTGTAAAAGAAGAGGAAGGGAAAAATATCTTGTACCAGCCCAGGGGTGAAGAAGCCCCCGGCCTGAGAAAGCAGGAAGGAGGAGTGGGGGAGGCGAACAGTCTCGTTGCTGCCTCTGTGTACGCTGAGGGGGGAGGTAAGTTATAAAATGGCGGAGGCGAAGCTTCTAGAAGTTTGGAGGGGCACCCGGAGGGCGCGGGGCCCACCGTGAGCCGCGTGTGGTTGAAATAGGGCGCGAGAGAGGAGTTGGGAGGGAAAGACACTGGGCACTCTTGCCGTTTAATTTCTTCTCTTATTCCTTTACCCCCAGCGGGCCCCGCTGTAGAGCGGGCGGCCAAGTGAAGCCGGAGAGAAGCGTCCTCGTCCCCGCGTAACCCCCGGCCCTTCTTTCTCCCCTCTTTCCCCAAGTCGCTCCCTCAACACTACCAAGGAACTTCCAACCCCCTCCCTTTTCTCCCTACCTCCTACTCCTAGAGTGGCTTTCTACCGCAGGACTCTTCTTTTCGACTACCCTCGCTGAAGGCTTTCTCTTCCTTCCCTCGCCCCGCTCTCCCTCGGGGCCTCTACGGAGACCCCCCCCCCCCCAAGGGGGGG
>NW_011494950.1:620012-620600 GCF_000754665.1 Bison bison bison | reverse complement strand
CTCGCGTACCCGGCGATCAGTGGACGGCGATTTTAGGACGGAAAGGGTCGGATGGGCCATGGGAGAGAGAAGGTGTGGGAAACAGCATCAAGTAGTTCCGTAAAACTTTGAGCCCCGTTCCCATTTTCTTCTGGCCTACATTCGAAACGTATTGTTGATTTCTGCCCCCTTTTTCCCCCCGTCGCGAGAATGTCTTGTTTTCCCTTTAGTTTTTTTAATAAACCGCTGTACTTTCGACATTTAGTTTCCGCTCCTCCTTGGTGTATATGTCATTTTATTTTTAATCCTGAACTGTAATGGGTTTTATCGTATGATTTTTCATGCTGCAGTGTCCAGCTTTAATTTTTAGAATTGCATTAGTAGTTTCATCTGGTTTGTGAGACTTTCTCCGCCGTGGCCTAGAAATGTTTTATATGTTGTTGCCTACCGCCCCCCGCTTCCCTCTCCCTCCTCCTTTCTCTTGGATGTAGTTTTTTAATTGAGGGTCATGGTATTTGATTAAATGGTTATTTACAGTTTACGTGATGTATCTATTAAAAACTTTTGATCTGTAGGGTTAGATTTAAGTAAACGAAAAGCTCGTGCTGG
>NW_011494950.1:617130-619313 GCF_000754665.1 Bison bison bison | reverse complement strand
CTTATTTTAAAAAAATGGGCCCTGTGAAGTGCATACATGTCTCTTTAATGAGATACAATTCAGATAGTTTAGATTTGCTTTTATATATTTTCCAACGAAAGGTGGGGTTAATTTTGAGCATTTTAAACCTCTTACGTTAAAATGCCTGTTTTTTTTTTTTTTTCCTACGCTGATATCAATCTATAATTAGGAATCAGAAGGGCCAGTTAAGGCATAACTGTTCAGCGGTTTTTCGAGTGATTGAATTGTAGTTTTATGACACATTATGTTACATAGTGTGCTTTTTCTCGTTTTGAGCTAAGGTGCTACGTGAATGCAAGCTGATTGTTCACGTTTAACTTCATTCTCATCACATATTCCTATTTACTCTTTTAGATGTAATTTTAAATGTTTCCTTTGGATCTTACTTCATTAGATTCTTAAAGATGGTTCTTTCCCTTTTTTAAAAAAATCTTCTAACCTAACTAACAAGGAGTTGTATGGGGTAGCTGTACAGTTACATTGTTAAATTCTGACTTCTTGCTAGTTTTTGATACTTTTATTATCTTTCGATTTTTCTCTGTACTTAGTACAATATCTTCCTCAGTTCTTTTCTGAAGATAATTGGGGGAGAGGTGGGAGGTAGAGATGAAACAAAAGTGGCCTTGAGTTGGTGGTTGTAGCTGGGTGATGAGTACGGGAGAGCTCATTGTACTATTCTCCCTACTTTTGCGTGTACTTGAACGTTTCCATAATTAGAAAATTTTGAAGAAAAAATTCAAATTATCTTGCAATTTTGGTGTAATGACTTAAGTTTATATTTACATATTATTTGCATGAGAAACTTGGCCTTGTGTATAAGTAATTACACAATGTCTGACTTACAAACTCAAAAAATATTTAAATTGAACCAGTATAGAATAAACAAGATACTTATAAATTGGTTGAACTTTAAATATTTGTAACTTAGTCTGAATTTGCTCTACTTTTAGTTTCTTTTTTAATCCTTTGAAAATAGGAAAATTCCATGAGCAAATTTTGTAAATTCTGCTTGGTGTCTATTTCATTAAGTTGGAGTTCCAGTGAGTCAGTATGAAAGGGATTTACTATTAATAGGAGGGGCTTTGGCAGTTGGAATAAGTGACAGTGGAAGAGATTCGGGTGCCCTAGGGAGCATTCCTAGTAAGAAGATCGAGGTAGGAGTTGAATTCTGTTTGAGTATTTGGTGTTTAATGAATGGGTAGAGAAGAGGATTGGAAAATAAATGTACTTATTAGTTATTCTTTCCCACTGTGAAATAACTATAGCTATAGCACTGTAAGGTATCAGACTGGCAGTTGGGGGTGGGGTGGGTTTTTAAAAAATTGATCTGAAAATGAATGTTTACATATAAAATGAGTTAAAGCTCCCCTCCCCCCACTTTTCCTGGTGGCTTAGACGGTAAAGAATCTGCCTGCAGTGCAAGACTCGGGTTCGATCCTGAGTTGGGAAGATCCCCTCAAGAAGGGAATGGCTACCCACTCCAGTATTCTTCCCTGGAGTATTCCATGGACAGAGGAACCTGGCGGGCTACAGTCCCTGGGGTTGCAGAGAGTCGGACAGGACTGATACTTTCACTTTTCCCGCCACTTTTAACCATTCGGTGCTATAAATAAAAGTTGATGTGTAAAATATTTTAATGTTTTATTAAGAACATCTGACCACTGCCCATCAACAGTAAAAATGCATTGATATTAAACCTCAGTCTCCTTAGTTTATTTGTAATTGCTCCTACAAAAAAATGTAAATTATTTGAAATAAAGTACCTTATTTTCTGCAATTTTGTATTGTTCAGTGGCAGGTTTTTTCACCCTATAAGATGTATTTTTGAATGTTTGTCAAAGCTTTAAAGGGAACCCAAAATAACGGATATTTAGTTTTTCTGTTTGGTGATGTGTGTTCCTTAATCATTATTAAAGCCAAAATTCCACCCTAGGCTGGTGACAGACATTTCATAATTGTTATTATTAGTCTGTTTGTATATTATATATTCATCATTTTAGCCTTAGAAAGATGTTAAGACAGTATATATTTTGAACTCTTATTTGTATGCACATAATTTAAATAGATCATGAGGATTGTGACTTCAGATTTATTTTATTGTGGTGAGGCAAGAGCTAAACTACTAAAGCAACAAATTATGAGTTTGGCAACTTTGTTAACTT
>NW_011494950.1:616531-617030 GCF_000754665.1 Bison bison bison | reverse complement strand
TTAACTTTAGTTTTTTTTTTTTTTTTAAAGCCCAAGGACTCAAGATTTTAATGAAATTCAATTATACATTATTTTCTCATTGTTTTCTTTTTCAACCTTAATGAGAATCTGTGAATTAAAATGGGTGGGTTAGGGTGGGAGACAGGTTTAGGCTCAAATTATCCTTTGGGAATATGGGGTTCAGTGTGAAAATATGCCTTGGACAGTTTAGTAATGCTTAATATTCTGTATGTTTAACTGATGCCATCCACAGTCATGCGTGCGAAGGGAGTAAACAGTGAATAGCGTATTTCTGCTTTGGGTTCTTTATAGTAGATGGAGGTCTTCAGTTTTTGATGCTGCAAGTTTTGAGCTTAAAATTTATATTAGATGGACACAGTGCTCTGTCTATTACATGTCACTGGGATAAGGTTCATATCTCTTTAATGTTGTGACCTTTTTGTGTCTCACATAGTAAAAAAAAAACTGGTCTTGTGTTAGTACTTTGACATTACTGTTA
>NW_011494950.1:615041-616431 GCF_000754665.1 Bison bison bison | reverse complement strand
ACATTACTGTTAGATTATTCAAAGACCTGAACACAACAGTTTATTGTGTAGCGGAGCACTATCCTGTAACTATTTTGGGAGTTGGGGAGCATAGCAAAGACAAGGGATAGTCCAGGTTATCTATGGGTGTCAGTATATATTGAAACATTACCAATTATTAGTAAAGAAGAAACTTTAAAGATTCAGATTATTTTAAAAGTTCTTTACATGTAGTTTAGTTTTGTAATTTCTACATTTGGTACATATTTAGGACTTGTAATTTGTGGTTCAGTACTCTTCCTGTATAATAATTTTCTGTATCTTCGGCTATCATGAGTGGTGGTTATTGCATGTTCTCTTTGGCAAAGATATGTGAGAAAGCAAAATTGTCAGCTTGATTTTTTTTTTTTTTCAGTCTCCTGAGTCGCCTGCTTTGCATTTAATTTAGCCAAATTTTATGTTTTGTCAGTATGAGTGGTGTTGCTTGGTAGAGTCTTAATTTTTGTATGTGTTAGTCACTCAGTCGTGTCCGACTCTTTGTGACCCCATGGGCTGTAGCCCATTAGGCGCCTCTGTTCATGGAATTCTCCAGGGAAGAATACTGGAGTGGGTTGCCATGCCCTTCTCCAGGGGATCTTCCCCACCCAAGGATTGAACACAACTCTCCCGCATTGCAGGCAGACTCTTTACCTACTGAGCCATTAGGGAAGCCCTTTTTGTGTATGTACATTTAAAAAAACTACATCTCTTTACCAGCTATGGTAATCTGCTACCTGAACTGTATTTTTAATGTCTGCTTGCTATGGTTCTATCTTTGGTAATAACCAGAAGAAAATAAGTCTTTACCTATGGTTAGTCTAGTCTGGAGATTACTGAAATTGATTTAAGCCCCACCCTCTCACCTTAAGCTCCACTCTCCCCCTGAAACCAGGGGATGGTGAATAATGTTGATGGTCTGTTCTTTTTTGTAATTTTAATTGGAAAATACAGGACTAGGCTTGATGAGACAAACTAGAGAGGTTTCTATAAACTCTAGATAATCTAATGTACAACTCCAAGAATATAAATGTATATAAATAAAATATATATTCTTAAAATACTGTTGAACATTGTTGGAAGGGGAAAAAAGGAAGTCCTGTTTACACTTTTGCATGGATAACCTGGGATTTGTTGTAATGGGATTTGACCTATAACTTGTTGAATCCTGAGCTCTTCTAAGAAACTCTTCATTTAGTTGCCACTTGAATGACTTAAATGCCAATAACTGTACTATGTGTTTTAACATGTATTGTTTAAAACTTCTCAGCTACCTTGCAAGATAGATGGTTGTCATTTTACAGATGGAGAAATTGAGGCTCTGGGAGAATAAATGACTTGTCACAAAATAAAAATTGACAGTCTGAATTCATAC
>NW_011494950.1:611717-614525 GCF_000754665.1 Bison bison bison | reverse complement strand
TGATTTTGTGGGGGGTGTCATACTATGGTAGATAGAATAGTTTCACTAATATTTTTTTCTTCTGTCATTTAGTCTCTTTATAGAAAGGAGGCTAAATGTGTCTGAGAATAGTTCCCCAGTCATTCAGCATGTTTATCATGTGCTTTAAAATGAGAATTTTGGTGACTCATAATTTACTGCTCTGATTGGTTATGTAGGGGTATGTTGTTGTTATTTAATGTTATCTTAAAATGTTTTCTTCTAAGTATTAATAACTTCTCTGTTTATACTTTTTATTCTAGTTTATCTTTCCACTTAATTAACATTTCTTGTTCTTATTTTTTTAAATCAGGTAATAGTTAATAATTGCTGCCCTGAATTACTTCGTTCAGTAGTGATCAGAATCTTGGTCTCAGTTTTCTTTGCTTTTCCTCTTTCTCGTTCCTGCTTTTCATAAACTATAACTGGAACTTTTCTAATCTGAAGGAATGCTAGATATTGTATATCTGGCCTAAGGTAAATTAGTGGAGTTGTGGTAAAACTGAATATATTAGTGCTTTTCACAGCCATAAGTCAGATTTATATATTTTATGTTAATTATTTTCTTAATGATTGTAGGAAGTATTTTTCCAGGTGATAGTCTTCTCCCCAGACTCAATATTGAGTCTTTTCATCTGTATTTTCCCCTTTGTAGTCCCAAGTACCACTGCTCTTCTACCACAGAATTATGCCCCAAGGCGTCCATTGTGTGTAATGAATTAGTTTCTTCCTTTGCATCTAGAAAGATACTAGCTCTGTACTATTCTTGGGAGAATTCAGGAAATTGTCACTCAAATCATTTTCTGAGTTCTGTGGTTAATAACATTAGGAACCCTTATTGAGAAAGGCTCCTAGAATATTAAGGGACTTGGTTTAGTGCTAAACAAGGTTTTACTTTTCATGGTTACTTTCCTGTCAGTAACCCTAATATAGCCTTTACAAAGTAAAATATGATAAAGTATATTTGATAAAATATGAGTGCAGTTGATACTATTGCCATCTCTGTGGGATAAAGTGGTTAGTGTTGATTTTAGGCACTTAGTGCTACTTGGTTTTAAAGAATTGAATATTGAATGTGGGAAGTTAAATGCGTAGTTTCATTTGTGAAAAGGAATATTGTAGGAGCTCTGTTCATTATATTATTCAAAACCTTTTATAAGAAGTTTTTGACAGTGACTAACATTAACAGTAGCTGACCCTAACTGTACTCTTACTATGTGCCAGACATTGTTACAAATGCTTTATGTATATTAGCTTATTTAGTCTTCATAACCCTCTGAGGTGGGATGCCCATATGATTTATTGTTCAAACCAGCATACTGTTGAGAGTGAAGAGTGAAAGGGGCAATAAATGGATGGCATGCTAGGATAATAGTATAAAGTAGGACTGTCCCAGAGTAACTAGGATGCATGATGACCCTGATTAACACCCCGCCCTCCCCACCCCCACTTCAGAAGAGGAAACCAAAAAGGTAGGAGGCCAAATAACTCGCCCAATTAATTGAGTGGTCAGAAGAGATTCGGAACCTCTCGGAGATTTCTTTGGGCAGGAATGTGATTGTGGGCATTTAAACTGCTTTATTTTAGAGTTTATTTTTACTCTTTCGAAGGAGTTTTTAATCAGTATGGGGTCCACAGTAAAAGACAGGAGATAGTGTTTTTAAAAACCCAGTAGAATTTCCAGTTGGCTCTTTTCAAATGACGATGAAGACTTAAATGACTATGTGTTAATGTTGAAGAGCAACTTCTCTGAGTGAGGTCCTCCTAAATAAAAGCAGAAAACTCCAAGATAACTACTTTTTACTGTTTACATCTGTTTGTTCTTCTTAAGTTGTTTAGACTCCATTTATGGGTTTCTTAGGAAATGTGAATTGTATGATATTTCACGGGGGTTCTTAGATGGAAAATTTCTTAGAAGATAGCTGAAAGAGATACAGTTTTGTGACTAAGGAGAAGTAGTATTAGAAAAGAAAGAAAAGGGTCTAGTTTAGAGACTTGTTTGAAGTTAAACTGATTCTGTACCATACTTTGAAAATTAAGTCTTGTAGATGAATGTGTCACTTCATAAAATTAATAGTTCTCTTTTATTTTTGATAACTTTTGCAGTTGCTTTGTATTCCCAGTCTGTTTATGTTTGTGGTATATCCCCTCCAAAAATGAATACTGTAGGTGAATTCAAACCTTTGGAGAAATGATTTCAGCATAATGGCAGATTTTACTATTTTGTAAACTAAGGTTTCTTTTCCCTCTTTTTCTTCTTCTAGTGAGAGTGAGTAGTAGACAGCTGATCTTAAGAGGACTGTGCATTTTATTTTCATACTTAGCTGTTATTTTAATATTTCATTGAGGAAGTTGTGTGTTTTCCCCCCTAGCTAGTTCACTTTAGAAAGTTTTGTTGGTGTCAGTATATAAACAACTGAGAGGTTATTAAGTAGGTCTATTCAGTTTTTGCTTCCCTGGTGGTTCAGAGGGTAAAGTGTCTGCCTGCAATGTGGGAGACCCGGGTTCGATCTCTGGGTTGGGAAGATCCCCTGGAGAAGGAAATGGCAACCCACTCCGGTACCCTTGTCTGGAAAATCCCATGGACTGAGGAGCCTGGTAATCTATAGTCCATGGGGTCGCAAAGAGTCGACTGAACGACTTCACTTTAACTTTCATTCAATTTTTAAGGGCTTCCCAGGTGGCACCAGAGAAGGCAATGGCACCCCACTCCAGTACTTTTGCCTGGAAAATCCCATGGATGGAGGAGCCTAGTAGGCTGCAGTCCATGGGGTCGCTAGAGTTGGACAC
>NW_011494950.1:609959-611617 GCF_000754665.1 Bison bison bison | reverse complement strand
GCTGGAGAATCCCTTGGACACAGGAGTCTGGCAGGCTGCAGTCCATGGGGTCGCAAGGAGTCAGACACGAGTGAAGCAACTGAGCATGCGTGGATTCCGTTTTTAAAGTCATTTGTTTAGTTCACTGAAAGCCATCATGAAGTTGGAAGGAGGGGGACTGCATTTCTGACAAGGGGAAGGAATTCGTGGACCTCATAGTGACTGGTAGACAAAAGGTTATTTTGTGGGTGTGATTTATTACATAAAATTAATACAGATGGTGTTTTTAAAAAGTTATTGTTGGGTTTTATAATCTGGGGCCCATGGATAAGGTAGAGGTGTGAGACCCCTGTGAAATTAATGTACAAAATATATGTGAAGTGAAAGTCGCTCAGTCGTGTGCGGCTCTTTGCAACCCCATGGACTTCTCCAGGCCAGAATACTGGAGTGGGTAGCCTTTCCCTTCTCCAGGGGATATTTCCAACCCAGGGATCGAACCCAGGTCTCCTGCATTGCAGGCAGATTCTTTACTAGCTGAGCCACAAGGGAAGCCCAACAAAATGTATAACTATGCATTTATTCGAGTTCTCAGGAGTTCCTTTGTTGTATCAACTGGTAGATAAAGTGCCTTTAGGGATGGGATATACAGTTGTAAACTACATAGACTGCTCTCAGCATTGTCATTTGGGTTTTATCACCCCAAAAGGCTCAAAAATAACCCCTTTTGAAAACATTGTGTACTGGAATTACTATATATTAAGGAATACTATGTTAAAACCACTAGCTATCAATGCAGTTTTGATAGTGTCCTTAATTTAAGATTAGTATTTAAAAATAAGGACTACTATGAAAAGCTTTGGGGGAAAATAACAATTGGACACTGTTGTTAGAGCACTGGAATGCTTCAGTCTTTAGTGGTTGTGAATAAACTTAAGTTAAGAGTCCATGACCATCCCCTATAACCAGTCACTGTTATCTAAAAGTTGAGACCTTCTGATTGATAGTGTGCTTCTGTGTAAAAGAAAAAGAGGCAATCAACAATCACTCTGTTATATGGGACTCTTGTGGTCTGTTTCAAGTTCAAAATGCTTGCTTTTAAATAGGAATTTAAATTTATCTATGCTTGTTTTGCTTTTTGACTTTGGAGTGTTACCTTGAAATGTCTTTGTCACAGTATATGATTCTCATTAAATTCATTCTCTACACATATATGATGATGCAGGTTTGGTATATTTAAGGTAGAATTTCCATTTCAGGATTGTGATGTATGATACACTCTCTTCTTGGATTTCTAACCTTTTTGTCTTCAAAAGGAAGAATTTTCCCACACTCTACCAATGTATCTCTCGCCTGGTACCTTATTTGCAAACTTTACGATGATTAGAATGTTACTACAAAGAACACAGTTAATATCCTCTTACTGAAAAAGGCCTTTTTTTGTGGCTTACAGAAGTAGTATTAAAGATAGTTAGGAATATGAACCTTGGAGAATTTCCCTTCTATGTTAAAGAAGTAGAGAAGATGTAGGAAATATTAGTAAGCCATAATATTTTTCCTTTGGGATATGTCCCTCCCTGTTTCCACCACTCATTCAGGCCAAAAGACATTCCTTAGACTTTATTCCTGGCAGGAGAATTGAGGAAGTGGTGGTAGCTATGGCTGGCAGGGAAGCAGAAACT
>NW_011494950.1:605300-609527 GCF_000754665.1 Bison bison bison | reverse complement strand
AAAAGCAAATTTGTCAATGACAAATGGATTTTTCCAGCTTGAATATATGTACTTTCTGGAGTTTTGATTACATGTGTCAGTGGATAAAGTGCTACTATTCATTGAGGAATATTCAGTAGTTGCATTCGTATTTGGATGTTCTAAATATACCTAAATTTCAGAGGACTTATGTGGACAATACAGGATTGTATTAGAAAAGATTGCTTAGTAGGGAAATAGTTCGTAAATCTTCGAAATTAGACTGGCACAGTTATCCAGGTTGCTGCAGAAAAGTAGCAAACGTCACATGAGAGATGATTATTGTGTGTATAAATACGTAGTGCTTATGTACAATATTGGTGATATCCAAATTTATTTCCGTTTCTTTATTTAGCTATACTGGGTCTTCATTGTGGCACGTGGGATCTTTTTAGTTGTGGCATGTGAACTCTAGGTTGCAGCATATGGGATCTAGCCCCTTGACCAGAGATTGAACCTGGGCCCTCTACATTGGGAGTGCACAGTCTTAGCCATTGGACCACCAGGGATGTCCGCCGGTTTATTTCTTATAAGTAGTTTACCTTTTTCAGACAAGGAATTATGTTTTTATGTGATTTTGAACTGTCCCATTGTGTAATACGTATACAGATTCTCAAATGATAATTAAAACCTTGGATTTTCTAGAAATGTAACCCTGCATTGAAATCACATTATTAATACCTCATTTTAAAAAGTTCTCATGTTGAAAAAGTAGGAGTCAGTCTCCTCTAGTTGGCTTTGCATTAATGATAAACTTTATATATCTACAGGATATCATTTATAGGATCTACTACATGGCAAGGCTCCCTAACATTTCATTTTTATTTCTTAAAAAGACATGTGTGAGGTAGTTGGTGATATTTTAATTTATTGAGGTTCAAAATGGTTAAGTGACCTGCCCAAGTTCACTCAGCTTGTTCGTGAGTGGCAGTGCCTGCTTTTGAATCCAGTTTTGCCTATTTCTAGCACACTTCTATACATGGTGATGATACATTGCCTCCCAGTGGGATGATTTATGGACTTGTGTAGTGATAACTTTTGGGTGGGGAGATGAGGGGGCAGGAATCTTAAATTGATGAGACTGAGGAAGTTAAACTCGAAGTAGTCAGAAAATGTTCGGAAATTAGGTAGAAGCCTTATTTTCTACCAGCAGCTGATAGGGAATAAATTACTTTGAATCTGAAGTTATATGTGATGTGTTTCATATTTTATAATAAGCATCAAATAACACCTGAAAGAGTGTTGAGTGGGGGAGGATGATAAATTTTGTTATATTTAATTTGTTGTAATCCTCAGTTAAGTGACATCTGATTAAGAAATTAAACTTCTTTGAAAATAAACTATGAAACAGAATGTTATCCAAAGCATCATTGGCATTTGCCTCCCTGGTAGTGTTCCTACTAAAGGACAGTGGTAAATTGCTCTACATCCAAGTAACACCATGATGCTACTTTTGTGGTGTTCTGTCTTTTTCTTCTGTTTTTCATTTTTCTCCAGTACTTCCTTTTTGTTATTCTTCTATTTCCAATGTCTTTATAGTTTCTAAAATTCTCCATTGAAAGTAAAACTGTTTCGATTTTGTTTTTGCTTTCATGCTACTACTACTAATACAATGTAACTCTATAAGCTAGGCACTGAAATAAAAGTGATTTAAAAAATAGACTCATTTTATTCTCCCAACAACTCTATGAGGTAGGTACTATTACTGTATCCTGTTGACAGGTGAGAAAACAGAGGTGCAGAACAAAAAGGTAAAATTGCCCAAGGACACATACCAAGGAAAGTGGTGGAGCCTTGATGTGACACCCAGGCGAACTGATGAGAGTCCCATGTTGTAGCTCTACAATATCATACTGCTGACTCTTGACATTAATGTGAATGGTTTCCTCATCTTGGCAGTGTATTTATTTTAAACCCTCTCTTTAATTGTGAAGTATGTTTGTTCATCCTAATAGGAATTTTAGAGGTCAGCAGAGGATTGGACAAATTTCTGATCCTCAGGTTTCCTGGCTATAAAATGAGTAATCCTCTCTGCCATATTCTATTATGGGGATTAGATAACAATACTTTTCTGAGTGTTTTCTGTATGCCAGACAATAGGCTAAGGGTTTCGCTGCCATGATAGGCCCCCAGATAATTGTAATGTTTTCAGTTACTGAGTACATTCTATATGTCATATACTTGATGTAGTATATTACTTTTACATTTTAATCTTGTATAGGGGATATTGTACTCATTTTACAGAAGATTGAGGCCTAAAGAAATTGAGTAATTTCCCCAACTATACCTTAGGGCGTTTGTATTTGCTTGCTGGTTCCTCTGTCTTGTGTGGTTGCTCATTTCTTCAGGACATTTTGCTCAAGTAATTAGTCTTTCAGTGAAATATTCCTTGGCTGTAGCGTGTGAAATATCTTTTGCCCCCAGCACTCCCTTTCTCTTTACTCTGTTGTATTTCTCTGCTGTACTACAGTTTCTCTGTTGTATTACTCTGTTGTATTTCTGCATTATCAAACATAGTTTTATGTGGATTGTCTCTCCGCCTTACCATGTAAACTCTGTGAAGGCAAGGATATTTGTCTTGTTCATTACCTTAACTCCAGCACCTAGAGTAGTGCTTGGGACATAATAGGTTGTATAATATTTGTTGAGTGGATTCACTGTGTGGTATCCTGAGACTCACTAGACTTACTTGCAAGCTGACCCAGAATTAGACTGATTTAATCTTAATAGACAAGATAGGCATTTCCTGGAACAGAGAAGTGATAAGGATTGTGCTTGGACCTGTTTCTGGGTGGGAATGGGGAGGCAGTTGTGTCTCATGCTGTAATTTTTAGAAGTCTGTTCTCGTGAATTGCCTTGAATTCCTGGAGGAGTATATGCCCTCGGGTCAGCTTCTAGGTTCTCTGAAGCTGTTTTATCTCTTAATAGAGGTCTACTTTCCAGCTTCTTTTGACTGTCTTAACTTTCAACCCCTCATTTTGCCTAATGATTTGTTCATTGGCCATTTATAGTATATTTGTGATGTGCACAGTATGGAGCTAGATAAGTTGGCTTCATACAGGAGAATTCCTTGCTTTGCCATAATATGCACGTACATATGTATGTGTGTAGGGCTTAAAAAAGAAAACAAAACTGCCATGTATTAAAACTTTAAATTATTGTTTTAGTTACTATTTTCATAGCAAGTTAACATCATGATTTTGTAGTATCTTGGAATTCATACTTCTTTCTACTTATAAAATTTATTGTAATAATTATGTACTTAGAACATGGTAGTAGTAATGCTGTACTATGCTCTTGCATTTGAATGGTAGTTAATTTTTGAGAGAAACAAAATTGTATTTTTAGATACTTCCACCTTAAGCTGATATTAGTGCAACCGGAGGTCAGGAGATATGAGTAAGAGGTGGACCTTAGGGATCCCTATGCATAGTGTACATTGGTCTTGAGCGGGGAGAAGTTACAAATAAAGAGGAGCAGAAGGCCAAGAGTGGGCAGGAGGACCACTAACATAGGAAAAATCTAGGAAAATGTACAAATCCATAAGCATCTCAAATTTGAAAAGAATCCAAATGGTGTGTTCTCCTATCTGGGACATGCTTTAACATTGTATACAGTATTAAAACTGTTGTTTCAATTATGTAAAGTTGAAATTATCTTTAAAGTTGATATTTGTTCTTGTTCAGTCACTAAGTCATGTCCAACTCTTTGTGACCCTATGGACTTCAGCATACCAAGCTTCCCTGACCTTCACTATCTCCCGGAGTTTGCTCAAACTTGTGTCCACTGAGTTGATGATGCCATCCAACCATCTGTCGCCCCCTTCTGCTCCTGCCCTCAATCTTTCCCAGCATCAGGGTCTTTCCAATGAGTCAGCTCTTCGCATCAGGTGGCCAAAGTATTGGAGTTTCAGCTTCAACATCAGCCCTTCCAACGAACACTCAGGACTGATCTCCTTTAGGATGGACTGGTTGGATCTCCTTGCAGTCCAAGGGACTCTCAGAGTCCTCTCCAACACCACAGTTCAAAAGCATCAATTCTTCGGCACTCAGCTTTCTTTATAGTCCAACTCTCACATCCATCCATACGTGACTACTGGAAAAATCGTAGCCTTGATTAGACGGGCCTTTGTTGACAAAGTAATGTCTCTGCTTTTTAATATGCTGTCTAGGTTGGTCATAACTTTCCTTCTAAGGAGTAAGCGTCTTT
>NW_011494950.1:604893-605200 GCF_000754665.1 Bison bison bison | reverse complement strand
CCCAAAAAAGTCAGCCACTGTTTCCCCATCTATTTGCCATGAAGTGATGGGACCAGGTGCCATGATCTTCGTTTTCTGAATGTTGAGCTTTAAGCCAACTTTTTCACTCTCCTCTTTCACTTTCATCAAGAGGCACTTTAGTTCCTCTTCAATTTCTGTCATAAGGGTGGTATCATCCGCATATCTGAGGTTATTGATATTTCTACCGGCAGTCTTGATTCCAGTTTGTGCTTCTTCCAGCCCAGCGTTTCTCATGATGTACTCTGCATATAAGTTAAATAAGCAGGCTGACAATATACAGCCTTGA
>NW_011494950.1:603526-604068 GCF_000754665.1 Bison bison bison | reverse complement strand
CTGGCATATTGAGTGCAGCACTTTCATAGCATCATCTTTTAGGATTTGAAATAGCTCAACTGGAATTCCATCAGCCCCACTAGCTTTGTTCATAGTGATGCTTCCTAAGGCCCACTTGACTTCACATTCCAGGATGTCTGGCTCTAGGTGAGTGATCACACCATCGTGATTATCTGGGTTGTGAAGATCTTTTTTGTACAGTTCTGTATATTCTTCCCACCTCTTCATATCTTCTGCTTCTGTTAGGTCCATCCATTTCTGTCCTTTATTGAGCTTATCTTTGCATGAAATGTTCCCTTGATATCTCTAATGTTCTTTAAGAGATCTCTAGTCTTTCCCATTCTGTTGTTTTCCTCTATTTCTTTGCATTGATCACTGAGGAAGGCTTTCTTATCTCTCCTTGCTATTCTTTGGAACTCTGCATTCAGATGCTTATATCTTTCCTTTTCTCCTTTGCTTTTGGCTTCTCTTCTTTTCACAGATATTTGTAAGGCCTCCTCAAGACAGCCATTTGCTTTTTTGCGTTTCTTTTCCATGGGGAT
>NW_011494950.1:600468-602582 GCF_000754665.1 Bison bison bison | reverse complement strand
ATAGATATAATGGTCATCTGAGTTAAATTCACCCATTCCGGCATCAGTGCTGATTCCCAGCATCAGTCTTTTCCAATGATTCAGCTCTTTGCATCAGGTTGTTGAAGTATTGGAGCTTCAGCATCAGTCCTTCCACATTTTGGTTGTTGTGAATAATGCTGCCAGGGACATGGTGTACAAAAACCTGTTTGAGTCCCTACTTTAAATTCTTTCGTGTATATACGGAGAATTGGAATTGCTCCACAAATGTTTGAGTGTCTATATGTGGTATGGATGGTCCTCAGCATTGCAGATATCAGTGAAAAGAAAAGCCTGGTCCCTGCCCTCAGAATTTATGGTCTAGTAGGGAAGAAAGATATTAAATAAACACAGTTAAGTATGGTAAATGCTACAAAAGTATGTCACAAGATAGTGGAGGACGGAGGAGCCTGGCGTGCTGCGGTCCATGGTCCTAAAGACTGGGACTGGCTGTGTGTGTATGTTATATGCTTGTAGTCATGCATGTAGTGTTAAAGTGAAAAGGGTACAAAACACTAAATGCTTTTTCATACTGATATCTTCTGTAATACCTCACTCCCCCACCTATCACCACATGGAAATCATTTTTGTCTTTCCCCTCCTCGTTTAAAAGTTTAATGCATCTGGTATATATTTTTGACTCTGAAGTGTGGTAGGGCTTTCGTGATGTTGTGATTTATAATTGACATATATATATTTGGTCTTCTTCCCCATTTCTGGCCCAGAGCTCCCCAAGCCCTTGGAATTTTCTCAGTGTTTAGGGTGGTAGAGGTATCTTTTGTTATGTTAATAAGGTGACTTTTAGAAAGCACCCTAGGATGAGGCCAGCCCTGGTGGCTCAGAGAGTAAAGGATTTGCCTGTAATGGTTACTAGTGAAACCTACTGTGATTAAAGGGTTAGAACTTTCAGCCCCCAAATGCACCCCAACTCTGAGGAGGAAAGAGGAGCTGGACTTGGAATGCAGTCACGATTGGCCAATCATTTAATCAATCCTGAACTCTCCCCAGAACCCCAAAATGAAAGGGTTCAGACAGCTTCTGATTTGCTGAACATGTGAAGATTTGGAGAGAATGGCAAGCTCTAAGAGCGCTTGGAGGCTTCCTCGCCCTTTACCCATGCGGTGTGTCTCATCTGGCTGTTCTGAGTTAAATCCTTTTACAGTAAAGGATATGTAGGGTCGCAAAAGAGTTGGACATGACTTAGTGACTAAACAGCAACAATAAATAACTTTAAGTAAAATGTTTCTGAGTTTTGTGAGCCTTCATGGCAAATTAATTGAACCCAAGGAGGAGTTCTTAATGTAAAAAAACACACAGCCTCAAAGTTGAGAATTATGTTTTGTTTGAAGAAATTTCTGAGGACTTAAACCCAGAAGGCATCATCCCAGAAAGCTCTGAGGGAGTGCTCCAAAGAGGTGAGGAGCCAGGGTAAATAGAAGTTTTGCCACAAAAAACAGGTGGTTAGAATATCAAAAGATTACTGTCAGAGAAAACTAGATATCTCAAATTAATGAATTTAGTGCTTTTCTTGTATGGGAAGATGCGAGAGTCTGGGCTGACTGAAATCATTCCTTTGATATGCACCTCAGTTATCTGGGGATACTATTGTGTTCTTTCCCATGCTCAGTCCCCTCAGAGTCTACCATTGTGTGGTGGCTGCAGTGGCTGAGGGCTTGGCAGCCTGTTTTATCTCCCTCCTGAGTTCCCTCAGGGCTCACCATGGGACAGGCTAGTGGCTGATGACAGGATGGCCATAGCATCCTTTGTTTGCTGATGAGGCAGGTGGCATTTTTCATTCACACTGAAAGTGAAAGTCGCTCAGTTGTGTCCACTCTTTGCTATCCCGTGGACTATACAGTCCATGGAATTCTCCAGGCCAGAATACTGGCGTGGGTAGCCTTTCCCTTCTCCAGGGATCTTCCCAACCCAGGGATCAAACCCAGGTCTCCCACATTGCAGGTGGATTCTTTTCCAGCTGAGCCACCAGGGAAGCCGAGGAATACTGAAGTGGGTAGCCTGTCCCTTCTCCAGCGAATCTTCCCGACCTACGAATCAAACTGGGGTCTCCTGCATTGCAGGTGGATTCTTTCCCAGCA
>NW_011494950.1:597517-600368 GCF_000754665.1 Bison bison bison | reverse complement strand
ATCAGGGAAGCAGGCGCCTCTGTTTTATAGCCAGTGGGTTGGAAGTAAGGGAACAGCCTGGGCTTGGAGCTGCTCTCTGAAGTGCAGTTGGACGAGGGCAGTCCTGTAGGACTGAATCCTTACATCTGTGAAATGTGATGCTGTCTCAGGGTAGATAGTGTCAGAATTGAGTTGAATTGTAGAGCACCCAGCTGGTGTCTAGAGAATCTTTGGTGCTGTAAGAGATATCCCCTCCCTTGCCTGCAACACAACATTGGTATTGGGTCCCAGAACCAATTTAGCTATACACATTTGCTATACCGTGAACTACCTAATTATTTTCCTTGCTGTACATTTGTCTCTTTCCACCTGTTTGAGAAGGTACAGCTTCTATGAGTAACTTTGTTTTTTTCCCCCTATCTAGTTATGTCCAGGAGTGGGATCATGCTGTCAATCAGTGTGAACTTTGGAAGATCCTTGTAACTGAAGGTGTGTTGTTTTGCAGTAGGGTTGTACCCACCTTACAGGCCCACTGATGCTGTCATATGTGGTAATCACATTCCTGCTTTGGAGATGTTTTTTTAAGCAGTTTTACAGTGGTATTTCAGATTCTTTTAATTTGCGTTTCTTTGATTACCAACTAGAATGAACATTTCCCCTTATTTTTGGGCAAGGTATTTTGTAATGTGACAGACAACACTTAAGTTTAACCTGAGGGCCTTTTTAATTATGAGTATACAGTAGTTTCTGGTTAATTACTGGTAGTGATGGTTTTTAGTATTAAGTAGATCTATCTGATTATTTTAAATTGGATTTGTGTACTATTTCGTAATGTCTGTTCACCTTATTCAGTGGTGTTAGTTCATTTCAATTTACAAACAGCAGTTGCTTAGGAAACCTGCAATAATCTATTCATCCACTTGTCTAGCCCTGTAGCTTAAGTTACATTCATTGGACACTTCGTGGTTGAGCTGCGCTCAAGTGTTTTGTAAATACAGTATGAGAGAACCAGTGGTAAAAGCCCAGATTTTTTTTTTCACTGCAGTGTAATCTTTTTAGCAATGAAGCCTACAGTAAAATTAAATTTTTATTAGTAGTTCAGCCAGTTTCTTGATAGTAATGATTATTTTTAGTCATGAGCAGGTTAGATAAAGTGGAATTGGCTGTTCAACATCATTCTTGCAAAAAAAAATTACATGATTGTATTAATGGTTGTGACACTAGTAGTTGATAGACTACTTCCAGGTAGAAGAAGTTCATAGTCTTCTACTGAGAATTTGTCAGTACTGTGGCATTAGGAAACCAATGTTAAGAGATACCCTTCTTTAGATACCTGGTAATGTTCTAGACTATCTAACTTAGAGTGATTAAAGATACACTTTGAGGGGAGGGATCTTAGTACCCAGACCAGGGATCAAACCTGTGTCTCCTGTATTGGAAGCTCTGGGTCTTAACCACTGTACCACCATGAAGTCTCACATTAGCGGCTTCATAATGAAAAAATGTTCAGGTCTAGGAGAGAAGTTCAGGGTAAGTGGAAATATAGAATAGTTAATTTTCAAGCTTTATTTTTTGAGATTAGGACTTATTTTAGTTTTAGGAACATAAAATGTATTATTTATAGTTTAGTTAAAATGATCATGGATGTTACATTGTGTTTAAATGTAGTGAATGGATCTCTGCTCTCCTGTCAACACAATCACCTTGTTTTACTTTTGTGGTAGTTTTACCACTGCTCGGTATTTTCGAATTTCTTTTTGGTCTCTTTCTCCTAGTAGAATTTAAGCACCATGGAAGAAGGGACTTTACTGTTTAATGCTATAACTTCAGTGTTTTTAACCATACATGGTACATAGTAGATCCTTAGGAAATACTTGTTGAATGAATGGATAAACAAACTAATTTAACTGGATATGATTGAAATATTTAGAAATAAATTCAGTCCTAGTTATGAATGTACCTTAACTTCTGAACTTAAGAAATATCTCATGTTTTTCAGTTTTTTTTTTTTGTTTTTTTTTTTTTTGTTTTTCAGTTTTAAAATCAGTTTGAGAAATGGGAGAAATATCTCAGAGACTTGTCAGTGTTACTATAGAATATAAGAAATTAGAAGTAAAGTTAAAAAGACATCAGTCTCCAAAGTTCATTAAGTAAATCTTGCTTTGTGTAACTATATCTGTGGCTTCCCAGGTGGCTCAGTGGTAAAGAATCTACCTGACAATGCAGGAAACGCTGGAGATGTGAGTTTGATCCCTGGGTCAGGAAGATCCCCTGGAGGAGGGCATGGCACCCCATTCCAGTTTTCTTGCCTGGAGAGTCCATCCCATGGACAGAGGAGCCTGTTGGACTACAGTCCATGGGGTTGCAAAGAGTCGGATACGACTGAGCACACATGAGCGTGTGTGCGCGCACACACACACACACACACACACGCACACACACAAAACAATGTCTGAACTTATTATCTGACCTATGACTAATTAGCATACGTTCTTATCAGTTTTATCTTCACAAGTTAAGACAAGCTTTTACTCTTAAGTGTCTGATTGGTGTATCTCTCAGACTTAGACGTTTCTTTTTACAGTTTACTGAAATTAAGAAATCTGAAGCAGGTGAGAAGAGTAGTTAGCAACTATATTGCTTTTTTGCCACCATCTTGTGGGAGGATTGGAGGTAATGTTTGTTTTTACTGTGTTCTCTCGTGTTGAACCTGTTCAGTTCAGTTCAGTGGCTCAGTCATGTCTGACTCTTTGCGACCCCATGAACTGCAGTGCGCCAGGCCTCCCTGTCCCATCACCAACTCTTGGAGTCCACCCAAACCCATGTCCATTGAGTCGGTGATGCCATCCAACCATCTCATCCTCTGTCATCC
>NW_011494950.1:594435-596636 GCF_000754665.1 Bison bison bison | reverse complement strand
ATTTTCCACAGTTTATTATGATCCACACAGTCAAGGGCTTTGGCATAGTCAATAAAGCAGAAATAGATGTTTTTCTGGAACTCTCTTGCTTTTTCGATTGTCCAGCGGATGTTGGCAATTTGATCTCGGTTCCTCTGCCTTTTCTAAAACCAGCTTGAGCATCTGGATCAAATTCTGAGTGTGTTGCTTAGTATGTGTGTTAATCAAATGTAATAGTAGTGATGATCCATCATAGTTTTAGAGCATTGTAGAATTTATATAACACTGTCACTCTGTTCTCATAATAATTGTTTAGGGAGGGAAGTCTTACGGTATTCATGCTATTTTACAAATGAGGAGTTAGCCTTTTAGAGAAGCCAAACAACATAGCTCAAGGTCGCACAACTAGAACTAGTAAAATAAACACTAGAACATACATATTGTGTTTCTTGGTTCTGTGTGCTTTAGAACCTAGAATTTTAGATCAGGAAGAAGTGTTAAAGGCTCTACATACATGTGTGTGTTATGTGTTATATATAATGTTAGTGGAATATATATATAATGATTTAACATTACAGTGTCAGTGGATATATGTATATAATGATTTAACATTATAAAACTGATGTGCCAGGATTCTAACCTAGATCTTCTCAGATCAGATATGTATTGTTTCTAGTCTTCCCTGTCTTTGATTTTGGAGATGTGTATGCTACTGGATGAACTGGCTGGCTGATAAACAAAGGTATTTGGGTTTCTTAATAGTTTCTGATTCACATCTATATTTGTAATGGTGAATAGCTTCCCAAAACATTTTAAAAAATAATTTTATTTATTTTTGTCTGTGCTGGCTCTTTGTTGCTACTTGGGCTTAACACTAGTTGCAGCAAGTGGGGTCTACTCTCTAGTTGCTGTGTGCAGGCTTCTCCTTGCGGTGGCTTCTCTCGTTGTGAAGCATAGGCTCAGGGGCACAAGGTCTTCAGTCCTTGCTGTTCCTGGGCTCTAGAGCATAGGCTCAATAGTTGTGGTGCATGGGCTCAGTTGCTCTGGGGCACATGGGATCTTCCTAGACCAGGGATTGAACCTGAATCTCCTGCATTGACAAGCAGATTATTTACCATTCAGCCATCAGGGAAGCCCCTTCCCCAAACATTTAAATGTATTTTGAGGCAGCTTGAGATAGTGGAAAAGAACATAATAAGCCTTAGATCTTAGCCCATTTAAGTTGGAATCCTGTGGCTTCTTTCCTCATTAACTGTGTGACCTTGTGGGAATTACCTAACTTCATTTTCTCATCTATAAAATGGGCAGAATATCACCTACCTTGAAATAATCAAGGATAGTGTAGTATGTTGTTTCTGACACATGGAATATGCTTGATAATGTTAATCTTGCTTTATTTAACATTGATGCAGATTGATAAGAACAACTATTATGATCTTAAATGTTAGTGTATTTGAAGTTTTCAATATTATTACTACTACCTGTTGATTCTTATTGAGTGCCAGGCACTAGTCTAAGTGCTTGATAAATCTGTCATTTTAAATCCTTAAGCAGGAACCATGCAAAGCATTGGTACAAATCTCCTCACTGTACAAATAGCAGAAAATTGTAGGCATGTGTCTTACCTCTAACCAAGAGCTCTAAAATAAATGTTGATCTACTTAGATCTAATAATGGTTAAAATAGGGAATAATTCAACATAAAGTATATACACAGGAAGCAGTGTTGTTTATTGTAATGAAATACTGGGGTCAATCTTAATGTCCAACAATAAATAAGGAGGTTATAGTGCATGACATATGGTGGGATTTCATGAAACTATTAGTAGTATTTATTACAAATATTACAGAAATGGTAGAAATGCATACAGAGATTAAAATTATGCAGTTACATCCATTCCGTGGTTATAATTTTGAAAATTTTACACATAGACATTCATGCATGCACATACAGCAAAACCTGGGAAGAAAAATGAAAAAATGATTTACTGATTTACTAAGATAATGGATGCTATATGATTATTGTGTTAAAGGTAATTTCATGTGTAATTTTGTGGGAACCAAGGTTATATGTTTTCTGTGTAGTGTTCACTGAAAGATACTGCCCTTAAAACATTCAGGGGGGTTGAGCTAGGTGACATGGTCCAGTATAATGTTTCTTATACTTTGGGGACACTTTAATCTCAGTTATTGGCTTTTTATTCTTTTAGTAAACTCAGCACA
>NW_011494950.1:593368-594335 GCF_000754665.1 Bison bison bison | reverse complement strand
ACTCAGCACACATTATCATCAATCCGTTGCATTTTGCTATGGAATTTTAGTTTTTCTTTTTTCCTTCTTGTTCTGAAACAGGATGGCTACCACAAGTAGATAAATATAACTGCTTTTTTACCTTAATGGATTTATTTGAGAATCTTCAAGTTCTTGTACTTTAAGCCCCAAGATCGATGTCCCATTGCAGTATTATGAGGGAAACCCTCTATTGAAATCTTGTGTTATGCCCATTACTTTTTGTGTAGCTTGTCTTGTCAATCAGCAGAGCAAATACTTTACTGCTCTCTGCCTTCTGAATTACTTCATATATTTTATGGTTGATATATTTTATGGTATGTGTGTTCTTTTCTGTTTCATTGCTTCCATAAAAAAGACTGGTTTAGGTGTTAGTTTAATTCCTTCTCTTTTCCATTTGTCTGTGAGTACTACAAGACACAGTGTTCCATTGATTCTTGCATTTCTCATTTATATTCTGATTTTAAAACAAGCTTGTTAGAAAGAATTTGCCTGGATAAATAGTATGATGGTCTTGGTGTTTGAAAAGTTACTAGAATGTTGCTTTTTCTGTTGTTTCAGTCATGTTCCAGTTAAGAGTATTGTTAAATTGATTCTGTGTGTCTCTCTGTGTGTGCTTATCTCTCATTTATTTTACATTAATCTTCAGAAGAGTATGTCTGCAAGTGAAACCATGATAATTCTTTGTACTGTAATTCTTTGGAATGCTTGCCTTTCTTGGGTTGTTGTTTTATAGAAGTAGTATCCAGAAAACTTACGGGCTCTGTAGCATGGTCCTCATGTCTTCAAAGGATGTTTTAAAAATGTTTAGAGCAAACTACTTTAAAAGAAGAAGAAAACTTTATTGTTACTTGTATAAAAATAATGAACCCTACTCATGGTAAAAATTCAGTATAAAAGGGGTCTAAAGTGAAAATTTCCGGTCCCTCCATTCCCAGTTTTCAGAGGT
>NW_011494950.1:592417-593268 GCF_000754665.1 Bison bison bison | reverse complement strand
GTAACCACTGCTGAGAGTTTCTTTGGATTCTTCCAGAGATTTTATAAGCATAAACAGGTTGGATCATACTTAAATGTATTGGTTTGTAACTTGTTTTCATAATATCAGCACATTTTTAGAAGTGTGTACTTTGTATTTATGAATGTAATTCTCCTGCCTTTTAAAAATGTAGAATTTTTCTGGGCATAGGGCATGGATAAAATTTAGTGTTTTTTCTTCTAGAAAAAGTGGTATTGTAATTATTTCTCTAATAAGTTAGCTTAGACTTTTCTTGTTGTGTGGGAAGTTCATGGGGATGTGATTGAGGGCATATTTATGTCAAAAGAATAGACTTTGCATTTGTCCCTTGGTTTTCATGGGGAGTTGGTTCCAGGATCTGCTGTGCATACCAAAATCTGAGACTGCATGTATACCATGGTTAGCCTTCTGTATCTCTGGTTCCGCTTCTGCAGTTGGCCAACTGTGGATCATGTAGTAATGTAGTATATATTGAAAAAAAATCTGCATAGAAGTGGGCCTGGGTAGTCCAAACCTGTATTGTTCATGGGTCAACTGTATCTTTTCAGAGTGAATTGTATATAAGATGCAGTTTTTGTCCTCAGAGTCAGCAGTCAATACAGAAGGTGGTTAAGGAAACAAAAACATTAAAAATACAGGGTCATTATTGTAATGATGGAGGCTTGTGTATAGGAACAGAAAGAGGTAGTGATTATCTGGGAGACTTCAAAGGAATGGGCCTTACAGAGGGGAGGGTAGTGACTGAGGTTGAGAGGAGTTGACTAGGACATTCAAAACCAGCCCCGCCCCATACAGTGCAGTAGTATTCAACTGCTCTTAGTTCCCTTCAGTTC
>NW_011494950.1:591997-592317 GCF_000754665.1 Bison bison bison | reverse complement strand
CCCATGGACTGCATGCAGCACGCCAGGCTTCCCTGTCCATCTCCAACTCCCGGAGCTCACTCAAACTCATGTCCGTGCAGTCGGTGATGCCATCCAAACATCTCATCCTCTGTCATCCCCTTCTCTTCCCGTCTTCAATCTTTCCCAGCATCAGGTTCTTTTCCGATGAGTCAATTCTTTGCATCAGGTGGCCAAAGTATTGGAGTTTGAGCTTCAGCATCAATCCTTCCCTTAACATACCACTATGTTTGGGGCTTCCCAGGTGGCACTGGAGAAGGCAATGGCACCCCACTCCAGTACTTTTGTCTGGAAAATCCCAC
>NW_011494950.1:591282-591592 GCF_000754665.1 Bison bison bison | reverse complement strand
ACATAGGAGTAAGGAAAAATTTCTGTTTTTATTGCATGTATTGAACAACATGTGTAAGATATTTCAGGGGTTTTCTATGTGGTAGTTTCAGACATTTATATAAATATAGAGGAGGGAAACTGATACCTCTTTTATAGTTGAAATTGACTGATTCTCAAATCCTTAAGGGCTTCCCCGGTGGCCCAGCGGTAAAGAACTCGCCTGCAATGCAGGAGATGTGGTTCAATCCCTGGGTCAGGAAGATCCCCTGGAGAAGGGAATGACAACCCACTCCAGTATTCTTGCCTAGAGAATTCCATGGACAGAGAAG
>NW_011494950.1:589061-591182 GCF_000754665.1 Bison bison bison | reverse complement strand
CAGACATGCATGCCGCAGTGTTTGATGCCCACATGTTTCTTTGCTTGAGCCGTTTCTAATGCCTAGAATGCTCTTGCACCCAATTGCCA
Organism: Bison bison bison; assembly: GCF_000754665.1. Classification (NCBI taxonomy): domain Eukaryota; kingdom Metazoa; phylum Chordata; class Mammalia; order Artiodactyla; family Bovidae; genus Bison; species Bison bison. The sequence continues at coordinate 591,093 of NW_011494950.1, read as the reverse complement.
GCATACTGTGCATATCGTTCTAGATTTAGAGTTGGATCACCTGAAAAACATATCTGATCCCCCCTTTCCCAGTTGAGAACCACTTCTCTGTGCCTTGGAGCTTCCTGTGCATATTTATGCCAGTGTATTTTCTTATTTTTTTTAATTTAATTTTATTTTTTCACTGTGTCATGTGGCTGGTGGGATCTTAGTTCCCTAACCAGATATTGAACCCAGGCCCTCAGCAGTGAAAGTCAGGAGTCCTAACCATTGGACTGTCAGGGAATTCCCATTGCTTGTGTACTTTCAGTGTACTCAATTACAATTGCTTTTGTGACATCTTCACTGTATTGTAAACTCATGGGGAGTCAGCTACGTTTTATTCATTTCCAACATTTTATTATGAAAAATTTCCAGCATATGTAATTGTAATAGCAATCACCTATATAACCAGGGCTTCCCTGGTGGCTCAGTCGGTGAGGAATCTGCCTGTAATGCAGGAGATGCTGGTTCAATCCCTGGGTTGGAAAGATCCCCTGGAGGAGGAAATGGCAACCCACTCTAGTATTCTTACCTGGGAAATCTCATGGACAGAGGAGCCTGGCAGGCCAGAGTCCTTGGGATTGCAAACAGTTGGACATGACTGAAGTGACTGAGTATGCATGCACCTGCCTACATAGCCATCACCTACATTCCACCTTTAACATTTTGATATATTTGCTTTGTCAAATATCCACCCAACCATTGCTCCCTTCTATCTATTGATTATCCTTTTTTATTTTAGATGATTTTCAACCTGTGGACATTAGTGCTTTTCACCACTATGGACTTCAGCTTAAGGTCATTAAACAGAGTTCATGTTTTACTCATTATTATCCTTTTATTTACATTTTGAAAATTGTGCCTGTTATTTTTATCATCATGGCTATCTCAGTGCAAGTGCTGAGGTTCTTAGTAATATTGTAATTAAAATCCTTAGTTTTGTGCATTTGACTATAAGTGTATTGCATTTGAAAGAAGCAATTCATTAAGAGCTGGAGTAGAATAATAGAATAAGGATAATTATCATGGTTATTAGAATAATTTATTGTTTAAAGGCTGAACTAAATGCTAGGTAAAAAGAGAAGGTTGGAAGGGATAGTTCAACTGGGAGGATACCAAGAACTGACCTTAACTAGGATTTTAATTGAGCCTTACTGATTCTGGGTTGAGTAGCAGGGGACAGTTATGGTTAGGTTGGGGAAGCAGAGGTGAGAATGAGCACCTTTCATGGAATACTGAAACAAACATTGTGATTGCAGCTGTAGGTTCAATTTCATTAATAAAAAAAGCATTGGTTTGTGGTCTTGGAGGATCTGGTCAGGATTGGGAGGGGTCTTGATAGTGTTAAAATATGACATGTCCAAAGAGGCTATTTTGTATTTTTCTTAAACTCACAGTTTAAAAAATACTCTTTTTATCTAATGCTTTTTTTCTCCGATTGAACAAACTTTTGTCTTGGGTTATTCAGAATTTCTAGAACCTGGCAGCTCCTGGCGTTTTTGTAGAAGATAGAAATTGGAAAGAAGATCCCAGTAGCAAATTGAAGTCTATATGGAATAAACTTTGTGAAGAGTTTCATTCATGGTTAGCTTAAACTTGGGCAGTATCTTATTTAGGAAAGTCACAGTTTTCTCTCTTGTGGAAGGAAGAGTGGTATGGTGACCACCGGTTTCTTAGACTTTAGGCAGCATCTTAAGGACATTCTGGGGGAAATGCATCATTAGGCTGTGGGTTTCTGGCATTTGAGTGAACAAAGGTTCAGATGATGAAGTGGCCTAAGAAGGAAGAAGGAAGTGTGTTTGCTTTTCTTCCCTAACTATTCATGCCTTCTCTGTCTGTAAAACTGGGTCAGTCTGTGTATCAGAAGTTGCTGATTCCATGACTTAGAGCAGTTTCTCTTAAAGTGGGATATGGACCCACCTACATATGGGATTTGTGAATACAAGATACCTGATACTTGTGTATGCAGATCTACTGAATGGGTCCCTAGTTGTGGATCCTGTGACCCTGC
>NW_011494950.1:588249-588758 GCF_000754665.1 Bison bison bison | reverse complement strand
TGAGGTCGCGAAGAGTTGGACACGACTGAGCGACTTTACTTTCACTTTTCCCTTTCATGCGTTGGAGAAGGAAATGGCAACCCACTCCAGTGTTCTTGCCTAGAGAATTCCATGGACAGAGAAGCCTGGCGGGCTGCAATCCATGGGGTTGCAGAAGAGTCAGACACGACTTAGCGACTAAACAGCAACAAGTCTTCCAAAGAGTATTGAACAGCTAATATGTGGATGATCCTAACAGGACACCCATTTACTTGTGAAGCAAATATGCAGAAGGCAGCTAGGAGTTTTACTAGCTGTGTGATATTGTGCAAGTTTTCATAACCTTTTAGAAAATAATGTTTAGGGGAAGTCGATGGTGTATTATGGAAACCATTTTATTACTTAAGTATTTCAATAAGTCTTAGCATGATAGTGTGAGGACATTTTTCTTCCTCTTTGAAAACATGTATTTATGTATGGCTGTGCTCCAGCTTTCTGTAGTTGACTGCGAGGAGGGGCTGCTCTCTGGT
>NW_011494950.1:586502-588132 GCF_000754665.1 Bison bison bison | reverse complement strand
GTTAGTCGCTCATTTGTGTCGTGACTCTTTGTGACCCTGTGGACTATAGCCCGTCAGGCTACTCTGTCCTTTGGATTCCCTGGTGGCTGAGATGCTAAAAATCTGCCTGAAATGAAGGAGACCTGGGTTTGATTCCTGGGTGGGGATGATCCCCTGGAGAAGGGAATGGCTACCCACTCCAGTATTCTTGCCTGCAGAATCCCATGGACAGAAGAGCCTGATGGACTACAGGGGAGTCGTAAAGAGTCAAAAAGAGCGACTAATGCACTAAACATACTTGGAGACAGATAAAATGTACAAATCACAAAAAATGTGTAGGAGTGGGTAGGTAGTGCATCAAAGAAGCCTGGAGAATAGTGAGCTATTTAGCCTGAGGAGGTTGGATGATCTGAGAAGTCTCAAGTGCAAAAGGTAATAACATCCTTTGTGTGTGGCAATGGCAGTAGATAAGGAGGTGAGCAGGCTGGAAGATAAAAGCCCTCTTGGACAAGGTCAGATTAAGAGAGATTGTAGGGCTGTATGTAGTAACTGTTGCGAAAAGACGCCATTATAGTAGGAAGTGATCTGTCTCCTTGAAAGTAGGGGAGAGAATGTTTTGCTTTTTGAAGTCAGCAAGAAAGAGATCATCATCAGCCTGTTAGGAATGTGGGCAAATGACATGAGCAGATAGAGTATGGAAAAGACAGTAAGAATGTCTCTTAACCATAAGGAAATAAGAGAAGTACAAGTTAAAACTGGAAGTATCAGGGACTTCCCTGGTGGTCCACTGGCTAAGACTCCACACTCCCAGTGCAGGGGGCCTGGGTTCAATCCCCTGGTCAGTGAACTGGATCCCACGTGCCACAACTAAAGATGCCACAATGAAGACTGAAGATCCCACGTGCCACAAGTAAAACTTGGCACAGCCAAGTCAAAAAATTAAATACAGTTAAAAAGAACTACAAGTATTGTTTCTTAGCCAGACCTATTTGGTTCCTGATTTTTAATATTAACAGCAAGAGTTCAGATAACGATAAATGCCTGGATAGTGACAAATACTGCATTATCCAAGTCTTTTGGTTTACAAGTTTTGAATAGTAATGGATTTATTGAAAATGTGTGTTGGATTTCTGAGTTTGTGTAGGGAGATTCACTTGAATAATGATTTTTCATTTTAGCAGATTGACAAAAATTTGAAAGTGTTGACAGTGCTGTTAGATGTACAGAAACACACCCAGACATAGGTTGGTTACTGGTAGAAGTACAAATTGGTATAACCTTTGTGTATGGAGACCAGTTTTGATGTTATTTATTAATATTACAAATGCATATGGCTTTTGGCCAAAATCGCCAATCATGTGTCAGTTGGTATGAAGGACAGCTTATGTTTTAGTTGACTAAAATGACCAGAGCAACATGGAATTAAATATTGTTTAAGTTGTTAAAGAATAGTTTTGGTGTTCTAGTGTAGATTGAAGAAATTAATTGGAAGAAAGCATTTGGGTGGTGAGGGGGCGGACAAGACAACACTGATGGACACAGATTAAAAAATTTTTTTATTAAGATAGTCATTTACATAAAATCAAGTCACTCTTTTTAGTGTATAGTTCTGTGAGTTTTAGCAAATGTATATAGTTGTATAATCATGATT
>NW_011494950.1:584055-586263 GCF_000754665.1 Bison bison bison | reverse complement strand
CAGAATACAATACATTTGAGTTTCAGCTGACTCAGTTATGTCAGAAGTTTGTTCTTTTTTTTACTACTGAGTAGTATTCCATTTTGTGGATGTAAGCTAATTATCCATTCACCAGTTGAAGACATTTGGGTTGCTTTCTACCTTTGGGGGATTACAAATAAAGCTACCTAATTTTATAGTTTAAGATTTTTACATTTGAGTCTAGGATTCATTTTGAGTCAATTTTTGTATATGTGCAAGTATGGATTAAGGAATTTTTTTGGCATATGTATATGCAGTCGTTCAGACTGTCTTTGTTGAAATGCCTTGTTATCTCTGTCAAAAACTGTGTGACCCTAGTGTGTGACTCTATTTCAGGTCACTATTCTGTTGATCTGTCATAATCACCATTTACAATGTCTTGATTACTGTAGCTTTATGGTAGGCCTTGATATAGTGTATAGTGTGAGTCTTCCGAATTTGTTCTTTTTCAAAAATTGCTTTGGCTGTTCTGATTCTTTTTCACCTAAGAAGCAGTTTGTTGATTTTGGAGGCAGGGCAAGCTTTGCTGGGATTTTGATTATAGACATTTTAAAATGTTATTTTGGTATAATTAATACTAGATTCATTGGAAGTTGCAAAAATAGGAGAGAGGTCCCATGTATCCTTCATTCATTTTCCACTGGTGAAACATCTTGCATAATTCCAGTAGAATAGCAAGACCAGAAATGGACATTGGTACAATCCACAGTTTATTCAGATTTTACAAGTTATATGTGTGCTTTTTTGTAAGATTGTTTTTGTGTGTTTATAATTCTAAGCAAATTAACACATGTATTTGTTGTTCAGTCGTTCAGTCACTCAGCTGTGTCCGACTCTTTGTGCAACCCCATGGACTGCAGCACGCCAGGCTTCCCTGTCCTTCACCATCTCCCGGCATTTTCTCAGACTCATGTCCATTGAGTCTGTGATGCTATCCAACCATCTCTTCCTCTGTCACCCCCTTCTTCTCCTGCCCTCAATCTTTCCCAACACCTGAGTCTTTTCCAATGGCTCATCATATCAGGTGGCCACTGTATTGGAGCTTCAGCATCAGTCCTTCTGGTGAATAATCAGGGTTGATTTCCTTTAGGATTGACTGGTTTGTGACCACCACCATCAAGATACAGATCTGCTCCATCATCACAAAGATCCCTCATACTACTTACTTTCCTGCTCCCTCACCTCCTAATCCCTATCAGCCCTAATCTGTTCTCCGTAATTTTGTCGTTTTTGGAGACTGTTCCGTAAATGGAAATCATGCAGTATGTATGGTTGAAATTGACTCTCCCCCACCCCCCACTCAAAATACCCTTGAGATTCATCCAAGTTGTTACATCCCAACAGTTAATTCCTTTCTATTGCTGAGCCATATTTCATGGTTTGAATATACCACAGTTTTTTTTAATAACCATTAGTGAATGGATTAAGGATATTTGGGTTTGTATTAGTTTGCTTGGGCTGCCATTACAAAGCACCACAAACTGCGTGGTTTAAACAACATTTATTGTTTCACAGTTCTGGAGGCTAGAAATCCGAGATCAAAGTATCAGTCAAATTGGTTCCTCCTGGAGGCAATGAGAGAGAATACATTTCATACCTCTTCCCTAGCCTCTGGTGGTTTGCTGGAAATCTTTAGGTTTTCTTGGTTTATAGAAGCATCACCCAGATTGCCACCTTCATCTTTCTATGAGGTTTTCACTTTGTATGTTTGTCTTCAAGTTTCCCCTTTTATAAGAATACCAGTCATACTGGATTAGAGCTCATCCTGAGGACCTCATTTTAAATTGATAACTTTTGTAGAGACTAAGTAAGGTCATATATCAAGGCACTGGGGGTTAGGACTTGAAAATAGAAGTTTGGGGAGGACGCAATTCAACCTATAACAGAGTTATTTTCAATTTTTAGCTATTACAAATAAAGCTGTACATGTTTATTCATGTACATTTGTGTACATGTTTTTGTGTGGATGTAGATTTTCATTTCTTGGGATAAATGCTCAGAAGTGTGCTGATTTTTATGGGAAATGCGTGTATGGTTTTAATTAATGTTTTTATCGATACAATTTACATATAACATTGAGTAAGTTTAAGGTATATAGTGTGCCAATTTGATACATTTATATTGCAAATACGATTATCACAGTAGCTTTAGCTAACACTTCAATTCTGTCACATAATTATCATTTAT
>NW_011494950.1:583097-583461 GCF_000754665.1 Bison bison bison | reverse complement strand
GTTTGTTTTTTTCAGTTCTGTCTTAATTTATAAAACTACATTTTGAAAGCTATCATTAGTTAGGTTGTATAGTATGCTTGTTCAGTAGAAAGGAGTTCTCAAGTGATTGGTAAAATCTTATGAATATTTGATATTTGGTAAAATATTTGATAAAAGGATTTAAATTTTTTATTGTGATTTAAAAAAAACATAAAATTTACCATCTTAACCATTTTTAGATGAACAGTTTAGCAGTGTAAAGTAAATTGACATTACTATGAAACTAGTCTCCAGACCTTTTTCATCATGCAATTCTGAAACTCTAGGCTGCAGTCCATGGGGTCGTGAAGAGTCGGACACGACTGAGTGACTTCCCTTTCACTTT
>NW_011494950.1:581806-582997 GCF_000754665.1 Bison bison bison | reverse complement strand
TAACTGGCTTTTTAAATTTACAATAATGTCTTGAACGTTCATGTACATTGTAGCATGTGACAGGACTTCCTTTTTTGTTAAGGATGAATAATATTCCATTGTATGTATTTGCCATATTTGTTTATTTATTCAGTTGTTGATGGACATGTGGATGCTTCCACTTCTTGGCTATTGTGAATTTCCTGCTATGAATATGGGTGTGCAAATATCTTTTGACGACCCAACTTTCAAATATTTGGTATATACATGCTTGGGAGTAAGAGATTTGCTGAAGTATATGTCCGTTCTATTTAAAAAATTTTGAGGTACCTCTGTATTTTCCATAGTAGTTGCACAATTTTATAATCCTACCAACAGCGCACAAGTGTTCAATTTTTTTCCACATCGTTGCAGGCACTTATTATGTCTTCTTTTTTTTTTTTATTCCAGCCATCCTAGAACATGTGAAGTGGTATTTCATTGTAGTTTTGATTTGGTTTCAATTCAGATCCTTTGTCTGTTTTTAAAATTTGTGTTACTCGATTTTTTTGTTGAGTTCCAGAAATTCTTTGTATATTCTGGGTATTGACCTCTTATCAGATATGATTTGCAAATATTTTCTCTCATTCTGTAGGTTACCTTTTTACTCTGTTGATTGTGTCCTTTTACGTGTAAATGTTTTGACGTAGTCTCATTTGTCTGCTTGTGCTTTTGGTGTCATATTTAAGAAATCATTGCCAAGTCCAGTGTTATGAAGCTTTTCCCCTATGTTTTATTCTAGGAGTTTAATAGTTTTAGGTCTTACATTTAGATCTTTAATCCATTTTGAATTAATTTTTGTATATGGTGTGAGATATGAATGATCCATGTGCATCCTTTTGCGTGTGGATATCCAGTTTTCACAGCACCATTTTATGAAGCGAAACCCCATGGAATGGTCGTGGCACCCTTGTCAAAAGTCATTTGAGTGTGTATTCAAGGGTTTATTTCTGGCCTCTTGCATCTGTTTCATTCGTCTGTATATCTGTCTTTATGCCAGTATTTCTACCTTTGTGATATGTTTTGAAGTCAGGAAGTGTGTTTCCTCCAAGGTTGTTTTCTTTTTCCCTAAACTGTTTTTGTTTTTTGGAGTCCCTTGAATTTTTCTATTTCTACCCAAAAAGACTTGGGATTTTGATAGGGATTATTTGAATCTGTATATTGTTTTGGGTA
>NW_011494950.1:580079-581706 GCF_000754665.1 Bison bison bison | reverse complement strand
GGGTAGTATGGGCATCTTAATATTAAGTCTTCTAATCACTAAACATAGAGTGTCTTTCCATTTTCTTGTGTGACTTAAAGCTTTAATTTCATCCAGCAATGTTTTATAAATTTCAGTGTTTAAGTTCCCCACATCATTGGTAGGTTTGTTCCTAAGTCTTCATTTTGGTGCTACTGTAAATGGAATAGTTTTCCTTTTTGGATTGTTCATTTTTGGTGTGTAGGACAGCTGACTTGTGTGTATTGGCTTTATGTCCTGCAACTTTGCTGAATTTGTTTATTCTAACAGTTTTTTTTGGTGGTGGGGTGAAATCTTTAGAATTTTCTACATGTGAGACTGTTTCATCCAGTCTCACATGAACAGTCTCACATGAACAGATAATTTTGCTTCTTTCTTTCTAATATGGATGGGTTATATTTCTTTTTCTTGCCTAATTGGTTTGGATTGGACTTCCGGTACCATGTTGAATAGAAGTGGAGAGAGAGGCCATCATTGCCTTGTTCCTGATCTTACAGGGAAAGCTTTTAGTCTTTTATCATTATAGCTGCAGGCTTTTCATAAGTATTCTTTATTATATTATTTGAGGTTATTATTATTGTTGTTTAGTTGCTAAGTTGTCTCCGACTCTTTTGTGATGCCATGAACTGTAGCCCACTGGGCTCCTCTGTCCATGGGATTATGTTGAGGCACCTTTTTCACTGTCTAGTTTGTTGAGTGTTTTTATCATGAAAAGATGTTGAAACTTACCAAATACTTTCTCTATATCAGTTGAGATGATCATGAGGGGTTTTTGCTCTTCATTCTGTTAATATGGTAATTACAGTGCTTGATATTCATGTGCTGAACCAGGCTTGTATTTTGGGAGTAAATCCTACTGTGGTCATGGTGTCTGTTACTTTTAATGTGCTATTGAATTTGGCTTGCGAATATTTTGTTGATGATTTTTGTGTTGGTGTTCATCAGGGATATTGGTCTGCCATTTTTTGTAGCATCTTTATTTGGCTTAGATTTAATTTTTAAAAAGTAGTTTACATGTTTTAATCTTAAAATAATTTTGGAGTACAATATAGGTGTGACTCTCCCATCATTGTCATTGTGCAGAATTAGCAACCTTTTAGATTTGAAATGGGAAGTACCTATACTATGTTTATAAACTTTAGTGTGAAAACATTTGATTTCTGAACTTTAATATGAATATAATTCAAGCCTATGAATTATATGCTGTGGATATTAGTAGGGAAGGTTAGTGGTTTATATCAAGTGGATGCTAATGTTAGATATTTTAATAAGGTGTTACCTAATGAGAAGTGTTCAGTTCAGTCGCTCAGTTGTGTCCGACTCTTTGTGACCCCGTGAATCACAGCACGCCAGGCCTCCCTGTCCATCATCAACTCCCAGAGTGTACCCAAACTCATGTCCATCGAGTCGGTGTTGCCATCCAGCCATCTCATCCTCTGTCATCCCCATCTCCTCCCGCCCCCAATCCCTCCCAGCATCAGAGTCTTTTGCGTTGAGTCAACTCTTCGCATGAGGTGGCCAGAGTACTGGAGTTTCAGCCTCAGCATTAGTCCTTCCAGTGAACACCCGGGCTGATCTCCTTCAGAATGGACTGGTTGGATCTCCTTGC
>NW_011494950.1:579737-579979 GCF_000754665.1 Bison bison bison | reverse complement strand
ATAACTTTCCTTCCAAGGAGTAAGCGTCTTTTAATTTCATGGCTCCAGTCACCATCTGCAGTGATTTTGGAGCCCAAGAAAATAAAGTCTGACACTGTTTCCACTGTTTCCCCATCTATTTCCCACGAAGTGATGGGACCAGATGCCATGATCTTCGTTTTCTGAATGTTGAGCTTTAAGCCAACTTTTTCACTCCCCTTTTTCACCTTCATCAAGAGGCTCTTTAGTTCCTCTTTACTTTC
>NW_011494950.1:577432-579637 GCF_000754665.1 Bison bison bison | reverse complement strand
TTTCTCATGATGTACTCTGCATAGAAGTTAAATAAGCAGGGTGACAATATACAGCCTTGACGTACTCCTTTTCCTATTTGGAACCAGTCTGTTGTTCCATGTCCAGTTCTAACTGTTGCTTCCTGACCTGCATATAGGTTTCTCAAGAGGCAGGTCAGGTGGTCTGGTATTCCCATCTCTTTCAGAATTTTCCACAGTTTATTGTTACACACTGTCAAAGGCTATGGCATAGTCAATAAAGCAGAAATAGATGTTTTTCTGGAACTCTCTTGCTTTTTCGATGTCCCAACGGATATTGGCAGTTTGATCTCTGGTTCCTCTGCGTTTTCTAAAACCATCTTGAACATCTGGAAGTTCACGGTTCACGTACTGCTGAAGCCAGGCTTGCAGATTTCAAAAATGAGAAGTGTAAGGGACAAGAAATATTAAATATGTAGCATATATATAATGTTTGTGATCATAATAAAATGAACCAAAAATACTGTGCTTGGTAGTGGTGGTGGTTTAGTCGCTAAGTCATGTCCGACTCTTACGACCCCATGGACTATAGCCCTCCAGGCTCCGTCCATGGGATTCTCCAGGCAGGAATACTGGAGTTGGTTGCCATTTCCTTCTCCAGAGGATCTTCCTGACTCAGGAATCGAACCCAGGTCTCCTGCATTGCAGGCAGATGCTTTACCGACTGAGCTACAAGGGAAGCCTCTTACCTTGTAGCTTGGTAGTAGTAACTGCAATTCTGAATTTTAAGATTAAATTTCCCACTGTTCTCTATAAATTGATTTATTTTACACTATATGCTTTATTAACTGAACTGTATCTAAGTTACAGTTGTATCTCCATTTCAGGTGGATTATTAATAAATACTCAAGATTTCATTTAGATATGTTTTAGTGCCTTGAATAAATGTGAAAGTTCTTGATGTAACTAGAGAGCATATGAAATAAAAATGTGAATTTCCCTCAAAATCTGGGTGGGATTATCTTGTCTTTATCTACTTTGTTTTGACATCTGCTATTGCTTGAAATATGTCAGTGAGCCAGTAGTGCCCACTATTAAGTGGGTTTGATGGTAATACTACATGGTGTTTATATCATGCTGCATGCCATTTACAAGTGTTAACACATGGAATTAGCTGGTTGTTGTAAATTTGATTTTCAGATCTAGACACTCATTTATACCAGCTAATTTTGTCTCACCTCTGAAATGTTGAAAGCCACTCCACCCTCTAGTAATTGCTGCTGTTTACTCACGGTGACTTAACATACAGAAAGTTATGTCAGTGGGGCACATATTTTAAATTACTGCAGAAAGTGATAAATCCTGGTATTAATATTCAAGTATAAGTGTGATGAAGAGTGAACATTGACAATACTTTAAAAAGTGATTCATGGTCTAGCTGTTGACCTTACAGCCTGAGGTATGATTTTTAAGGTGACAGTATTTGATAAAACAAATATTTTACCTGTTTTGATATCTATTTTGTGATAGGGCCAGATACTGTCTAGTCAACTGCAGCTGGTGAGGCAAATCGGGGAATTAGCAGTCTTGGAGTTAGAAAGCTGCTATGTGTCACTATATCAGGTATGATACGGTATTTGGTGTCTAGCAGCAGTCATTGCAAGTATGGAGACAGATGAGAGGAGGACGGTATTGTGGCATTTAGATTAGGGCAAGCAGAGAGATACACACAGACTTTTTTAGGTTGGTTCAGGGCAGGATTCCAGTTCCTGGGATGGAGCTGGTAGATACAGGAAGAACGAGGCAGAATATTGATCCTTGGATGACTCAGTCACAGGGTACGACTGAGTACAGAGTGATAGAGTAGTGGGTCTGCAGGAATAAGGTAGAAGCCTTTTCTCATCCCCTTCCCCTCCCCCCTACCATGGTCGCACTCATGTATTGTGAAGTTAACTATGGTGTGCTAAATTTCTACAGAAATCAGAACTGATGGTCAAGAACTGGGGCAAGCTGACTAGATTGGGCCAGGTGATCCTAATTGTGGTTAGGATTTGAGTCACATTTGCAAAGTATTGGGGAATGTGGGTAGACAAGGAAATAAGATTGCTGAGCATCTACTATCATACATTTAAAAATAGGAGGGGAACAGGTGGATGTTTCCAGTTCTGTCTGGCTTAGTTTCTGGCAGTGTATAGTGATGCCAGATCTGTGTAGACTGTGCCCCAGCTTGCTCCTTCCCCTCTTCCT
>NW_011494950.1:576867-577332 GCF_000754665.1 Bison bison bison | reverse complement strand
GTTTTTGAAGTGTTGTGGCATTAGATGTGTTCACTTTGTCCACTTAGTTATTTTAAAGTTTGTTTTTTTTTTTTGGTCTTCCCTTCCTTCTATATATTACTTTTTAAGTTTGTAAGGGGAGATATGTGACCTTTCCTATAGTTAGGAAATGTAGACAGGATTATTAATTCCCTTATGTATTTTGATTTCTTCTAGTCATACCTTCTCCAGATTACCTGTTCCTGCTCTGGAACAGGTGCAACCATTCGAAATTTTTTAGGACTCCTAAATGTATTTGCAAATGATAATATGTGGTAGGTGTAATATGAGTATGCTATCAAGAAACATTTAGGTTAAAATTGTGTTGCTGGTCTGAGTATACATGATCATTGCTTGATTGTCATTCTCAGAAAGCTATTAGTAGAAATTGTGGCCCTGACGGTAAAGAATCCCCCTACAATGCAGGAGATGAAGGTTCGATTGCTG
>NW_011494950.1:572721-576767 GCF_000754665.1 Bison bison bison | reverse complement strand
TTGGGAAGATCCCCTATAGAAGGGAATGGCTACCTGCTCAAGTATTCTGGCGTGGAATTTCCTTGGACAGAGGAGCCTGGCAGGCTACAGTCCATGGGGTCACAAAGAGTTGGATATGGCTGAGCATGCACAGATTTATATGCAAGGAGATAAACAGAGGGAAGAAAAACATCTTTTTGAGCAAGGAGAAATCTTTTTTAAAGGTTATTAATCATCAAAGGGGCAATAGTAGATTTTGTCTTTGAAGGTAGGTATTTATGTCTAATTTAATTTTTTGGTGAGCTTTTCATTTCTTGCGCTATGTATTCAGTGTTGCCATATATCATTTAACATGAGGAATGAGAGTGATTTTCCTGTTTTGATTAAACATACTACTCCAGGAACTAGTCTGGAACATACCTTTGGGTTTTGTCTGGAATTCATATAAAAATTTCTGTTCTCTGCTAATCTTGAATAGGTGAACATAATAAAGATAATTTTATTATAGAAGTCAGGATTTCTTATAGATGCTTAACTTTATAACATTATGTACCTGAAATATGAATAAATCAGGTTTTAGCAACAGAGATAGTTTTGTAGTTCCTCAGATAGTTCAGATATTAAGAGAAGACATTGAGAAATAAATTTCCACCCTCATAGTTGACTTTTTTTCTTACTAACAATAACATCATAATTAAAAATTTTAAATTATCCACATTTTCACCACTCTGATACATCAGCTGTTTTCCTTTGTGTTGTTTTTTGGTTAATATTGTATCCTAATACAAGACTTATAAGTTGTCAAAGTTGCTGCACAGTCATAAGTAGTTTCAGTGTATAAATATTAATTACATTTTTGTACTATAAGTTAGTTCATGGCTGGACATTTACCCTATTTTTAAGTGTTTATATTATAATGATGGTGGCATTTCAGAAGGGTATATACATTTCCAAGATGTGATCCTTATAGATAGAAGAATGTAATAACCCTTTTGGGCGAGTGTTAGTTAAGGGGGTAGTGTGTGGTATATGTGCTGAATTTGCTAGCTTTTAGCAGTTATTTCTGCATTTTCAGGGAGAGAATTAACACACCAGCTACTTTCAGTGCTGCCTCCACTCCCCAGTAACATGTGGATTCTGAGGGACCTTGTTAGTGATGACTTTGTTTTGTAGCTTTTATTTTCTATCTTGAGACCCCTTGGGATTGAATTAAAGGAACTTTGAAAAACAATCATTCTTTTATAAAAAGAAATCAGAATTACTTTAAGGTTTTTAAACAATATCAAAGAAAAGCAGATTTTTTGTATTTTTTTACTTTTTCAGCAATGGGTGGGTAGTTTTAATCATTTAAGTCATTATTTGGAGTTAGGATGCAAGTATACTTATATATTTAATATATATTTGTGTCTATGTGCCAGAGTAGTAGTTATCCAACAGGTTTTCAGAAGTGGAAAAAGAAGAAAGTTTTTGTTATTGAATTAATTAACCTAAACACAATTGAATATTGATAACTTGAAAAGTATAGTGATCAAATTTCAGCTTTTAGATCTCTGTTTATATCAAAAGCAGTACTGCTGAAAGCGTTTACTTGAATTTAACATATAGAGTAAAAATATATATATATAATCACCCATTATTTTTTCACCTAGTAATTATATATGAATATACTCAATAAATCTTTAATGACAGTGTATTATGCACTTGAGGCTAAGGAAGTGGTTTTACTTTAAAGTATATTACTCAACCTATCAACAAATGTGTTTGCTTAGGTTTCAGTAAGAAGCAGCAAAATCTAGTTGTTATTGGTTGTATTTTTTTCCCAAAAGGAAAATAGTGATTGAGAGTTAAAGCAAATTTCATTTCTATGCTTTATCCTCCAAAGCTGTTAGAATGTTAACTCTCTAATAGTAGTTACAGAGAATTGGTACAAATACTGAAAATCTCAAGAGTTTTTCTTTGACATTAGGTGAGAGCTCCACCTTGTGATCTTTGAGCATATTTCTTAAAAATTAATAACCTACATACAGTAGGCCTAAAATGTTGTGGTGAGTTTGACTATTAAACTTACACTTTTATTTGAGCTTTATGTATTCTTAAAATTTCTGGATTCCCAATTTAGGTCAAATGGCATTAAGTACATTTAAAGACTTTGTGAATTTTTAATGAAAATCTTTAAGGGAGGCAAATTGTACTTACATATAGCTATAAACGTTTAAAATAAAAAGGGAAAAATTCTAAGTTCTTCTTGCAGATAACGTTTATATTCTTGAAAGAAAAGTAAAAGCTCAGGATACATGGACTTTAATATTATGTTTAATAGTAAGTGGCAGTAGGCGCTTTGTCTTACTGTTACAGGTAGTTCCATAAGGGCAAGGATCATTGATCCCCTGTTCATCACTGTACACCTAGTGATCACCATTACATTTAACACATGGTAGATACTTTTACTTGGATGGATGGATTTTTTAATATTTAGAAACTTGAAAAAGCAGGTGTTTCACTGGGATAGAGAGTTGGCTAGTTTAATAGTTTTTTCTAAACCTATTAGACCATGGGAAAATGCTTCTTTTTAAAATACAGATACCTTGTCTGGGAGATTTACATCTTTATAAATTCTGTTTTTCTTTTGTGTTTGCTTTGGTTTCTAATTACCAAATATGTGTTAGTATCGCCCTACTTTGAGCAAAATAATTTGACCTGGCAAGACTTCTTATACACTAGAAATTAATTTTGTGTTATTTAGAGGAATATAGTATATCATACAATACCTGTTTTATTTAGTGAAGTGAAAGTGTTTGTCACTAAGTCGTGGTCTGACTCTTTGTGATCCCATGTTCTGTAGCCCACCAAGGCTCCTCTGTCCATGGGATTTCCTAGGCCAGAATACTGGAGTGGGTAGCCATTCCCTTCTTGAGGGGATCTTCCTTACCCAGGGATTGAACCTGGGTCTCCTGCATTGCAGGCAGATTCTTTGCCATCTGAGCCACCAGGGAAGCCTGTTTTATTTAATGCTGTCTGCTTTTCAGAGCTGAGTCATTTTTTATGTCCCTTGGGAGCATACATTTATGAACTGTCTTTAAAGTCTGCTTAAAAACTGTGTATTAATATTTAGGGAATGCTGTGTATTTAGGGAACTGTGTATTTAGGGAATGCACGGAGTTTGGTTTTATAAAGCGTTCAAATGAAGGGGTGGGGGCAGGTAGGGAAACAGACACAGCAAGTCTTTATTTCCATTTTGTCATCTAGATGATGTGTTGATTAGAACTGATTAACTCTATACCTTTCCAACTCACTAAATAAAAATCAAAATAGTTCTCTTTTTTTAAAATAGTTTTCTTTCTAAAATAAGTTGGGGGCTTCCCTGGTGGCTTAGTCAGTTGTAAAGAATCCACCTATCAATGCAGGACATGGGTTCGGTCCTTGGTCTGTGAAGATCCCATATGACACAGAGCAACTGAGCCCATCTGCCACAATTACTGAGACTGCTCTCTAGAGCCCACATGCTGCAGATACTGAAATCCATGTACCTAGGGCCTGTGCTCTGTAACAAGAGAAGCTACTGCAATGAGAAGCTTGTGCACTGCAGCTAGAGAGTAGCTCCTGCTTGCTGCAACTAGAGAAGAAAGCCATGCATCAATGAAGACCCAGCACAGCTCAAAATAAATAAAATAATAAAATAAGTTGGGATTTTTAGGAGGCTGGAGTGTATCCTACATGTGATGATGAGTCCCAACTCTGATATACAATTACATATTAGTAGCCATTTATGATGTGTTTTAGAGATTTAAAATTAATGGAAAAATTGATCAGTTTCAATTTAGAGCATTCATGAGATGAACTTCTCATCACTATGTGGTATTTGAAGATTTATTAATTATTTGATATGTTTAGTCTTTAGGTGGCCACCAAGTATAAGATTCACTTGGAAATAAAAGCATAAAGTTTTAAAACAAAGTTATACATAAGATTAAAAGCTTCAGACCCAGCCTATTTTCTCTTTTATAGGCTTTTCATTTGCTTTTTTAGATCACCCTCTTACTGGGAAATTGCATCTTCCTATGGCCAGG
>NW_011494950.1:572012-572621 GCF_000754665.1 Bison bison bison | reverse complement strand
TTACTGGTATTTAAATTGATTATAAGTTCCTTGAAGGAATAGATCAATCTGGGCTAACATTTTTTTCCATTTTCCTGTTAAATGCAGGTGGTATTATCATGAAGTAGTTAGTTATTAAAAAACAGGCTTTGAATCTCTGTTTTTATTTTCTGTGATAGAAGAATCTGTTTTTAAAATGTTTCAAAATTATATCTTAGATTTTTAAAATTAGCTCCTTTTAACTATACATCATAAGCAAAAGCTAGAGAATTTTTAGGCATTTTGTATTATGGTTTAAACTTGTCATAAAGATTTTACAATGAGTAAAAGTCACATTGTGTTTCTAGTTAGGGCATCTGTCTTTTTTAAGCCATACTAGAGAATTATAACAAATTCTAAAAAATAATTGTAATAGAAGCTTCTTTCTTTGTATTTGTTGTTACTATTGTGGGGCTACAATAGTTGCAACAAATCCATATCTAGAAAAAGCAGTCAAATGCAAAGGATAGAAATCCTTATTTACTAAAACACTTTAGCAGACACTTGGAAATTTAGTTTTTGGGTATATACCCTTCCCAACATTTTTGGTGTGTTTATAATAAATATGGCATTTCTTCTACCCCACCCCCC
>NW_011494950.1:570898-571912 GCF_000754665.1 Bison bison bison | reverse complement strand
ATAAAGAAATGATAGCAGCTCCAGAAATACCAACTGATTTTAATCTACTTCAGTAAGTATATTATGATAATTTCTAAATACATGTTTTTTCCACAAAATGGGAACTGTATTAACTTCAGTTAAAGTTACTTCTGCTTGAGAAGATACAGTGTTTCAGTATAAGATAGCATGCATACTTTGAAATAGTTTATACCAATGCTTACTAGATTCTGTAATAGTAATTCCATGCCTTTTTTTGTAGTGTGCTTATTTTGTAATTTAGATACTGGAGAATTTATTATTTTTGCTGTTCAGTTCTTCGAGTCCATACTTGGTTTTACAATAACAACTGTTTTGAAGGGGGTGTCATGAAATTTCACGTGTTCTCATTAGTAAGGAATATATACCATGCAATAGCATTTAGGATGTAATGTCAGATTGTCAGATTTCTGTTTAAAATCAAGTGACAGACTGAAACAGATGTAGGAGGTTAAGACATGCTCTCCTTTTTTTTCCCAAAAACAAATTACATGCTCATTGGTTCATAAAGTGATTTCAACATAGGTATTTTCTTTACCCTTGTCTTAAAAGCTGCTTATATGCCTTCCTCAACTTTTATTCTCATTACTCTTTAGTGTTTCATGTAGGAAAGAATTTGAGCTACTATTTGCAGTAGTGATTTAAATTCTAAGCTCCAGTTTCATGAGATGCCTAAGAGAAGAGTGAACCTTTAAACTGCTCGTGGACCCTATTAACTTTACACACACATATACCACACTATGTTTGTTATTAGGATCTTTAAAAGACTTGATTTTAAAACATATCCTGGTTGCTAAAAATTTTGAAAACGACAGATATCCTCATACATATTGGTGTCTGGTGTCTGCTTTTGATATTTTATAGATTTTCATTTAAAAAGTAATTTTATCATTTTCAGACTGTTGAGTCTACTAGGATATTTATTACCAGTATTTCAAAGCATGTTTTTTAATATGATTTTAGTCCCAGTTTATATTGACTCTTCTTAGTTTCTTG
>NW_011494950.1:569712-570690 GCF_000754665.1 Bison bison bison | reverse complement strand
TTCTTGTTTTTCTTTTAGTTTCTTTGAGGGAGGATATGGGATAATCTTAAAGTAATTTTTGGTTTGACTATTACAATATTATCTTATGAAGTTTCTTGAACGTGTTAATACAGTAGAGATAATTTTAAAAGTTTTTGTTATAGAGTATTGACTATTAGACTATCTCGAGTAATTAGGACCTGAAATAGGATAATCAGTTCAGTTCAGTTGCTCAGTCATGTCTGACTCTTTGCAACCCCATAGACTGCAGCACGCCAGGCTTCCCTGTCCTTCACCAACTCCCGGAGCTTGCTCAAACTCATGTCCATCGAGTTGGTGATGCCATCCAACCATCTCATCCCCTGTCGTCTCCTCCTGCCTTCAATCTTGCCCAGCATCAGGGTCTTTTCCAATGAGTCAGTTTTTCGCATCAGGTGGAAATAGGATAATAGATAAGAGGAAATTACTATTGTGGAGGTAAACTAGGCAGTATTTGATTGGGTATGTGAGGTTGGGGCAGGGTAAAGAGAAAGGAGTGGAAGATTCATTCCTGTGACAGATGACTAATTGAAGTTTCAGACCACTAAAAGGTTAACCCAGTATACTCTGTGAACATATTAGCATATTGTAATTTCACCTAGGATAGATTTTTGTTGTTTTTATCTTAAAAACGAAGGGAAGCGATAGAGAAAGACAGACTCAGAAGAATATTTCTTCTCTGGTTTGGGAATTTTTAGACTGTCACCCTGATTACTCCAGTTTTCTTCAGAAGGTTTTCCAGTTAGTAATTAAACCTGTAGTGGCTCATTCTTTTAGTTGGGATAGCCTGGAGATGAGAATTCAGAGTGTAATTGAGCCATTGATTACTCTTTGGTCATTGGAATATTGGCAAAGACTAGTGATTGCTGACTTGGAGCATTTACTGAGCTTTCTAAGGGAGCTAGTGTCCCACCCATGTCTTGGGGAAGAAAAAAGTATTACACACCAGGATGTTTAAAA
>NW_011494950.1:568343-569612 GCF_000754665.1 Bison bison bison | reverse complement strand
TTTTTTTTTTTTTTTTTTTTGCAAAGCCATTTAGGCATGTGGGAAGATTATTGATGACAGCAGTCTTAAAGATGTAAGAGGTGTGAGTTTCAGGGTTAATGTTAAGTAGTCATTCAGGTTTTGGTGCATTAACTATGGGAAATGGTGTTTATTACAGGCTATTTTCCTCTCAGCATTGTAGGACATAGTTAGGATTGCCAGTATCTTCTATACATTGCTTACATAACTTTGTAGGTAAGTGCTATAAATAGTAATTTTTTACCCTGCTAACACCTTAGCCATTATTTTACATTTATAAAAAGTATTCCTAACTCACAGCCTCTGGACAACTGGTTGTTATAGCAATAAAAATGGAAATAGAAGAAGTTTAATTAGAGAAGACTAGCTTTAGAAATCGGGGAAGGCAATGGCACCCCACTCCAGTACTCTTGCCTGGAAAATCCCGTGGACGGAGGAGCCTGGTAGGCTGTAGTCCATGGGGTCGCGAAGAGTCAGACACGACTGAGCGACTTCACTTTGACTTTTCACTTTCATGCATTGGAGAAGGAAATGGCAAGCCACTGCAGTGTTCTTGCCTGGAGAATCCCAGGGACAGGGAAGCCTGGTGGGCTGCAGTCTATGGGGTCGCACAGAGTCGGACACAACTGAAGCGACTTAGCAGCAGCAGCTTTAGAAATATAGCCTTTCACTTGGATTCTATTTATTTTAAAAACAAAACTGATAATAGTTTTACACATTGAAAATGGTACAACTTTTATCTTCTATGTGTTTTTTAATTCTAAAAGCCTTTGTGAGTGACCCAGATACCAAGTATGCCTTGCTTTAAGCATTTAAGGGTGGGTATGTTACTACTATTTAGATAGATAGATGGACCCAGTTTTTCATATATAGGAAGCATCACCCATGTATATTTAAATTGATTTACTTCCATTATCCCTTGGGCTTCCCTCGTAGCTAAGTCGGTAAAGAGTCTGCCTGCAATGCAGGAGACCTGGGTTCCATCCCTGGGTCAGGAATATCCCCTGGAGAAGGAAGTAGCAACCCACTCCAGTATTCTTGCCTGGAAACTCCATGGACAGAGGAGCCTGGCAGACTACAGTAGTCTGTGGGGTTGCAAGAGTCCAAGACGACTGAGCTAAGCACATATGCACACTTCCATTATGCCCTAGAAAATATGGATTATACACAGCACCCCTTCTACTCCAAAATGAGGGGCAAAATGAGAACTATAAATTGGTGTCTTAGAGATTAAACAGACTTCAGAGAGTT
>NW_011494950.1:567574-567930 GCF_000754665.1 Bison bison bison | reverse complement strand
AGAGGTTGTCAGTTGTTCAGGGTCACACAGTTTGCTAGTACTGTATTAACTAGAAACAGTTCTCTTGACTAGCTCACTACCTTTTTACTTTATAAAAGATTTTCATCAGTTAGCATACTTCCCTACTCCGTTTCAAATGATTTAGTTTGTAAAAATGTTTATGTATAGTCTTTCAGAAATACATGTTACACTTAGATTTATAAATATTTTGGGATGATGTAGGAAAGGTCATAAGAGCCTTAATATTGCTAAAATTACCTAATAAAGGTTATCTCATACCTAGTGCTAAAATATTGGAGAAGGCAATGGCACCCCACTCCAATACTCTTGCCTGGAAAATCCCATGGATGGAGGAG
>NW_011494950.1:566752-567474 GCF_000754665.1 Bison bison bison | reverse complement strand
GTGGGCTGCTGTCTATGGGGTCGCACAGAGTCGGACACGACTGAGGCGACTTAGCAGCAGCAGCAGTGCTAAAATACAGTTTACCTGAGCACCATGATCTCTGAATCAAAAAATGAAACCAGCCATTCTAATAGAACAGCACAGTTCTTAGAGTTAGAAGTTTGAGAGCCCCTGTTTTCATTTTTATACTCTGGTTAAAAGTTAACAAGAGAAATGTTTAGACGTTTGTGTTTTAGATTAATGTTTTTGTGTTATATAATTTTATATGTTTGGTAATATGCTACGATATGATACTTTGGAAAAGCATCTTAATTACATTGAATACTAATGTAGTTTTGTAATGAGTTAACCTGGCCTTTCTTTTAGAAAATATGGCAAAATTTAGAAACTCCATTTACTTTTCTAAGACAGCTTTTAAATAATTGCTTATCTTTTTGTCATAGGGAGTCAGAAACACACTTTTCTTCTGACACAGATTTTGAAGACATTGAAGGAAAAAACCAAAAGCAAGGCAAAGGAAAAGTATGTACAGAATATATGTCTTTATTTTTGTTCTTTAGCTCATAATTACACATATGAATATATATATGCATATATATTTTTAGTTACGTCTCAGATGTTGTTTTCTTTTAAAAATGCTTTTTTCCACTGATAAGTATGGTAAGCTTTTGAACACATGTGGTTTCTTTGACTTCTAGACCAAATACCTTTTGATTCTCTAC
>NW_011494950.1:565977-566652 GCF_000754665.1 Bison bison bison | reverse complement strand
AAAAATGTAACCTATGAGGTTTACTATTGACAGTGACTCTTTATGAATAATGTCAAGGATAAAAACGAACAAAGTGAAGTTCTGAGTCAATAGAATGCAAGTTTAGAGTATGAGTGGATAGCCTGAGAGATGTGGATAACTTAGTGAATGGTTAAAATTATTTTGGAAAGTACCTTTGACTCTGTGCATGTGTAAATACGTTGTGCAAAAGATGACTCTTTTTGTTCAGCATTTTCTTTGCCAAAATGAATTCTGGATTCATATTTTCTCATGACACATTTACTTAAAAATGTCTAAATAATGCTGAAATGTATGATGAACAGAGTAAAAATTTCTCATTTTAAATATGTAAACATTTTGATGAACATACACACATATATAAACATGCATGTAGAATTTTACTTAAATGGAATCAAACTATGCAAACTGTTTCATTTGCTTTTAAAACTTAATGGTATGTTGTCAGAAGCTTTCCTATCAGTGAATTTTTCCCCTCTGTAATTTTTGATGGTGTCATAGTATCACATGTTTTAAAAAATTTTTATCTATTTATTTGCACTGGGTCTCAGTTGTAGCATGTGGGATCTAGCTCCCTGACCAGGGATCAAACTTGGTTCCCTTGCATTGGGAGCACGAAGTCCCAACCACTGGACCACCAGGGAAGTCCCATAGTCT
>NW_011494950.1:560879-565877 GCF_000754665.1 Bison bison bison | reverse complement strand
ATTTTATATATGGAACATAATTTATTTAACTAGTCCTTGGAATATCTTTTTAGAGTGCACATAATCCATGTGTTTCATATTTCCTATGCACTCTTAGTCTCTTAAAAAGTAGTAGTATGAGAGAGAACATGTGAATGAATACACATGTTAACGCATGACTACCCAAATACAGCCATAATTCTAGTGGGTAGTTAACAGTTATTCATTAGAAAATCATTTTTTATTGGTTCTGTAATCATCTTTCAAAACTGAAATTCTGCTTTTGGCTTTGATTTAATTTGCAAGTTGGGATAAGACTTATAGTGGCATCTGAATAGAGTAGTCACTGCCCTTGGTTATTAGGGGGTCAGATCAAAGATTTATTATAACAGTAATCATATTTTGACCCTATACCATGTACGTTCGATGCACTGTGCTAATAATTTTACCTATTATCTAACATTTGAACAACCCTGTAGATTAGAAAACTTCCTTATTTTTATAGACAGTAAACTGAGATCTGTTGAAGCTTAATGGTTGAGGAATTGAGCCCACATTTGTTGAAAGATGGTACTCTTAATCCACTATAGTATATACTACCTCATAGTCTTTTCTTAATAGGTTTTCCCCTCTACAAGATTAGCTTGTTTACTTCTTGTACTTCCAATATTGTCCGCCTTTGCATATTGTTTTTTGTAGCACAGCATATCCATTGAACCATTTTAATTGTACTAAGTAGTTTTGCATACAAACAGGGAATATTGAGGCATATGATAGATAAATTAAAAATATATAGCTCCATGTTAATTAACATGAACATTTTATACTTCTAGTATATACTTTGTAGTTGAGCTTTTCTTTTACCCTTATCTCTGAAATTTTTTCTGTTTTTTTTGCTGGGGACAAAAGCCTTTCTTTCTTCAATTAGGAATTAGTGACTTAGGTTCACAAAGACTGAATATCATTAACAAAATAAGGTAAATTAACAAGTAGTATCTCTCATTGGTTAGGAAGGGATTTGAAGTAGTTCCTTAGAGTAGGGTGGTTTTAGATTCTTGAAGGAGAAAGAACCCTTATAGAACAAAGCATGGAAACATACAGTCAGTGGCAGTGACTATAGACCAGCGATCTGCAAACTATGGCCTGTTTTTATACTACCCCTGAGTTAAGAATGGTTTTTACATTTTTTAAGGATAGTAAAGGTAAAGAATATGTGACAGAGACAGTAATGTGGCCTGCAGAGCCTTAGAAGTATTTACTATCTGATGCTTTACAGAAAGTTTGCTCTAGATCATAGAAATGTGTAGATCTAGAAGAGACCGTCAATCATCTGTTCTAATCTGTAAAGATTTTAATACAACTCTGGCATTTTAGAAAAGAGAACTCTGAAATGGGGAGTGACTTTTTAAAAATAATGTATAAATTGGAGGTGTTTTATATTTGGGGCATGTGGGCAACTGTTTCACTGATTATGAAGTCTCCACACCCAACATTGACAACTTTCTTATAAAGGGGCTTCACTTCCATAGTATTTGTTAATTGAATGTTCATGATAAATAAGTGTTGAAGGGAAGGCCCAGAACAAAAATGAGATTGATATACCCATTCAAACTTCTTAGAATTGTCAATTCAGTGCAGTGATTTATAAGACTAATGATAGTTATCAAGTTAAAATGTTGAACTAATTACAAGTTAATTATTTAACAGAGTTTTGTTACTGCTGCTGCCCACTACAGTCTGTACCCTAAAGCAACAATCATATGAAGTAGGCACTGTTTTCTTTTTTTACTTTTATCCTCACTTTGCAAATTAGAAAATCTCTCTGAAGCATAGTGTGGTTAAGTAATGTGCCGAAGATCCTTCAGCTAACAGGAGTAGAAATTTGAGACCCAGTAGTCTGTCAAATCTACAGAGACTGTGCTCCAAACTGCAGTGTTACATGAGGTATATGGCAGCATAAGTGAAAAAAATCGGTACCACAAAGAGGCTGTCATAACCATATAATTTTACTATGACATGTGTATGGCACTCTGCTTTAGGTCAGGTTTGAGTATTTTATAATTATGCACCCTATCAGCTGCTTCTGTAGCTTTATTTTGAATTCTCAAGGATAAGAAAATAACTTAATCAATTTGTATCTTTATGCAGACTTGTAAAAAAGGCAAAAAAGGTCCAGGAGAGAAGGGCAAAGGTGGAAATGGAGGAGGAAAACCTCCTTCTGGTCCAAACCGAATGAATGGTCATCATCAACAGAATGGAGTGGAAAACATGATGTTGTTTGAAGTTGTTAAAATGGGCAAGAGTGCTATGCAGGTGATGTTTATTGTGTTCTTCCCAGTTCATTTGTACATTGAGAACTTTAGTGAGTTATATAAAATATTTTCCTGATTTTTCTAATATGTAAAAAAAATTTTTCACACTACTTACTATAGAAAAGCAACAAACTAGTCGGGAAACTAGGAATCTTATCAGTTCAGACATAAGACCAAGCTGTGTCTTGAGTCATTTTCTTCTGTATTATTTTTTTAATGGCATCTCACAAAAAATTATTTGGTCAAAAAATATGCTGCTATAAACCCTGACTGTGATGTCTCAATTTCCTCTGAATTTATATAGTGGCTGTTAAAACATGAAATTCTTTACACATACAGAATTCTTGGTTGAGTGACCTAATGTAATCACTATCCACTTGAGTGAATTATTTTGATCACTGTTGTCTATTCCAGATTTTATTACTTGTGCTGTTTCTTAGCACAGAAGTACAATGTTAGAGTCACCCATGTCAAATTATCTTAATTTTGTTTCTTCATAATTTTATGACAGCAGAAACTTTTTGGCTTTATACCCATGTGGTTTTTAAAAATTGAATCAACACTATACTCATATACATGTTTAATGAAATTATTATAAAATATTAATTGAAGCTAATAAATAAAATTTTTTTACATGTAAGGGATTGTTAGCTTTTGAACCATCACCAATTGTATAGTGTAGTGTAGTTTCTTGAATTAACTCATTTATTCATATATGGTTGGCTTTCATATAGTTGTAATTAGGATGTGGATTTTATTTCTTATTTAATATTTTAAATTATTGTTTTGTGTACACATTAAAAAAATAATGTCGTCTTATATTACTGTGCTATGGTTTATTTAGTCATTCCCTAATTCAAAAATTATCCTCCCCTCTCTAGTTCCCATTTTGGATTAATTTTATTGAAGAGATAAATTCTCTCTGTCATATTGTATACCATTTCGTTACTTTCCTTTTTATATTTATATTGTACTTTTTGTCTGTAATATTTTGTTCTAAGTGGTTAAATGCATTAATCTTTCTTTCTGATATTTTGTCATTTTTGTTACCATCAGAAATCTCAACTTATATCTACAACTAATTAGGCTATTCTATTTTTGTCTAGTTTGTAGGGTTTTTTTTTAACTTTTTGGCACATCAGAAATTTTTAATAGAAAATGTGAGGGCTTAGCTTTATATTGGAGAAGGCAATGGCACCCCACTCTAGTACTCTTGCCTGGAAAATCCCATGGATGGAGGAGCTTGGTAGGCTGCAGTCCATGGGGTCGCTAAGAGTCGGGCACGACTGAGCGACTTCACTCTCACTTTTCACTTTCATGCATTGGAAAAGGAAATGGCAACCCACTCCAGTGTTCTTGCCTGGAGAATCCCAGGGACGGGGGAGCCTGGTGGGCTGCCGTCTATGGGGTTGCACAGAGTCGGACACGACTGAAGTGACTTGGCATAGCTTTATATTTCTTTTTGTTAATGGTATATCAGTGAACATTTTCCTTATTTTTGTGTTGCTTATGGTTTGTCATATGTTGAGATTGTACCTTTATGCCATTTGTCTTCTAAATGTACTTTCCCCCTTAAACGCAGTATATCCACAGTATCCATTGATTTCCCTGAATCATTTCTCCACCTCTAGTTTGTTTTGTGTACTCCCACTTGTGTTATCTTTCTAACACCAAATTTGATCAAGAGAGTCTTCTGTTGACAACCTTCTAAGATCCTTCCTTATCTAACAGCCCAGCCCTGGCTTCTTTATGGCATCCGTGCTGTTCTCTAGCCACCGTATGTTCTCTGCCTCTAGACCTTGCTTTTTACTTCCTGCCCAAAGTAGTCTTTATTTTTCTCCCTTCCATATCACATAGGATTGACTAATTCAAATGTCACTCTTTTAGTGGGGAACGTTCTTGGATTCTATCTCCTTCTCTCCTTGAACGTATTTCTTACTTTTCTCTTTTCAGTAGATTACAGTTGTGCACATGTCCGAATTTGCTTCTAGATTGTTAATGCCTAGATCAGGGACTGTGTATTATTCATTTTTTTGTATCCCTGCTGCTGCTGCTGCGTCGCTTCAGTTGTGTCCGACTCTGTGTGACCCCATAGATGGCCTCCTACCAGGCTCCTCTGTCTCTGGGATTCTCCAGGCAAGAACACTGGAGTGGGGTGTCATTGCCTTCTCCGGACTGAAAGTCTAGGCAACCATGAATGTACTTTATATAAATTTGCCTATTCTGGATATTTCATATAAATGAAGTCATACAAATATATGATTGTTTTTGAGTGGCTTCTTTGGTTTAGCATAATGTTTTTAAGGTTCATCCATGGTGTGGCATGTGTTACAACTTCATTATTTTTTATTGCCAAGTAATACATTCCATTGTATGGATAGACCATATTTTGTTTATCTGTTCATCCCTTGATGTACCTGTAGTTTATTTTTACCTGTTGACTTTTGTGAATAATGCTGTTATATGATTATTACTAAATAAGGTTTTGTTTGGATGTTTGTTTTTATTTCTCTCGGGTAATATACCTAAGAGTTGAGTTGCAAGGTCATTTAACTCTTTAACCTTTTGAGGAGCTACCAAACTGTTGTTTTCAATGCGACAGCACCATTTTACATTTTTACTAGCAGTGGTTTAGCATTCCGTTTCTCCAAATTCTTGCTAGCGTTTGTTATTGTCTTTCCTTTTTTTATTACAGCCATCTTAGTGG
>NW_011494950.1:560185-560779 GCF_000754665.1 Bison bison bison | reverse complement strand
ATGTTGAATTTTATTGAATGAGTTAGTATACAATTTGATGGTTAAATTTTTAAATATATTTCATCATGATAGCTTGTATTGTTTACTATTTGTATTTGTATTTATTACAGTGGCCTTATATAAATTCTAGTATAATTTCTGTTTTGAGCTTCATGAATAACTTTTTGATAAGACATGGTGATATTTTGTAAGATTTCATTAAATATTTTTGTGTCCTTATTGATGAGAATAGCCCTTGTTCTACTTATCAATTGCTGCATAACAAACACCCCAAACTAAGTGATGTAAAAGAACAACCATTTTTTTTATGTTATGCTTAGTGATTCTGTGGATCTAGAATTCATACAGAGGTAAATAGGGTTGTCTCTTCTATGCTTCTATCCATGATGCCTGGGGTCTTAGGTGAGATAGCTTTAATGCCTGGAGGTGACAAAAGCAGGGACTGTGATCATCTGGAGACTTTATTCATGTTTGGTGCCTAGTCAGGAGTGACTTGAAGGCTGGGCTCACCTAGAACTGGTACCTTCAGTTCAGTTCAGTTCAGTTGCTCAGTTGTGTTCGACTCTTTGCGACCCCATGAATTGCAGCACGCCA
>NW_011494950.1:559381-560085 GCF_000754665.1 Bison bison bison | reverse complement strand
GCTTTAAGCCAACTTTTTCACTCTCTTCTTTTAACTTTCATCAAGAGGCTTTTTAGTTCCTCTTCACTTTCTGACGTAAGGGTGCTGTCATTAAGTACCTACAAATGGTCCTTCCATGTGACTTTGGCTTCTTACTTTACTGTAAGAAGTAGCTTCTGGGGTAGAGAGACTGTACTGAGAGGCAGTGTCTAGTTCCATAGGGCTGCGAGAACCCAGTGCAGAAGTTGAATAGCCTTCTATGACCTAATCTTGGAAGCGTCGTTTTTACTGCACTCTGTTCTAGAGAAGGGGACATAGACTTCATTTCTTTTTGAGGAGCAATGTCAAACAACTTGGGGCCATGTTTTTAAACTTCCATAGTCACGTAATATATTCTCTTGATATTTATTGCTTGTATCATATTTGAGAATCATCTTAAAAATGTTTCTTTCATAAATTGAGTTGGTCGACATACACAAGCTGCTATAAAATATAGAAAAAGATGAAAATCTAGAAATTAAACATTTTTTAAGAAAATGTCCAATCTCCATGAGCCAGATAATTCTTAAATAATATTTCCTTTTTCTTTTTTTGTACATCAAGTTGTATGTATTTTATTAATTCATTTCATACTCAGATTCTGTACGTATTTAACTTAAAACATTTTCCTTCCTGAGTTTTTATTTTTATATTAACTTTTTTATCACCCTAATTTTAAAATTTTA
>NW_011494950.1:558864-559281 GCF_000754665.1 Bison bison bison | reverse complement strand
AGTTCACCCAAACTCATGTCCACTGAGTCGGTGATGCCATCCAGCCATCTCATCCTCTCTCGTCTGCTTCTCCTTCTGCCCCCAATCCCTCCCAGCATCAGAGTCTTTTTCCAATGAGTCAACTCTTCGCATGAGTTGGCCAAAGTATTGGAGTTTAGCTTCAGCATCAGTCCTTCCAAAGAAATCCCAGGACTGATCTCCTTTAGAATGGACTGGTTGGATCTCTTTGAAGTCCAAGGGACTCTCAAGAGTCTTCTCCAACACCACAGTTCAAAAGCATCAGTTCTTCGGCACTCAGCTTTCTTCACAGTCCAACTCTCACATCCACACATGAGCACAGGAAAAACCATAGCCTTGACTAGACGGACCTTTGTTGGCAAAGTAATGCCTCTGCTTTTGAATATGCTATCTAGGTTG
>NW_011494950.1:558244-558717 GCF_000754665.1 Bison bison bison | reverse complement strand
TGTCCACCTCTTTTCAACCCCATGGACTATAGCCTACCAGTCTCCTCCATCCATGGAATTTTCTAGGCAAGAGTAGTGGAGTGGGTTGCCATTTCCTTCTCCTAAAAGTTGTTTTTATCTGTCTTGTGGTTTCCTCTTCTGTCCACAAAGGAATATAGTACTGCTTTTATTTATTTGCTGAGCTGTGCAGCATGCAGGATCTTAGTTCCCCAACCAAAAGTCAAACCTGCTCCCACTGCAGTTGAAGTACAGAGTCTTAACCACTGGACTGCCAGGGAGGTCTCAGCACTACTATTATTTTTTAGTTCTCTTCTTTTTTTAAAAAATTACTTTATTGAGATATACTTCACAAACCATGAAATTCACTGTTTTAAGGTGTACATTTAATGGTTTTTAGTACATTCACAAGAGTTGTGCAGCCATCACCACAGTCAGATTTTAGAATTTTTTCCATCCCCAGAAAAAAAACCTCA
>NW_011494950.1:554287-557810 GCF_000754665.1 Bison bison bison | reverse complement strand
TAGATGTGAAGTGGTATCTTCTTGTGGTTTTGATTTCCATTTCCTTTGTGGCCAATTACATTGATCATCTTTGCAAGTGCTATATAGGCCATTTGTGTATCTTCTATATAGCACTTATTCCAGTCCTTTGCCTATATTTTTAATTGGGTTATTTGGCTTTTTAAAATTACAGAATTACAGTTCTTTATCTTTCTGGGCATAAATTCCATATCAGATGCATGATTTGTAAATATTTTCCCCCATTCTGCGGGTTATCCTTTCACTTTCTTAATGGATTCCTTTCAAGAACAAAGTTTTAATTTTGGATAGGTCAAACTTATTCTTTCTTTCATCTTGTGCCTTTGGTCTAATATTTAAGAACGATTTGCCTAACATGATTATGAAGTTTTTCTTCTGTAAATTTAGTTTTAGCTCTTACATTTAGGTCTTTGATCCATTTTCAGTAAAGTATTGTGTATGATGTAAGAAAGGGTCCAACTTCATTGTTTTGCTTACAGATGTCCAGTTGTCCCAGCACCATTGGTTGAAAAGACTAGTTTTTCTGTGTTGAATTGGGTTAACATCCTTGTCAAAAATCAAATGACTGTCAGTCTAAGGATTTATTTCTGGACTTGAAATTTTATTTCAGTAATCTTCATAACTGTCCTTATGCCAGTAGCTTTGTAATAGGTTTTAAAGTCATGAAGTGTGAGTCCTCTGACACTGTTCTCTTTTCAAGACTATTTTGACTATTCTGTATACCTTGCATCACCCTAAGGATTTTAGGATCAAGTTTCCAATTTCTGCTAAGAAGCTAATCAGCTGGCATTTTGATAGGGGTGGCATTGAGTCTATAGATCAGTTTGGAGGGTACTGTCATCTAACAACATTAGGTCTCCAGATTCATGAACTATCTTTCTTTTGGTGTTTATTTAGCCTTCAATTTCTCTTTTTTATTAATATGGGATTATTAGCACTCACTCGAGAAAAAGTGTTATTTTATTTGCATTTCCTCATTGACCCAGGCATTTACTTCTTTTTAAAAATTTTGTAAAGTTTTCATTCCACCAGCATTGTAAATATTTAGATACTACTAAGTGCAATACTTTTGTCAACTATTTTAATATTTTCTAAGATGTTTATAATATCACTAAGAAATTTCAGTTTATAAAGTTGATTCCTACCGTTTTCAGATTCCTTTTAATTCAAAAGTTAAGGACGATGGATCATCGTTATGTATAATCAGGTGATGGATTTACTGAATTTGATTTCATTTTATTGTTAAAATGTAAATTTTGGTATACAAATATGTATTTATTGAAGTAATGTGATGCCACTTATTGTTGCATCTTAATGACTTTGATCTGAATTAAATCTTAGAATGTTAGAAAAAGCTAATGTTTTTTCTCCCCTTCTTGCTGTAGTCGGTAGTAGATGATTGGATAGAGTCATACAAGCATGACCGAGATATAGCACTTCTTGACCTCATCAACTTTTTTATTCAGTGTTCAGGCTGTAAAGGTAAGATATATTTATTTTGGAATCAGAATATTCCCAAATGTTATCTTCTTTTTTGTTTCACCTAAAGATTATTAACATTTTGTGTGGAAAATAATGCCAAGATGTTGAGTTATTTGCATTATAACTATACAAAATATGTAAAGTAAAAAGAGTAAAGAACGAAGAGAGGAAGTCTGTTGAGACTGTTGGATTCTATGTGAAAGTTAATGAAGAACTTGGTAATTTATAATGTTATGTTACTTTTATTAGATATATTTCCCACTTTCAGCATCTGGTTTTAGGAACAAAGAAATGGATTAAGAAGGGAGGAAGAAGATAATGAAGAGATACAGGTTCAAGTGGCAGGGAATTGTAAAGTGTAGGGAGTTAAAAAGTGCCATGAATTACAGTAAGAAAGTAAGTAAGTAGGTAAGTAAGTAACTAAGTAAGTTAAGTAAGGTATTGGTGAAATTTCCAGATTTTTTCCCCTAAAAGAGAAACTCTGGAGTGGGGTCTTGTTTAAAGTGTTTATACTTTATTTTAAAAGATTTTGAATTAAGAGTATGGAAAATATAAAATGTAGAAATGTCTTTCCTGAGACAAAAACTTACAGTGCACACATTTGGCCAGAGGGACAAAACTGTGTAAATTGGGGAGTCTTATACCCTGATGTGAATCAGTAAATGAAGTAGTCAAGATCATGGGCAGGTTCTGACCTAGTCTGTCTCCCTAAACTTGGCCCATCCTTGAAATTCTACAAGAAAAAATGCACAGGCAAATAAATGTTACAGAGTTTTCCAAGGCTATTCTTTTTAAAAATGAAAATGGCACCAAAAACATGGGCATTAGAAGTCAGGAGGAGGGAAGATTGCTTAAAAATAGATGGAAAAAATTAAGATGCTAAAGAATGGTTTAAACAGATCTGAAGAAAAGATCCCAAGAAGCAATCTACTCATTTAATTCCATAAAACTTCTTTGAAAATCCTGTCATTGAAATTGGAAAACAAGTAATATTATAAGAACTGATGCATTTTATAGGGTTGATTACAACTTTCAGTGCAATCTTCATATTAAATGTTATATGTGAGGCCTGATAGACAAATCTGTTAACTTCTTGAATCTATGGTCTTCATAATGCCATTAATGTGGTCAGTTTTGAGAATTTTTTAAAAACGTCTGAACTTTAGAGTACAGAGAGTTGCCTAGTTTACTCAGCTTCTTAGCTAGAAATATCTGCGTATCAGTATTAGAAAATTCTACTGAATCTGCTCAGAGGAAGTGTTGTGGTAATGACAGTATGATAAACCAGATAAACTCTTTAGAAAATGAGATATGTTGATATTATTTTTATTTTGCCCATGTCCATTCCATCTTTCTGGAATAGAAGGGCACAAGTACGTATTTATTGTGTTATGTAATTAAGGGCCATGTCCTTTCTCTTTAGATTTTTTGAAGCGGAAGGTTGATGACAAAACAACTGAACAGGTGCCAGAAATAATTTGATGAGTTAAAATTCGGTCTTAGTTGATCCATTATAGTTTCCTGATTAGGTTTCTAAATAAGCAGTTTTAAAACAAAGCCATAGTCAGAGCGTTTTCCCTTTATCGGATACATTCCTTTTCTGGCCTCATTGTATTTATAAATAAGGAACTTAACCATTCAACAGTTGCATATATCTTATCATAAATCAGGTTGTGAAGATTTTTTAAAATTGAAGGTATTGAAAACTTAAACACCACTATAATAATAATTTTAGAATCATGGAAGAGTCATAAAGTGGATTTTACCATGTTAAGGTCATTACGTACTTAAACATACTCAAAAAATATTTTGATGGAATTCCTTTTTAAATGAATTAGACACATATTTAAGTATATACAGTGTACTTTAACCTATTCCTGTGGATCTAGGATTGTTATTATGAGTGTCAGTTATTTTACTGTAGTTAATGCTTTTTGTAGCTCTTGAGGTAGGTGGAGAGATGTTTGGCCCCACACTGAGTGGCTCCAGACCGCTCTGTGGTTGGTGATTCTGCAGCCAATGT
>NW_011494950.1:551349-554088 GCF_000754665.1 Bison bison bison | reverse complement strand
TTGACATATCTAAATGTTTATTTCATATAAATTGTTTCAGGGATTGAGTTACTTGTTCTCTAGCATAACCAAATTTACAGTATTTGGGTATAAAGTATGGAAAGTTTTTGAGATATATTCATGGCTCTAAATAAAAATTAAAAACTCCTTCAAAACGTTTTTGAGAATGTGCTTCTTTAGCTGGAGAAATCATGCTTGCTTCCAAATTTGTTATTATTTGTAAACAACCATTTGTTTTTTTTAAGGTGGTAAGTAAGGGTTCTTTTACAGTACCAGTATGAATTGATATCACCTGGGGCTGGGCAACATGATGTTGACTAATAATGTCACAGAAATTATTTATAATTTCTCTTTGCCTTAGCATCAGTTTTCTCATTTGTAAAGCCAGGATTATAGTACCTGCTATACAGGCTTGTTTTCAGGGCTTAAGTGGCCGGTACATAGGAGGCTCAGTGGATGTTAGTTCATGTTCTAATTCTGCTGGCTTTGTTGGACTACTGGAAGGTCTTAAATTGCATGTCTATAGAGAAGGAGCTCACATAGCTGTTGCTCTTTCAGATTAGGAGTTGGAAAGACAGTATGATGTTTTGTTGCTGTTTTTAGTTTTATATACACACACATGCACACATACACAAAATAGAGCTTGGTCAATTGAAATACATCTATTAATTGTATCTAATTTTTATAATAAATCTCGTCTTCCTGTACCAAGACATTCTTTTATTTTTTGGCTACACCTTGCACCATGCTCTATCTTACTTCCCTGTCCAGAGATGGAACCTGTGCCCCCTGTATTGGGAGCACATAGTCTTAATTACTGGACTGCCAGGGGAGTCCCAAGACATCCTTCTAGATATTATTATATTTATAGTATTCATAGTGATTAGACTGGCAAAGTATAAATAATATAGAAATGTAGTTTAAAAAATTCACTTTTTACAGTTATTCTTTTTTTTTTTTTTTTTGGTGACACCCTATCAATGAAAATTCATGTATGACTTCTTGCATTGTCTCCTACTCATACTTTTTCCCTAGAAATTCCTTTTCTCATATTTGACATATACCTGGCTAACTTTTACACTTGTCTTTTATTTTTGAAACATATTAATATTTGATTAACAGTGTTGTGTTAATTTCAGGTATACAACAAAGTGATACAGTTATACTACTACTTGTAATGTGTATCCTTTCTCCCCTCCTATCCCATCCTCCTTTAAAAGGAAATGTCCACTATCAGATTCCTTCTCTGTGAAACACCTACTTACTCAAATCTTAATTCTTTTCTTTCCTTTTTTTTAGCCTATCTTGGTTTTTCCACTCATTAGGGCATTTATTATGTACTACCTTTAATACTTTATCCCTGCCAACCCCCCCCACCCCATTATTCTTTGTTTAAACTTACAACTAGGTTACAGACTTCTGGATGAGCAGGAACTACAACTTACTACTTTTGTTTATTTGAAGTCCTTTGAGGTGGATGGTGGGATACAGTTGCCTTATGTACAGTTGTGCTTAATAAAGAAACCTGCCCAAAGTGAATTCTTCCTATTACTCTTTCCCTTATTTTCTTCAGGTTCATCCTCAGGGCTTTAAATGTTATCCTAGATGGCTGCCTCATTATTGATGACATATGTTTTATATTAAAGAATTTAGCGAATATACATATTCTAGGAGTGGGTAAAGTAAGTTAGGTAGAAATGGCTAAGGCTGATTGTTCCATGAAAAGAAAGAAAAGATACCTGTCAGAAGTGTGGGTCTGTTTTCTTATATATGTTGAGAATGGTGTTTGTGCTTTATAGGATTGAGTATCATGGTGAAGATCACGTGATATAGAAGTATACCTTATTGTGTGACTGTAGACATATTAGTGTTAGAGATGGACTTAGAAGTTCTCTATTTTTTTATTTACCATGTATTAACTTCTTACTCTTGGAAATTTCAGGTGTTGTCACAGCAGAAATGTTTAGACATATGCAGAACTCTGAAATAATTCGAAAAATGACTGAAGAGTTTGATGAGGTAAGTTAATAACCCTAAATATTGTGATAATTTTATGTACCTTGATCTTCAGAATATAAAATTTTGAATATTAGTGTTGTAGATAAAAGCTTTGGTAGTAGAAATCCAGTTAAATGATGGCCATGTGACCTTGGGCAAATTGTTGTCTTAGCGTAAGTTTCATCATCTGTAAAATGGAGCTACAAATACTTAAAGGGCTCTTAAGAAAACTGAATGCAATGTTTGAAAACTTCCTTAGCATTTTACAATGTCTGGCACATAGTAAGAACTAAATGTTAGCTCTTTTGTTAAAAAATTAAAATTTCAACTGAGAATAAAATTAAGTGCCCATGAGCATGTGTAAGCTCAGGCAAAGATAAATGCATGCAGGTATATTTTATTGTTTAAAGTCTTATTTATGTTTCACATGTGAATAACAAGAACAATACAAATACATAATAAATAGTAGCTTAGACCTTAGTTGATTATCATAGTGATGTCTTTGAAGTATTATTGCCAATAAAGACATATTTAGATTTACTGTAATATAAACTCCGTCAAGGCAGGGATTTTTGTTTGTTTTGTTCACATCTGTATTCAAGCCCCAGTAGTTTTTACTCTTCAAAACTTTTCATTGTGAATTTTTAATTAGAAAGCCTTTCTCATTTGAGTTTTATATGTTTTTTTTTTTTTTACCTTATTCAGATGAAGGAGCTTTCAACTATTTTTCTGAAAGATAAG
>NW_011494950.1:550034-551029 GCF_000754665.1 Bison bison bison | reverse complement strand
AAGAAAACCTTTTTGTGGAGTATTGGGATCTTATTTTCAGATGAGACATAGTTCAACTTGTGTATGGCTTTACTTAAAATTTTTTAAAATATATGGCTCTAATGACAAAATTTAATTGTTAAAAAATTTACTAAACCATAATGACCTTAGGACATTCTTGTCAGAAATTTCTATGTAGTATTGGTCTCTGTGTTTATTCTTAAGACTTATTTGTTTTTAATGATTTATGGAGGACCTCAGTGTATCTTTGTTGGTGAATGCCCCATATTATACATAGGAATACTTGAGTACCTGTCTTTACAGGTCATTCTAGCTTGTTTTCACTTAAAAAAAGTTATTGTTTACATCTGCCGAGTATTTGATATCCTGAAGCTAATAAAAACATACATTGTAATCCTTTGATTGTTTATAAGTCATACATGA
Organism: Bison bison bison; assembly: GCF_000754665.1. NCBI lineage: Eukaryota > Metazoa > Chordata > Mammalia > Artiodactyla > Bovidae > Bison > Bison bison. The sequence goes on along the minus strand of NW_011494950.1, from coordinate 550,606 downwards.
ATCTATTAGACTGGCTGAGAATATGATTTCATCATGTTGAATCATTAAAACAGGCAACTTTGGTTTGATTTTTGCTCAGTTTTGTTTTAAAGAAATTCAGTGACTATATCTTTGCTTATCAGAATAAAGTTTTATTTGATGGGAGAGGCTTTTTATTTTGGTATGTAATTAGTATATATTTTCATTGGTTGGAGTGAATTCAGACTATCCATTTTTATCTTAAATAAAAGACCAGATGTGTTCAAAGGTATCTCTACCTTTGCATATTATTCTTCTGCCTACTTTTGAGGATTTATTATAGAAGATGAGATAAAGGAGTCTTTTCAGCTTCTGCCTAGAGTATTTCAAAAACAAGTTTATTGAATTATGGGTTTTAAGTGAAATTGCTGTTTAAAATTTCTATTTTAGGATAGTGGAGATTATCCACTTACCATGGCTGGTCCTCAGTGGAAGAAGTTCAAATCCAGTTTCTGTGAATTCATTGGCGTATTAGTACGGCAGTGTCAATATAGTATCATATACGATGAGTACATGATGGATACAGTCATTTCACTTCTTACAGGATTGTCTGA
>NW_011494950.1:548798-549901 GCF_000754665.1 Bison bison bison | reverse complement strand
GACATACAAGCACCCTGGCAGGTCAGTATTTAGAAATCTTTTTTTGCATTTTCTTAGGTTAGAGATGAAAATGGTTTTCATTAAAAGGAATGACATTATGGTGACAAATTAATTTTATTTATTAAATAGCCCCTAAGAGCACATTCTCCCCTTTCCTCCAACTCCCATGAATTATGGAGAATGGAATGATAGTTTGGTTCTCTGAAGACATACTATAATTTTCTTGTGTTAAACCTACTTGATTCCTATCTACCTCTTCTCCCTTTCTGTGGCATAGTAATCTGTTTGGTCTTGAAATATGTTTTATCAGGGAAGGTATTGACATCAAATTTGGGGAGCAGTGATTTTGGATATGTAGTTCTAAATGACCTGTGTGCATAGTCACTACTAGCATAGTCCCAGTAAGATTGTCCCTATAGGATGATGCTTATTTAACCACATCAAAAAAGTTGGTTTTTCTTATGCTTCTGAGTAACTTTAGGCTGAGTCAGTTTCTCTGATTTTTACGTGAAATAAGTTATATTTTTAAGGCTCACATGATTAATTCTAGAACAGTGATTTTTGATGTTGATGTTGATAAAATGTCCCCGTTTCTCTTTTGTGCTAAAGGTAAAATTGTTCATATACCATTATTGAATATGTGCCTTTTAATTTGAGTATGAGTAAATTGACCAGGCATTAATTGTTAAGTATTCTATGCATTAATGATAGAATATTTTGATTTCTACAAAAATTTTTCATTCTCTAAATGTGGGGATATTTTTCCTTTAAAGTATTTCCCTAAAGAATTAAAGCTGTGATTAAAGATGTTCTTTTGCTCAGCCCTCCATTAAAAAAAATGCAGACAGTCTCCCTGTAGGTTTTTAGATTTGAGGTCACAAATTATGAATGTGATTGATCTGTGTACTTAGGTAGCTTTGATTTTAAGAACTTGAATGGTTAAAGTAAATTAAAAACATATAATGGGCAAGGTGAATAATTTTAGATCAGAATGAGAAAATGGTTTGCTGAGGGTATACAATAGCTCAGAGCAGAAGATTGGGAATCTCTTTTAAAGAGAGCTGCTGCTGCTGCTAAGTCACTTCTGTCGTGTCCGACTCTGT
>NW_011494950.1:547486-548698 GCF_000754665.1 Bison bison bison | reverse complement strand
TCATGATCTCTTGAAAAGGTCATTGTAGGGGACCTATCATTGAATAGTGAGCATAGTCTAGAGTAATATTATCTAGTTTTGAATCTTGTTTTAACTATGTATATGAATTGTGTAATTTGAGGCAGATTTCTTAAGCTCCCTGAACTTAAGATTCTTCATGAATGAAATGAGAATAATATTTAATTTGAGGGCTGTTGTAAGGATTAGGAGTTAATCCGAGAAATACTTAACATAGGTAACTGACTGACATATAGTAAGTATTCGATACACATTAGCTGTTGTTGTACTATTATTGTCATTTGTAGCAGCTGTATTTTTCTATTAGAAGTGGAACAGCCCATCTTGTTTTTAATTTTTCTTAAGTAGATCATAACTTGTAAATTTTTCTGTGAGACTAATTTCAACATTTTCCATTTAAAAATAGCTATGAAGTTGATGACAGCTTTGGTGAATGTGGCACTAAATCTTAGCATTAATATGGATAATACACAAAGACAGTATGAGGCAGAACGGAATAAAATGATTGGAAAACGAGCCAATGAGAGGCTAGAACTCCTGCTACAGAAGCGGAAAGAGGTACACTCTTGTATTGAATATTTAAGCTGTTAATGTGTGACCAACTTAGTCACCATTAATTATGATATATAACTTTTCTAGTTCATCAGATAAAATTTTTTGAAAAATTTAAACAATATGTTTAAAGTTGTTTATACATCTAACTTATTTTTATTGACTGTCCATGCCAAGAGTACCTTCTGTATATATTTCCTTTCTGTGTGGACTAGGATTAAGAGTTGAACTCTTCAAGTAAGGAGTCCTGGGCCAGTCTGACAAGTTGTCTTATGCTTTATTGTTATTCATGTCTACTGTGAAATTCTATCTCCTAACTCTACCCTCAATTTATTGTCGGGATCAAATGAGGTTTCACTTATGTAAAATCCCTTTGAAAAATAGGGATAAGCTATTTATGGTGTCATAATCCATGTTTTTGGGGGGGGTGTGTGTGTGTGTGTGTGTGTGTATGTTTTGTGTGTGTAGTGTAAGAGACCCTTGTGTAACATTAATGACTGACCACCAAATTCAACTTTGAATGAGGAAAATGTTTTTTCAGTTCTATGCTAAAAAGTAATTAATAAAATTTTTGGTATTGGGTTTTTTTTTTTTTTTGGCCATGCCATGCAGCATGTGGGATCTTAGTTTTCGGACAGGGAT
>NW_011494950.1:547187-547386 GCF_000754665.1 Bison bison bison | reverse complement strand
TCATAATTGCATCATTGTCTTTATGATGATATATAATAAGAGTAAAATTAAAGGAAATCAAATACTGATAAAACTGTCCAACATTTCTACACACTGTACTTTGATAAAAAGCACTTACGTTCCCTCCCCCTTTGGTTGCTGGATAGCTAAATGACTGCTGTATTAGTCAAAATTTATTTAGAAGGTAAATCATGATCTC
>NW_011494950.1:545569-547087 GCF_000754665.1 Bison bison bison | reverse complement strand
TTTTTTTTTTTTTTTTGGCCATGCCATGCAGCATGTGGGATCTTAGTTTTCGGACAGGGATTGAACCCAGGCCCCAGCAGTGAAAGTGCTGAGTACTAACTACTGTACCACTAGGGGATTCCCTCGATGTTGTGTTTTTTTATTTAAATTCCTTCTTCATTGGTAATACAATATTTTGCTATCTGATATTGGGAATGTTTATTTTTATTTTGAATAGGCAAAGTCTGATGTTTCAAAAACATTGCTAATGTAGTTGAGCTAAAATATTTGCCATGGGATATTTGCCATGGTATTCCATAAATTACTTGATTCTGACATTTTGTGGGGGTGATTGTAGTAACTATAATTTAAAAGTTGGTCATTTCTGAGATAGCCAATAACTTTTAAAAGTGCCCCTTGCCCAAGAAAAGCCAGAAAAATCTTGCCCACATTTCCCCCATGCCTAAATTTTTCTTTTTCGTAAACATTTGAACCATGAACAACATATGTTTGAACTGTGCAGATCCATTTACACATGGATTTTTTTTTTTCAGTAGTAAATAGTACAGTTCTTATATGATCCATGGTTGGTTGAATCTTTGGTTGTGAAACCTTGTATGTGCAGAAACCGTGGATACAGTGAAACTGCATATACAGAGGGCCACCTATAGGTTTTACTTAGATTTTCAACTGTGCAGAGGGTCAGCAACCCTAACCCCTACATTGTTCAAGGATTAACTGTAGTTCAAATGAATTGACCTTTTGCCCTTTAATTTAGTTAATAAATTGCATTGGATGCTTTATTAGCTGAACATAATGTATAAAATTATGGCCTTATTCTGAACATAGAATGAATGGATATAAAAGAGTTTTGAGTTTAAAATTCTTCTATCACATAAGATATTAATACTTCTAGGTTGGGTTGAGTTTTTAAACATGTTGAAAGCCCTCCTGTGCCTTTGATTGTGCTAATGAATACAAGTACGTGCCCTGTTCGCATTATTTGGAAATGTGAGATTACACTTGTGAAAAGAAAAAAAGTGTTTTATGAAAACACAGAACATAATTCTGAAAGCTAATTGATACTTAGAGTGTGAAAGATTTTTCTTGTAATTCTGAAGCTCTGAATCAATTTTCTCTTAACTCTAAAGCTCTGAATTGAAAATATATGGAAGTAAATAAGTCATCCAAGATTTGAAATGTTTAGTTGATTATTTCAAGTGAGCCTTGTTTCCCTTAAAAATATTTAGCAAGAAGACAAATTTTTTGCCAAGGCATTTTACTCAAACTTTTTTGTTCTTTGATTAGGCAGTAGATAACATGAGTTAATTTTCAGATGCTAAAGACCAAGATAATGAAGCATTGTTATTTTTTTATATGAACATAAATGTTATTTAATAGATAAGTAATATAATAAAATGGGCTTCCCTGGTGGCTCAGAGGTTAAAGCGTCTGCCTCTAATGCGGGAGACCCGGGTTTGATCCCTGGGTCAGGAAGATCCCCTGGAGAAGGAAATGGTAACCCACTCCAGTATTCTT
>NW_011494950.1:542578-545250 GCF_000754665.1 Bison bison bison | reverse complement strand
AAGGGAGTTTAGCTACCTTTTATGCAACAGCTTTTAGTTTTTCTATGTGGACACTTTTCATTTAGTGAAATTAAAAATTGCATGAAAATATCAAAACTCTGGAGAAACATACATTTGTGTTTGTACCAACTTTTACAAGTTCTTTTGGTTGTTTTCTATTATAATTGCAAAGCAATGATGTGTTCTTTTCAGCTTCAAGAAAATCAAGATGAAATAGAAAATATGATGAATGCAATATTTAAGGGAGTGTTTGTACATAGATACCGGTAAGTCAGGACAGTTTTTTCTATGTAACTCTTATTCTCTTCAAGTTTGGTTATTTAGTGGTTTAGGCAATATAAATTTAGTGGTAACAGTGTTAAGAGTAAGATCAGTGTTAGAATCTAAGGTCTTCCACTGATTGGGACACTCAAGACAAGTTACTTAACTGCTCTGAACTTTATTTTCTATCTGAAAAATGGGGGAATGTTGTGCTCGACTTGTAGATGCCCAGAAAATGGAAGCTACTACTGTTACTAGGAGTGAGGGTACAGAACACTTAATTGCTTTTGGATGTACTGTGTTAGCCGAGACTGTACATTTTGATTCCTGATTCTTTCCTCTTCGATTTGAATATCAGTGGGAAAATTTGAGTAGATTTAAGTGAGTTGTTGCCCTTATTTTGAATGAGCAGAAGAAAGAAATAGGTAGTCTTGCCACCATTTCTGCAGTAACCTGTTCTTTAAATATTGGTGGCATTTTTATTTAACTTTGTCATTTTCTTAATTTGGCAGTTACTAAATCAGGTTAATACTTGCTTTGTAATATCCTTTTGTCCATTCTTACCTTTTTATTTCTACTGTCACCATTACTTTAGTCTATTCCTTCATCATTCTAGAGATTATTGCAGTTGTCTTAAAACGTTCTTTTGTTGAATCATTCCTCTACTCAAAAGCGTTGAATGACTTACCAGTACCTACAGGATGAATTCAGAATAATTTATATGATGTTCAAATCCAAATTGAGCTTGGCCTCAATATTAGGTGTAACTAATTCTCACCTGGAAAATACACTGTAACCAGACTAATGTTCCGACTGTCTTCTGAATACACCGTGCCCAGCAGGTGTGAATAAAGGCTGGGGTATGACATGATAGAGAAGGTGGGAGTTGGATTTTGTTTGTAGGTTTATTGAACTTTAAATATTTATTTAGTGATAATTGTACTTCGACAACTAGACTGTAAGCTTTGGGCAAATGCTTCAATTCTTCTTGTAAATCCCCAGTAATACTTAAGGTAGTGGTATGTTCATAGTAGGTATCAAGTATTGGTGTTGCATAAAGAATCCACAAGTCCTGTGGTATACTGATACTAACATGCATAATTTTCTTTCTTCCATGCAGTGATGCAATAGCTGAAATCCGAGCTATTTGCATTGAAGAAATTGGCATTTGGATGAAAATGTATAGTGATGCCTTTCTTAATGACAGTTATTTAAAATATGTTGGTTGGACTATGCATGATAAGGTAAGATATATATAGTGCTTTTCTTTCTACACATAAGCATAGCTATGTGCTACTGTCATTCATAGTGAATTATCTGCATATACGTGTAACTGGGAGCACATTCCTGTAGGCTTCTCTCCTTTATTCTTCTCTATCTGTTCATGAATATATGGTCTCTATCACATAAAGTACCCTAGATTTTTGAATCTTGGGCACTGATTTAGCCTTTGATCATGAAACAATTTTTGTACTGAAACAACAGGATCATGTAGGTGATGGTGGTAGTGGTAACACATTTCTTAAGAATAGTAAGAAGAATTCTTACTCTGTTAATATATAAGTGCTACATATATACATATACTTAAATTTCTTTAATTTTGATTCTATTGATAAACATGTATCTTAGCCAGATTATAAATTATCACTTGGCCTCTAACCTTTTTAATTTTTTTTTACTTGATCTGCCTTTCCCTTATGCTGTCTCTTCACCTAGCCTTGATCTTTGTATATATCCCTTACAAATATTATCTTCTGTAAAGGAAAACTTACTGTGAAATATGCTAATGTCATCTTTCCCAATAACATTGCTCTGAACAAATTTTCAAAATATTTTCATTTGACCTACAGTAATAGTAACCCAAAGGTATTTAGTCTAAAACGTATATATTGATTCCTATTTTTGCATTGTCAAGGATGAGAGTTTCTGAAGAAATACCATAGTATAGAACATATTTAAAGTAGAAGATGTGGTATATATCTTGTGTGCTCAGGTTGAAAATATGCAAAGTTTTAATGCATTTTCTCCTCTCATTTAATTCAGCAAGGTGAGGTAAGACTCAAATGTCTCACTGCTCTACAAGGGCTTTATTATAACAAGGAACTTAATTCCAAACTGGAGCTATTTACCAGTCGGTTCAAGGTTAGTATTACTCTAAGTATTTAACATTTACCTGTTATTTTCAAGTATTTTTCTCTTGGTTTCCCTTTAAGAATATTTTTTTTTCATCCTTAGGATAGAATTGTTTCTATGACCCTTGACAAAGAATATGATGTTGCAGTACAAGCAATAAAATTACTCACTCTTGTTTTACAGTAAGTATGTATTTACTGCATATTGCTAATGTCTACATATCTTAAAAATACATTAGTGTACTTGGTTTAAATTTATCTACGTCATGGCATCCGGTC
>NW_011494950.1:537996-542384 GCF_000754665.1 Bison bison bison | reverse complement strand
CCTCATGCGAAGAGTTGACTCATTGGAAAAAGCTCTGATGCTGGGAGGGATTGGGGGCAGGAGGAGAAGGGGACGACAGAGGATGAGATGGCTGGATGGCATCACTGACTTGATGGACGTGAGTCTGAGTGAACTCCGGGAGTTGGTAATGGACAGGGAGGCTTGGTGTACTGCGATTCTTGGGGTCCAAAGAGTCGGACACAACTGAGTGACTAAACTGAACTGAACTGAGATTTCAATAACCTGGAGTTTTACAGCAAGAAGTTTAGTTTTCTCATGTAAAGTTGAGAAGATAGGAAGAGAGGACCATTGAAGTAGAATATTCTAACTGAGCTGGGAATTCATGTGTTTGCATTCTTGACTAGTTTTCTTTCAATTTTACTGTCTTTAGATGCTCTTGAAATTAAGTTAAACACTCGAGTGTGTTAAATTATGTGTATTGTATTTTGTCACACTTTTAGAAATATATTACTGAAACTTCTCTGTAAACAATCTGAATTTAAAACATATTATGTTAAAATGTAGGATTGATGCAATTCAATTTTCCCCTTTTTAAAAAGATTGTGGTGATATATGTAACATAAGATTTACCATTTACACATTTCAGTGTACAGATCAGTGGAATTAAGTACATTCATATTGTTGTGCAGCCACCATCACCATTATCCATCTCCAGAGTGTTTTTTATCATTTCATTCTGATACTCTGTAAAGGACTGCACAGTATGATTTTGCATCATATTGTCTACTTTTCATCTCTGAATTTGACTATTTTAGGTACCTCATATAACTGAAAGTATGTAATATTTGACCTTTTATATCAGGCGTGTTTTACTTAGCATGATGTCTTCAGGGTTCATCCATGTTGTTATATATCAGAATTTCATTCCTTTTTGACACTCGGTATACCACATTTTATATATTCATCCATCAGTGGACATTTGGGTTGTTAACATGATCCAGATAGTTGCTTTTTATTTTATTTTTTTATTTTATATTGGGGTATAGCCATTTAACGAATGGTGTTGTGATAGTTTCAGGTGAACAGGGAAGGGACTCAGCCATACATATACATGTATCCTTTCTCCCCAAACTCCCCTCCCATCCAGGCTGCCACATAACATTGAGCAGAGTTACCTCTGCTGTATAGTAGGTCTTTGTTGGTTATCCATTTTAAATACAGAAGTGTATACATGTCTATCCCAAATTGCCTGTCACAAAGGGCCTTTTAACAACATTCTAATTCTGATACTCATATGAGAAAGTCATCATGTAAGATCAGCCAGCAAAATTCTGATAAAAACTAATGAGAGATGACTGCCCACTATGATTTTAAATCAAAATTATAAAACAACATTGACTTTATTACTATTATTACTAATTTTTAAAAATTGACGTGTAATTGATTTATTATATTGTGTTAGTTTCAGGTGTACAGCAAAGTGATTCAGTTATACATTTATGTAGTAGGTCCTTGCTGGTTATCTGTTTTATACATATCACTGTGTATGTGTTAATCCCTAACTCCTATTTTATCTCTCCCTCTCCTCACCCTAGTAACTTTTAAGTTTTGGTAGTGGTGTCTAAACAGAAATGAGTGACACAGAATAAAGTATAGAGACAAACTTAAATATATCTAGGAACCTAGTGTAGGGTAAGGATGGTTTTATATCAAAATAAATGATGTTATGACACTTAGCTTCTATTTGGAGGAAAATTAAATTGGATTCATATTTCATTCCTTATACAGAAATAATTTCAGGATGGATAAAATGTCTAAATGTAAATAAATGAAATAATTAAAAGTGTTAGATGAAAACTGAGGAGAAGATTAAACATTTTAATTTTATATGTAAACTGGCAGTGTCTTTCTGAGAATGGCATAAAACCTAGACATTAAAAAAATTACTGAATTTTAACTACATAAAAAACTACAAATATGTATGTGCCATAATGTACACTCAGAAAACAAATGACAGACTTGGCAGGAGATTTGCACTGTAGGAGTCACTTTCAATAAATCAGTAAAAAGAACAGAAACCCAGTAGTAAAAGAGTCAAAAGTTAGGAACCATGTCACTGACACAAAAGAAAATAAAAAATTAAACATGCAAAAAGATTATTGGTCATACTTAGAGACATGTATATTAAAATGAGACTTTTAACCTACTTTTTTACAAAGATTAATGTGTTTGGTAATACACTAGTTGCATAAAGCTATGTAGAAACAAACCCATAAACTTTATTGATGGGACTATAAATTGGGATAGCCTCTTTGGGGAAAGCTGTGAAAGTGAAGTCTCTCAGTTGTGTCTGACTCTTTGCGTCCCCATGGACTGTAGCCTACAGTCCATGGAATTTTCCAGGCAAGAGTACTGAAGTGGGTTGCCATTTCCTTCTCCAGGGGATATTCCTGACCCAGGGATTGCACCCGGGTCTCCCGCATTGCAGGTAGACACTTAACCATCTGAGCCACCTGGGAAGCCCTGGTGAAAAAAGCTTGGTGGTATCCAAAATTTAAAATGTTCTCAGTCTCTAACATAGTACTGTTTGTAATAGGATATTGGAAATATTCTAGATGATATCAGTAGAGGAAGAATTAAGTTAATATATAACAGCTAATACAAGCTCCTTATAGGGGTTATCTCATTTACTGCAGTAGTCCTGTGTGAGGAGTGTGGTTGTCAACCCCATTTATATGAAATGGACTACATTGCAGTTATTACAAAGAAGGTAGCTCTACCTCCTAATTTAAATTCGTAGGTTGAGATTAACACTGTTACATATAAAATAGATAATCTATAAGGACCTACTGTATAGCACAGGGAACTTTGCTCAGTACTCGGTAATAACCTTTATGGGAAAAAGAATCTGAAAAACAATAAATATGTGTGTATGTATAACTAAATCATGTTGCTGCACACTTGAAACTAATGTAACATACATAGTAAATCAACTATATTCCAATATGAAATAAAAATTAAAAGTCAAAAAAAAAGGTAGCTCTATATACACTGACGTTTTCTGAGAATTCATTTAACTGGGGGGATTTTGAGCAGTCTTAACCATTGCATTTTTCTTGGGGTTTATAAAACTGTCCTGAATTAAATAAGAAAATAGTAGTACTCTACCTAATTTCTATAGCTTCTCCCCTCTTCCTCTGTAATACCATGTGGACCCCTTTTTTTGTTGATTCAGCCATGTATATACCTAATAACTGAAACTTTCAGGGACATTCCTTATGCGTTAAAATTAGTGAAATATCTCAAATTTGGTGTAGTTTGATTTGAGTCAATATGTGTGTGTATTTATTTATGTGTAGTTATAAAGCAGCAAAAAGCATATTAGGGGGAAAGAGGCCAGAACTTCAAACACAGGGTCTTGGTTTAGAAAACCCAGCAAGGTTTACCCTGGGATTCTGTGGTTGATGGGCCTAATAATGACTTTGATTTACCAAGATTTGTTAGGTTTACTTTCTTCTCTTAAAGTAAGATCAGTAAAACTTTAAGCACTATATTTTAGTGAGGTTTTTTTTTAATGATAAATTGTAATTAAACATCTTTGGCACTTAAATTTTATTATTTGGAAAAATTCTTTTGCATTGTTTTATATGATGTTTAGTACATGGTGAATGAAGTATTATTCTTCATCACTGTGAGGTAACTGGGGTGTTAGTATATTTTAACGTTGTAAAATTGTATCCTTAATATTACCATGAAATACATGGAAAGTGTTTTCTTTGATTATTAACTAAGCTCCAAGTGGTTCAAATGGTAAAGAATCGGCCTGCAGTGCAGGAGACCCAGGTTCAATCCCTGGGTTGGGAAGATCCCCTGGAGAAGGAAACAGCAACCCACTCCAGTATTCTTGCCTGGAGAATCCCATGGACAGAGGAGCCTGGTGGGCTGCAGTCCATGAGATTTCAGAGTCAAACATGACTGAGGACACATGCACACACTGAGCGTGCCACTACTTTATTTTCTATGTTAGTTTATATTATTTTGTCTTCATTTCCCTTTAGCACTTGTTGCATGGTTATTTCTCTTAGTATCTATTTCTTTATGCCCGATATTCACTCTAATTTTAGGTCTGATCTTGGGTGTTCACAAAATACTCAGCTCTTTTGTCAGAGGATGCTTTTACTAATAGATGATAATCAAGTAAGGTTGATTTCTTCTTGAAACAACTTCTTAATGACCTGTTTTTTAAAACACAAGTTTAGGAGTGAAAATGTACTATTTTTTAATGTATGAGTATGAATTTTTGTACTAGTAAACTTAAAATTACAGCATTGTTTTGAAAACTGCTATTGCTTATTTGTTTTCAGGAGTAGTGAAGAAGTTCTTACTGCAGAAGATTGTGAAAATGTCTATCATCTGGTTTATCAGCT
>NW_011494950.1:536588-537896 GCF_000754665.1 Bison bison bison | reverse complement strand
AATTTCTGTACAAAAAGTAAATCTGCATTTCTGTTGTTCATTTTCTAAAGTCACTTAACGGCAGTAATTTATTGTGTTATAAAATATGTATAAATATGACTTATTAATAATTTATTCAGTACAGGTCTTAAGCCTATTTTTATGTATTTTTGCATATAATAAAAGTACCTTGATAACAGTTTGATGTAAGAACCACAAGAATCCTTTAGTCTCTTCATTTATATTGCTGTTTAACACTTCAGATTAGCTAGTAGCAGTGTGAATATCTGATCACCAAAAATATTCAGCAGCTATCATGTAGTGGTTTTAAAGAAAATGGAAACATATGGACTAAACTATATTTTTGTAAGATTTTATTAAAATGCTCATTTGAGGTGACACGTTTATTAAGAGTACATGATACGAAGTATTTATGCTATAATTTTTTATTCATTGTTATCCAGTGATAACTTTTTTGTTGTTTATAAGAATGACCATGATATCCATAGAAAAAGGCCACTAAGTTCAGACTTTGGGATAATTGTACAGGAAGGACAGGAGGAAAAGAAATGTCATTTTTAAGGAGAAGAATATTTATATTTATGTGCATAAATGGTATAGGTTAGCTATTGTGATACTTTTGTAAAAAGAAATGATTGCATAACATGCAGTAAGATTTTCAAAAAGAAATCATTCAGAAACATTTAGAAGTACCATCAAGTGTGAAATGGAAAAGGTTTACTTGGGTATAATGTTGGACAGTACTGTACCTACCCAGCTCCAATTTATTCCTCTGTTAGTTGCTTAAAGATGGAATCCAGACAGGTTTTTAAAATTTCTTAATTAAGAAATATTTTGTTTTAAAAGTATTTTGCATTGATCTTAGGCTCTTCAGTCGTCGAGATCCAGAGGAGGATGGAATGATGAAAAGAAGGGGACGACAGGGTCCAAATGCCAACCTTGTTAAGACATTGGTTTTTTTCTTTCTGGAAAGTGAGGTTAGTTGATGTTGTTCATTTTATACTTCCGGTTGGAACAATTTGGAGATGGGGTTAAAATGATGTAAATCTTAAAATCTTCCAAATATCACAGTAAGTGTTGGATAACATAGAGTTATACCAATTTATGTTAGTAAGATACTCAAATAATATGATTTATATGTAATGCTAAGAGCATAAATTTTGGAGCTAGAAAGACCTGATTACCAATTTGACTTCTCTACTTCATATTTATATAACCTTGATTCGGTTACTTAACCTTTCTTAAGCCCATTTTCCTTCTAAATGTGTGGATAACAATTTCTTAGACAACAGTGAGATAACCCATATA
>NW_011494950.1:535568-536488 GCF_000754665.1 Bison bison bison | reverse complement strand
GTTTTCTAGTATAGAGAAATACAGTTGGTTTTTGCATATTGCAGTTTTGCTAAATTCACTTTTAACGTAAGTTTTTATTAAAATTCTTAGGATTTTCTGTAATATGCAGTCAAGTCATTTGCAAGTAGTGATAATTTTACTTTTTCTTTTCCTACATTCTTGCCATTAGTTTCCCCAGCCTTATTGTACTGGCTAGGACATTTAGTAGAATGTTGAATAGAAGTGGTGAGAGAGGATAGATTTGGATTGTTCCTGATCTTAAGGGAAAAGCATCCAGTATTTCAGCATTAATTATGTTGTTAGTTACAGGTGTTGTGTAGCTGCTTATTATATTGAGGATGTTTCCTCCTACCCCTTCTTTTGCTGAGAAGTTTTTTTTTAAATTTTATTGAAACATAATTGATTCAGCAAAGTGAATCAGTTTATATACAGTGATACACATACATACTTTTCACATTTTTTTCATTATGGTTTATCAAAGGATATTAAATATACTTCCCTGTGCTGTACTAGAACTTTCTTTATTACCCCTCTTATATATAATGGCTTGCATCTGCTAATCCCAAGCACCAATTTCTTTTCTTCCCCACCTCTTCTCTGCCTTGGCAACCACAAATCTATTCTCTATGTCTGTAAGTCTGTTTTTGTTTTGTAGATTTGTTTGTATCATATTTTAGATTCTACATGTAAGTGATACCATGTGGTATTTGTCTTTTTCTTTCTGACTTTGCTTAGTATGCTAATCTCTAGGTCCATCCATGTTGTTGCAAATGGCATTATTTTATTATCTTAACAACCAAACTGCTAGGGAAGTCCCTATATCACATCTTCCATTCATGTGTTGATGGACATTTAATTTGTTTCCATATCTTGCTAATTGAAAATAGTGCTGCTATGAACATAGGGGTGCATGCGTCTTT
>NW_011494950.1:533904-535324 GCF_000754665.1 Bison bison bison | reverse complement strand
AGCTTCTTTTCATGTGCCTATTGGCCACCTGTGTGTTTTTGGAGAAATATCTGTTTAGGTCTTCTGTCCATTTTTTGATTAGATTGTTTGTTTTTTTGATATTGAGTTGTATGAGTTGTTTGTATATTCTGTCAATTAAGCCCTTGTCCATCACATTGTTTGCAAATGTTTTCTCCCAGTTGTTAGGTCATATTTTCATTTTGCTTATGCTTTCGTTTGCTGTGCAAAAGCTTATTAGTTTGAATAGGTTGCATTTCTTTATTTTTGTATTTCTTTGCCTTGAGAGAGTGACCTAAGAACACATTGCTATGATTTATGTCAGAGAATGTTTTCTTCTGGGAGTTTTATGTTGTCCTGCCTTATATTTAAGTCTTTAAGCCATTTTGAGTTTATTTCTGTGTGTGGTAAAGAGGGTGTGTTCTAGCTTCTTTGGTTTACTTGAGGCTGTCAAGCTTTCCCAACACCACTTGCTAAAGAGACTGTCTTTTTTCCATTGTATATTCTATTCTCATTTGTCAAAGATTGATTGTCCATAAGTGTGTGGTTGGTTTCAGTTTATTGATTTTTTTGAGAGTGTTTTCTCCATGTTCATGCAATGTGTTGGTATGTGTGTGTATTTTAAAGTATAATGTCTTTGATGGGTTTTGGTATCATGGTAATGCTTGTCTCCTAAAATGTGTTGGATAGCTGTAAGGCCCTTTCACACACTGAATAGAAATGATTTACTTACATAGTGAATTGATAAAGTGAAAGTGAAGTCACTCAGTCGTGTCCGACTTTGCGACCCCATGGACTGTAGCCTATCAGGCTCCTCCGTCCATGGGATTTTCTAGGCAAGAGTACTGGAGTCGATTGCCATTTCCTTCTCCCGGGAATCTTCCCGACCCAGGGATCGAACCCAGGTCTCCCGCTTTGTAGGCAGATGCTTTTACCATCTGAGCCACCAGGGAAGTCAGTGAATTGATAAGTAATCATGTATTTTATGTTTTACATAATAATTACCACTCCCATTATGTTACAATATATTTGTAGTGTATTTTATAACTGACAGTAGTTCACTTATGTAATACAATTGCCAACCCCCCACCTCAGCGCAGATTCAGCCAACAGGGGATTCAACCAATAGTGGATTGAAAATATTTTTTTTTAAATTCCAGAAGTTTGAAAAAGCCAAACTTGAATTTGCCATGCACTGTCAACTGTTGGAGAAGGCAGTGGCACCCCACTCCAGTACTCTTGCCTGAAAAATCCCATGGACGGAGGACCTGGTAGGCTGCAGTCCATGGTGTCGCGAAGAGTCAGACACGACTGAGCGACTTCACTTTCACTTTGCACTTTCATGCATTAGAGAAGGAAATGGCAACCCGCTCCAGTGTTCTTGCCTGGAGAATCCCAGGGACGGGGGAGCCCTGGTGGGCTG
>NW_011494950.1:532165-533804 GCF_000754665.1 Bison bison bison | reverse complement strand
AGCAGAAGCAGTCAACTATTCACATAGTATTTGCATTGTATTACGTATTGTAAGTTATCTAGAGTTGATTTAAAGTATATGAAAGGATGAGAGTAGGTTATGTGTAAATACTATACCATTTTATATCATTGGACTTCCTTTGTGGCTCAGCTGGTAAAGAATGTGCCTACAATGCAGGAGACCTGGGTTTGATCCTTGGGTTGGGAAGATCCCCTGGAGAAGGGAACGGTTACCCACTCCAGTATTCTGGCCTGGAGAATTCTGGCCTGTCCGCAAAGAGGCGGACACGACTGAGTGACTTTCACTTTCACTTCAGTTTATACCATTAACTTGAGCATCCTTGGAAAATCTATGTGTGGTCTTGGAACTAGTCCCCCTCAGATACCAAGTTCTGTGGAACTGTATATATCGTTATTTTATCAGTGGCTCAGTCACATTATTGGAAATGTAAAAGACAACAATTTTGTGAAACAGGCAACAAAGAAAATAATACAACTAGCAGTTATTAGTAAGGTCACAAGCAAGAATTTAAGTCAAGAACTTTCATTCGGTATAGCTCAGTATACCCAAGGTCATCTAACTTAGTTAAATGATTATATCCAGGTGATAATCCCCTGGTTGTACATCATGGAGCATTTAATCTTTATCTAAAGCTTGACTGCTGATACAAGCTTTAGAAACAAAATTAGAGTGTCCTTTTAACAACTTAATTAAATTTTTAGTAATATAACAACAAGGAACTATCTCAGAAGTGAAGAACAAAACTAGGATTTAATGTTCAGTGAAACATAAACATTTTTCATTGTGAGGGCATTAACCCTGCAGTCAGGGAATGCTTTATCCCATCAAATAAAAATGAGGTTTGTCAGGGAGCCAGGAAAAGCCAAGTGGCAGTCTTGGATTTCCCATAGCCCTGACTGTTTGATTTACAGCTGTTGCTTACCCATTTTAAATTCCCCTATTTAGGAGTAGACTATTTGCCATGTTTTAAGGGCATCAGGATAGCAGTAGTTTGACAGGGAGGGGTTAATTTTGTAGAAGCAGAAGAAGCTTTATCTACATGTACCATAATCTTCATAGAGAATGCTTGTTTACTTTACCAAAATAACAAAAGGTTTTAAAAACAAATATAAATCACTTAAAGGCAAAGAAATTCACAATCTTGTCAAAAGCCATATTCTAAGCAAACTTTGTTCTCTTAACAAAGAGAGAAAACCAAATACCAGTTTGGTACCAGCTTACTGTTAATAACAAAATTTGTTTGTAATATTAGAAAAGTCTTTTCCATAAATTTTGAAGAAGCAGCAGTATTCTTTCAAAGGCATCGGAGTGAAACCATTGAAGGCATGTTTAAAATCTGATTGTATTGCAGTTGACAAAGCAATCTGGTCATTGACAACATTTTATCAGGACATATCATATCTTTATGAATTCCACATAATTTCAGGATATCTATATTAGTAATATCAACCATACAGTATAACCTCAGAAGATTTACCACCCCTCCAACAGTATTTCCCATGTAATTTAACATGTCAAATGAACCCAGGTATTTTAATACCTCTCTTTGAGATGTCTCACGGGCCCTCTGAAGCATCCTAAAGCCAGCTAGAGGTCAAAAGAACTTCTTCAGAATTTG
>NW_011494950.1:531970-532065 GCF_000754665.1 Bison bison bison | reverse complement strand
CAGCCTTTTATTATTTGTAGACATGGCCATTCTGACCAGTGTGAGGTGGTGCCTCATTGTAGTTTTGATTTGCATTTCTCAAATAATTAGCAATG
>NW_011494950.1:530438-531446 GCF_000754665.1 Bison bison bison | reverse complement strand
GGAAAAATTTCAATAAATGTTTATCACTTAGTTTAGCACAAGCATAGAGATTCAAGTTACCCCTATCTGGAGAAACTATTTTAGACAGCCGTTCCTTAAGTGTAATTATTCTTAATAGAGTTTATCTAAAAGCTCTTGCTCCATTTCTGTTTTTCTTTTATTTAAAAAGTTTCTTCACTCGAGTTACTTTCCTTGTTGACAAATTTAGCTTGCATTAAACCTAGGCATGATAAAAGTATTACACAATGTTGATGACTCAGACATGTCTTAATTAGATTTACAAACAAGCATTAATATTAGATATTTAATATTGAATATGTCGCAGCTCACGTGAAGCTGAAATTCATTTAGGTTAATTTCTCTTGTAATTGTTTGATTTGTAAGCGCTTACTTTTCTTTAAGCCAGTTGAATTAGAGCTCATTTACAAATTAACCTCATATTATCCAAAAACAAAGACACACACTGAGACATAGATAAATCCAGACAGACAGACAGAGGATCTCATAGTTTTCCACTTGAGATTTAAAATGTCTCCTTGACTCCTTTCTCTCTTTTCCTTTATTTATTTATTTTTTTTTATCTTGGCTTGAAATTTCCATTTGCCCAAAGCTGAGGTCTCAGGCAAATTGGGCTCTGTATTTCAAGGACATGCCAAAGGTTGTGTGCCGTCCTAAATTGCTTCTGTCCTCTCAAACTCTTTGTGACGCCATGGACTGTAGCCCACCAGGGCTCCAATTGTAAGTTAAATTCCTCTGCCCAGGGAAATCCTTGAGGGGATCTTCCAAACCCAGGGATTGAACCCATGTCTCTTGCATGTCCTGTCACTAGCAGACAGATTCTTTACCACTAGTACCATCTGGAAAGCCCAGGCAAAGGTTAACTTCAAGCTTTTTTCTAGGCAGGCCTTTGTAAAAAGCTGCTGCTGCTGCTGCTAAGTTGCTTCAGTCGTGTCCGACTCTGTGCGACCCCATAGACGGCAGCCCACCAGGCTTCTCCGTCCCTGGGAT
>NW_011494950.1:529244-529911 GCF_000754665.1 Bison bison bison | reverse complement strand
GTTGCAAAGGAAAAAAAAATCATTTTAACCAGTTTTCTCCAGAGTGTAAAGAATACCATGGCCATCCTGTGCCAAAAAAGTCATCTTGCCTTTCTGTTCAGTTCAGTTGAGACCGACTCTTTTGACCCCATGGACTATAGCACTCCAGGCCTCCCTGTCCATCACCAACTCCCCAAGTTTACTCAAACTCAACTCATGTCCATTGAGTCGGTGATGCCATCCAACCATCTCATCCTCTGTCGTCCCCTTCTCGTCCTGCCCTCAATCTTTCCCAGCATCACAGTTTTTTCCAGTGAGTCGGTTCTTTACATCAGGTGGCCAAAGTATTGGAGTTTCAGCTTCAGTATCAGTCCTTCCAATGAATATTCAGAACTGATTTCCTTTAGGATGAACTGGTTGGATCTCCTTGCAGTCCAAGGAATTCTCAAAGAGTCTTCTTCATCACAACAGTTCAAAAGCATCAATACTTTGGCCCTCAGCTTTCTTTATAGTCCAACTATACATGACCACTGGAAAAACCATAGCCTTGACCAGATGGACCTTTGTTGGCAAAGTAATATCTCTGCTTTTGAATACGCTATCTAGGTTGGTCATAACTTTCCTTCCAAGGAGTTAGCGTCTTTAATTTCATGGCTGCAATCACCATCTGCAGTAATTTTGGAACCCC
>NW_011494950.1:528725-529144 GCF_000754665.1 Bison bison bison | reverse complement strand
TCGCTTTCTGCCATAAGGGTGGTGTCATCTGCATATCTGAGGTTATTGATATTTCTCCTGGCAATCTTTTGTTTCTGTAGCCATAGTTTTATAGCTAAAATATTGACCAAGTAGTGCTCAAGTTGACTCTGAACAGGGCAGGAAAAAAAAATTTGCTGAAGTGCAGAAGGAGTGGAAGAAGTTGGGCTTCCCCTTCCCCCACTGATAGATAGGAAATGTTAGAAGGGGATTAGCTGATGGAGAGGGAGACAGGCAGATGGAGGGGTGTAAGGCAGCAACAGGACAAAGAAAGGAGAAAGAAGGGAGTGGGGGACACTGGGAGAGCCGACTTAAACAGTGATTTATTTGATCAACTAAAATATAATTTTGGCATTGTAACATGGACAGTCCTCAAAAATCACATAATTCTTTTTCCAATT
>NW_011494950.1:526057-528625 GCF_000754665.1 Bison bison bison | reverse complement strand
AATTTTAAGTTAAATTCATGTACCTTAAGTTAGGGAGAGGACCATCCAGGCTTTCACCTAGCACGGCACATTCTTAACCTTTCTCAATCAGCACAAACCGCAAAATTTAAGGTTCCAATTCTCACACAGTTCAGTGAATCCCATTCACTAGGTAACGAGCAATAAGGTGAATCTTCCAATCTGGGAATAAAAACTTCATCAACCTTAATCTCTTTTTTCTCTTAAAGAGTGGCATTTTGTCTCACAAATCCTGCTCACAGCACCAATTAATGTTTTGCAGAAAGTTTACACTTTCAGGTTCAAAGGATTTGTTAACAAAATAAGTCACTCTTTATATACAAATAAATAACACAGATATTTATGAAAGAATGATCTAGCTTACTTTCAATATACTAACATTAAAAGAAAAGAGAAATAGAGCAGAAAGTACATCACCAAATTGGGTTTTGACCAACATTCAGACTTAAATAGCGCTCAAAAGTCTTGTGTCATAGCACATCTGGAGTCCCAATTGGGAAAGGGTCCCAGGGAGTGCATCCACTCCGTGGGTGAGACTTCAAACGGGATGACTCTTTTGAGTCAGGTAATAACTAAATGCATGCATATAGTCTCTTCAAAAACAATTTTCATATTAATGATTATCATGAGAAATGGTAATACCTAACAGTGTTTACTTACACTTAGCAAGCTAAGGCAATTCTTCTCTTTCCTTTCTTCTCCTTGACATTAAAAAACATTGTTGTTTGAGTTTGTGTATGGTGCCAACAAAGCTTGCATTCTTTTGATTAAGGCTAGTATATTTGTCTAAGAGCACATTGTTCTTTTTAAATTTTAGTTACATGAGCATGCAGCATACCTTGTGGATAGCATGTGGGACTGTGCTACTGAGCTGCTGAAAGACTGGGAATGTATGAATAGCTTGTTGCTGGAGGAGCCACTTAGTGGAGAGGAAGGTAAGGATGTTTAATTATGGTGTTTTTGTTGTCTAGGTAATTTTGAAAACAGATTTTACTTATTCCGTTTTAGCATTAAAATAGTTGATTCAAAGTCTTTGGATAATTTTGTTTTCATACACATGGATATTAGAAAGGTATAGTTCCTGTCAATATTTATGATGTTTTATTGTATTTTATTTATTTTTTTGCATCTGTTCATATTTTCATTTCTCAAATTGTGGACTGGTGGTTTACAGATTTATAATATTTAGTAAGTTTTAACTTGTTCTGATCCTTTTTGTGATATAGTAATAAGATTTTCTTTAGTACATTAGGTCAGATTCTGTCACAGGCACAAGAACTGTTATGTAATGATTATAAATGGCGTATAGAGAAAAAAATAGGTTAACTCTTTCTGATTATTTTTTTCCCAGCGCTAACAGACAGACAAGAGAGTGCTCTGATTGAAATAATGCTTTGTACCATTAGACAAGCTGCTGAATGTCATCCTCCTGTGGGGAGAGGGACAGGAAAAAGGGTACGCCAACATATTTTCAGTGTTCTAAATTATATGTCTCTTTTTTATTAACTTTTTTTAAGTTCTTATTTGTAGGTATATAATCAAATTTTTGAATCTTAAATTTTATTTTTTAGGTGATCTTTGCTTATAAACATGTTAGAAGTAAATTTTAAAGCATTAGCAGTTTGGGAAGTCTGCATTCCTTCTGTAAGATTCTTTGTTAGTTTACTACAGTGATTGTCAGTCCCTGTAAAGATTGCTTGCTGTGCATCATTTTAGAATGGTATATTTGTCCGTTGTGATTTATTTACAGATTTACTTTCTTTTAATAAAAGTAAGAGCATCATTCATTAAAATGGGGGAAATTTCTGTTTCCTGGGACTCAATTTTAATGCATTATTTCAAAGTTCACATGTATTGTAGACCAACAGTTGCCCAGGCTTTCAAACTTTGTGAAGCACAAAAATAATTTTTATATTGTGACCTAGTACACATCTGTATATGTGTTTTTGTATGTAACTGAAGCAGTTATATAAGTTACAATATTGCAACGTACGTGATGCATTCAGTTCTCTTTTTTGTTGTTGTTGTTCTTCTTCTTTAATTACTAGTAGTTAATTATATTGAATTCATAACCCATGGATCATGGCACAACTTACAGTTGACTGAAATCCTACTCACTTCCATGACTATATAAACTAATAAACTGTATTTCCTAGCTGCTTTTCTTTTCATCCAAAGTTAGGGTAGGTTAGTCTAATTTGGTATTGATTTTGTCTCTAGAACTATTCAAAGTTTTTAAAAAAAATAATGTGCAGGCTATTCTCTTTGTTACTTCTGGGTTTCAAGTTTTATAGTAGAAATTTTTGTATCCATCATTTAAAATGTCATTTTATTACTTGCTTTGAATATTTAAACTTGAGCACCTAACAGTGTTAATGGGCTTATTAATAAATACTTGGAAACTTTGTTGTGTTTCCTTAGGTGCTTACAGCAAAGGAGAAGAAGACCCAGTTGGATGACAGGACAAAAATCACTGAACTTTTTGCTGTGGCCCTTCCTCAGTTATTAGCTAAGGTAAATTTGTGTCGGTATCAAGATTGTTGTTAAGAA
>NW_011494950.1:525033-525957 GCF_000754665.1 Bison bison bison | reverse complement strand
GTTGTTAAGAAATTACAGGTTTTGTTTGGAAATGCCATACAGAATTTTCTACTTATCATAATATTTCCTTACCATAATTGTGATGTTTTTGACATGATTTTTTTTTATTTCAAAGTACTCTATAGATGCTGAAAAGGTGACTAACTTGTTGCAGTTGCCACAGTACTTTGATTTGGAAATATATACCACTGGACGATTAGAAAAGGTAGGGTGTTTCAGTGTATAATAAACCTTTAAGAAAAATTGTTAATATAGTTCATCCCATCATATTGCTTGTTTATATTTTTTGAAATATGTTTTTATAGCATTTAATATAAAGGAAGCCTATATATTGTATGCCTTACATATTTTAGATAAGTTGTATTTAGAGAATGGCACTAATGAGGTTTCCCTTTGATTCATGTTGATAGCAATACCCTCCTTCCTAGACATTATGTTACTATGTCACTGACCATTTATGGAGATTGGAGGTGGGTAACTGGATAAGAACAATTGCAAAATGAAACAGCTAATATTCATTGAATGCATTTACTATGTTCCAGGAACATATATATTTATATGTATTAACATCTTATCAAAGCCCTGTGAGATAGATAATATTATTCCTGTTGAAGTAGGGGAAATAAGTTTGGGTCGATGAGTGCATTTTTTTACTTGACTAGAAAAACTTAAAATGTGTGTCCTACTGTTGTAAAGTTACTGTATTTGAAGCTTTTCATCCCAGTTGTGCAGTCATTTTATGCCTGTCATCATACATGCCTTAGTTTTAATGAAGAAACTTTGATTTTGCAGCATTTGGATGCCTTATTACGACAGATCCGGAATATTGTAGAGAAGCACACAGATACAGATGTTTTGGAAGCGTGTTCTAAAACTTACCATGCACTCTGTAATGAAGAGTTCACAATTTTCAACAGAGTAGAT
>NW_011494950.1:524808-524933 GCF_000754665.1 Bison bison bison | reverse complement strand
TGTTTCCTCATCTATTTCCCGTGAAGTGATGGGACCAGATGCCATGATCTTAGTTTTTTGCATTTTGAGCTCCAAGCCAACCTTTTCACTCTCCTGTTTCACTTTCATCAAGAGGCTCCTTAGTT
>NW_011494950.1:523067-524288 GCF_000754665.1 Bison bison bison | reverse complement strand
GCCTGAACAGGTTTTTATTTATTTACAAGTTATATATTTCACTTTGAGAATGAAAATATGTGATTTTTAAAATTTAATTGTGTTCTTTTTGTTCCTTTATAGATTGTTATTCACGCACTGCAGTGTACTCACTATGTAATCCTTTGGCAGCTTGCAAAGATAACTGAAAGTAGCTCTACAAAGGTTAGTGGTGTTTCAGTGGCGTCTTTAGTAAATATTACTCAGTTTTCAGCAAACTTAAACATAAGACTGATTATTTCAATAAAGTCTTGCTTATCTTCTATTTAGGTATGTATACTTTTAAAAATAATTATTTGTAGTTTGATATATATTCCGTGAAAGAACATTTAACATGTGTTTAGAGAATGGTTTTAAAATAAAAAGTCACATTTGTAGGTGCCATAATTTATGGATTTCCACATCATTCTCAAAAGTTCTGGATGCATGAAGAACTGATTTTGTAAATCATGACCAAGAACCTTCAAAACATACAGACACAGCTATTGGGTTCCATAAGTTACTTATTACAAGCTACCTGTCCCTAGATCTTATACCTTGGTATTGTTTGGGGATCATCTTATTCACACTCGGATCTCTCTACTGATGTTCCAAATTCATAAAAAATCACTTTGTGGTTGAGTGCAGTGTGCTAGCTACTAGATCATAGAACTTTCAGCATTTTATCCATAATTGTAATCATTGAAGTGTTTAGTAATTGAACTAAAGAGTACTTTTTCATTTGTAAATTAGAAACTTAAACATCGTACTTGTTGCAGTAGATGTTGCCTTAAATATTATTTGAGCACATTTTTGTAAACATTAAGTGATTTCTGTAAGATGTAGAATTAGTTGTTTGTAGTTATTTTCCTCAAGAAGGAATCCTCTCGATAAGTTTGTTTTACATAAAATCACAGAATAACTTTAGAATTTTTTTGAGCTTTTTAAGTACATGATGCTGTTATATCTACAGATGGATATTTGCCTCTTGCAAAAAACAATATAGTACTGTTAAAATAGTGTACTTTTTGTCAGACCCTCAAAAACTTTATTTAATTCAATATCAAACTTGTAGTAGGTCCAGTGACTATGTATTAGCAGATATGATTGCTCACCTAAATCAAAAGCATTGAGTTAAAAATTAACATGGGAAAAAGGTAATACGTTTAGGAGAGGGGACAAAAAGGTAAAAATGAAGGTTATTATATGCAAAACTATTATGCT
>NW_011494950.1:520451-522967 GCF_000754665.1 Bison bison bison | reverse complement strand
CATAACCAGGTCAGTCACAGTCTTGGTGGTAGTCCTTAGTAGTATGTTGAAAAGACATTCAGACTTTCTGTTCTATGATTTTGTTTTTTCTCCACCAAGAGAGGGAGGTGGCAAGAATCTGTAACTTAAGAGATGGTGAAAGCAAAATTAACACCTTTCCTTTTTTTTTAATTTAAAGAAATGATCTGGAAAGTTTCCAGGGTTTAGTTTAACCAGGAGGCTGTTAGGGAACAGGGGACAGAAAAGTTGAGCAAGATTGTTTCCATGTAATTTGAAAAATTGGGTTATTTCTTAATGGTTTGGAAGTTGATTTATTTATGATCTTTGATATTATAAAGCCTTGAAAAATTACAGCAACTGTTCATTTTGGTGTTTCATTGTTCAGTTCTATTTCCAAAGAGGCTTAAGCACGATATTCAAATACACTTGTATTTATATTGTGGTTTTTATCTTTTCTGGAAAGGTATACTCAACAGTTTAGTTGATTTGCATAAAGTAAAAACTCATGATTCTCGGATTATTGCATTTAGGTTTTTCCACATCACTTTTGTCATAAATGCTGCGAAAATGATACAGACTATTGTAATGTCCAGTTACTTTGTTTAACAATTAGTTCGTAAACTTTCTTATTTCTCTGTGTAACATTTCATACTTACTAAGTTTTGCTTAATTGGAAGTTTGTGTAAATATTTTGATGTACAATGATTACATTTTCAGTTAAAAATTTTAATGACTACCCTTGGCTGGATATAATTCTTTTTTTAAAAAAAAAAGGTTTACATTGGAATGTAGCCGGTTAACAATGATGTGTTAGTTTTAGGTGGACAAAAAAGAGACTTAGGCATACGTATACATGTTTTCATTCTCCCTCTAAACTCCTCTCCCATCCATGCTGCCACATAACATTGAGCAGAGTTCCATGTGCTATCCAGTAGAACCTATACAGTTAGCCATTTTAAATATAGCAGTGTGTACCTGTCCATCCCAAACTCCCTACCTAGCCTTTCCCTCCATCCTTCTCCCACCTGGTAATCATAAGTTTGTTCTTTAGGTCTGTTTCTGTTTTGTAAGTAAGTTCATTTGTATCATTTCTTTTAAGATTCTGCACATAAGGGATGTCATGTATTTCTCCTTCTCTCTGACTGACTTTACTCAGCATGACAATCTCTAGGTCCATCCATGTTGCTGTAAATGGCATTACTTCATTCTTTTTAATGGCTGAGTAATATTCCATTGTATATATGTACCACATCTTCTTTATCCATTCCTCTGTCTGATGGACATTTAGGTTGCTTCTGTGTCTTGACTACTGTTAACAGTGCTGCAACGAACATTGGGGTGCATATATCCTTTTGGACTGTGTTTTTCTCTGGGTACCTTCCTAGGAGTGGGATTGCTGGATCACATGATAGCTCTACTTTTAGTTTTTTTTAGGAACCTTCTTACTGTTCTCCATAGTGGCTATACCAGGTTTCATCCCACAAAGAGTTCCCACAAAGATTTCCTTCCCCACACCCTCTTCAGCATTTATTGTTTATAGATTTTTTGATGGTAGCCATTTTGACTGAGGTGAAATGATACCTCATTATAGTTTTGATTTGCATTCCTCTTAATAATTAACAATGTTGAGAGTCTTTTCATGTGCCTCTTGGCCATCTGTATGTCTTCTTTGGAGAAATGTCTATTTAGTTCTTCTGCCTGTTTTTTGATTCAGTTGTTTGTTTTGATGATGTTAAACATCATGAGCTGTTTGTAATTTTGGAGACTAACTCCTTGTTGATCACATTATTTGCAACTATTTTCTCCAGTCTGTGGGTGGTGTTTTGTTTATTGTTTTCTTTGCTATGCAAAAGCTTTTGAGTTTAAATAGGTCTCCTTTGTTTATTTTTGTTTTTATTTTCATTATTCTGGGAGATGGGTCGAAAAAGATATTACTGTGATCTTTTATGTTTTTCTTTTTAGGGTGGTATCATAAATGTAATAGCTTAAGATTTTTCACTTTTGTAATTAGTAATGTTTAATATGGTATAATTAACATTTATAGGGCGAAGAACCTGATGAAGATGATGCATATCAGGTATTGTCAACATTGAAGCGAATCACTGCTTTTCATAAGTAAGTTGAATCTTAAAGTTTCTGATTTTTTAAAACTATCAAAATCAGAACCAACTTACATGTTTTGGGATTATAATAATGTCATAATTTTTCCTGGGTTTCTTGTGCTTTTGGGAAAAAAGTGTTTGGAGTCATACTTTGAATATGAGAAACAAAAAAAAATTTCAACTAATACACTTTTTTAAAGTACACATTTTTTTGTTCTTGTGGGTACATGTTAGGAAGTTTACTGTATTTTACTTTAACAGTATTCTGTTAGCAGTCAAGTCCAGAACAGATGTGATTAAGCTTAAATTTTTAATATAACTTAATTCTTTTTTTACAGTGCCCATGATCTTTCAAAGTGGGATTTGTTTGCTTGTAATTACAAACTATTGAAAACCGGAATTGAAAATGGAGAC
>NW_011494950.1:516615-519264 GCF_000754665.1 Bison bison bison | reverse complement strand
ATTATGCTAAACTTGGTTGAGTTTTCTTTACCAAAGCGATCTCCAAGTTAAATCTGTTATTTTAACTTGTCTATTACATACACTGAATGTGTACTGATATTTTGTCGTTTGGCATTCAGTATCAGGCGATGGGCAAAGGTAATGCCTCAAATAAATTAGTGTGAATGATCTTTATAGAGTATTTTTCTATTTTAAATTAATTTGCAAATATCTATAAAAAGAAAAAAACTTATTTAAAAAAATCTAGAAAAAGATTCATCCTTTTAGTGTAGGTTTACTAGAGACTTATGTTGTTCTTGTTTTCCTTAAGTGGAGTAATACCATGAAACTAATTTTTGTTAGGCCTCTCTCTGTTTTTAAAAGCACAGTCAGTATCCTACAAATGAAAGATACTGTCCCTTTTTTAAAAATCATTTAATTTATTCCATTCATCACTTGGCCAGCCATCAAATTGCAAAGCAAGGATGGAGCGTAAATCCTGTTAAACATTCTGAAGCAGTGGATTTATATGGATAGCCATATATAGTCATATGTTTTTTCTCATTTAGGATTTTATCCATTAATATACTTGGTATTTTTAAGGTACAATTTGTTGAGATTTTAAAAGTGGTTTTTGTTTTCCTTTTTGATAAATGCTAAGGAAGAATTTAAATCTAATGTAAAAAGTTAGCACAATTAAGTATGTGATGATCTTTATGTAATTTAAAATATCTTAAATACTGAATGAGTTTTTAATACAGTATTTTAAAATGTTATTGTTACATTTTTTTCAAGGAGGACTTGCTGCGTTTAAAGAAACAGATGAGGGTATTCTGTCAAATATGTCAGCATTACCTGACCAATGTGAATACTACTGTTAAAGAACAGGTTAGTAACTACTATAGATAGCAATCTTTTGTAAGCAACCCTGAACAAATATTTGAACTAATATAGAAAATTTGAGTAATACTAAAATTGGGCAAACTAGAAATATCTTGTATTTATCTGTGTATGTCCCATGCTCAAAAATAGATTACGTAATATTAAGTCCATTTGGAGCATTATCGATTAGTCTTATATTGCAGTCATTCTGTATTACTGTTTCTTTATGCCACACTTGGTCAACAAACCCATATATACAAAGTAGGTGTATGTAGTTATGTAAGTTATTCCTGAAAGCAACAGGTATGGCAAGTCTGCCTCAGGGAGGGAAAGGTCCATCTGGTTTTGTTATCTCTGAGAATATTATCAGATCTTGGCATTCCTGCCTGTCCTGATTGTGTGAAGTTATTTTTCTTATGTGGACTTTGTCTGAAATAAACATTTTAATCACTTCCCTGTCTTCAAAGTGTTACCTTCCCACCTCATATGCCCTCTTAATTCCATTCCTGCCAACTTTCTCATTCTGAAAATGCATTGTTACCTGGTGCCATGGGTAGTTTTCCCATCTGTAAAATTAATTCTGATCCTGGGACCGAGAGCCTATTTAGTTTTGAACTGTGACAATAAAGGACTTGGGACTTTAATTTTCTTTTCTACAATTCTGATAAGAGGTACAGAATTTCAGAAGGTATCAATAGTGAAATTATTTTATAGTTAAAATCTTATAATAGGATTTTAATGAAGTATATCTGTGTGTGTGTGTACATGTAGGCACACTCAGTTGCTCAGTCATAACTGATTCTCTGCAACGCCATGGACTGTAGCCCACCAGGGTCCTCTGTCCATGGGATTTTCCAGGCAAGAGTACTAGAGGGGATTGCCATTTCCTCCTCCAGGGCATCTTCCCAACCCAGGGATCGAACCTGTGTCTCCTGCATTGGCAGGCGGATTCTTTACCACTGCATCACCTGGGAAGCCCTTTTAATGAAGTATACACTGATCCAAACCTAATACGTGAAATATTACTTGATATATTTTCATAGGCCACCAAGAAATTCAGCTTAATATTCCTTATTTCACATAGTTCCTTATGGGTTATTGTGTGTAATCTCCTTTATATATAATCAGTTTTTTAAGACTTGGAGATTACCTATTTGGTTATTAAATAACCTGTGTATTATTAGTCTTCCTAACAGCCTCCAGGGATATGTCCTGGTTAGCTCACAAGACCTGCCAGTTCACCTAATTAGTAATGTCACCATGCTTACGACTTTGTATACTTACTGTGTATGTTGCAAAAATTTGTAAACTCAAATAACCTGATCGGTATAAATTATTTCTGTAGTAATAAAATGAGCGGAGACCAAGAGACAAAAGCATAAGAGAAAAAAAATAAATGTGGTTAGTTCCAAAAAAGGCAAAGCTATTATTAAGATCTGCTTTGCCTGGTGGTGAATAGTTTGCAGGCCCATACTTGGTTATTATGTGTTTTCTACTTAATCACCATACATACTGACAATAAGATTTTGTGATCTCTCTTCTAAGAGATCTTCTAGGGGATATTCATCTTCTTGGCTTAAGTGTTTTTCTTCCATAGAAGAGAAGAATGGTATCAAGTTTATACATTAATTCATATTTGAGAATGTATATCATGAGACATTGTGGTTTAGTGTGGGATTTGGAGTCAGAAGATATGCAATTGACTTCTGACTGCATATTTTGATGATATTAACATATTGTACAAATCACTTAAAAGTTACTGAAAATTAAAAAGAATATTTGTGAAAT
>NW_011494950.1:511575-516515 GCF_000754665.1 Bison bison bison | reverse complement strand
TTTGTGAAATTACCTTGCATTTAGTAGATCACAGTGCAAATACCAGTAGTTATTGCTGCAAAAATTTCACTCTTATAGTCTTAGGAAAGTCTTAGTAGCCATTGCTTTACTGAGTTTCAAATGCAGAGAGTTGAATTTTATTTCCATGTTAAATATGTAAGTTATTTGTGGCAGTTTGTGAAAAACTTCGGTTTATGGCATGCTATCCCCCCCCCTTTTTTTTTATAATAGGCCTTCACTATTCTATGTGATATTTTGATGATCTTCAGCCATCAGATTATGTCAGGAGGGCGTGACATGTTAGAGCCATTAGTTTACACCCCTGATTCTTCATTGCAGTCTGAGTTGCTCAGCTTTATTCTGGATCATGTCTTCATTGAACAGGATGATGACAATAACAGTGCAGGTAATTTTATTGCCATCTTTTTGTTAAATTTGTATATCTACCATAAATCAAATTTAGCAACAGTGTAAAATGTTATACTACTATTTCATATTTTATTCTTAAACATGAAAGGCAGGTACATTTTCCAGTGCATTTTTGTATTCATTCCTTGTAACATAAAGACAATGAAATATAATTTCTCACTAGTTGTGAGTTTGTTTTTCTAATTTGTAGCTACCTACAGAACTGTATGAGTTAATTACATTGTGCAAAGTGACTAGTGTAGTGCCTGGGCATGTAGGTAGGTAATCAATAAAATTTACTTCACTTTCCCCTTAATCATTAGTAATGCCAGTATTCAAGTAACTAGAGCAGAAAAAAAATGTTAAAGTGACATTTTTGTTGTATACTTTCATAGCATCGTTTTTCTGTTAAAGTGTGGGGCAATACAGAATGTCACAGGTAAACAGTCAGAAGAGCCTCGGCGTTGTTACTCTTTGTACTCTGATTGCATACACGGATGCCTTACTTGGGCTTCTGTCATAGCTCAGTTGGTAAAGAATCTGCCTGCGGTTCAGGAGACCGGGGTTTGTTTCCTGGGTGGGGAATATCCCCTGGAGAAGGAAATGGCAACCCACTCCAGTATTCTTACCTGGAGAATCCCTTGGACAGAGGAGCCTGGTGGGCTACAGTCTATGGGGTCGCAAGAGTTGGACATGACTTGGTGACTAAACCACCACCACCACCATGCCTTACTTGAACAAGAAATTGTGGAAAAACATAACATTTGGTGACTTCTTTCTGGGTTTGTTTTTAATTTGACATTAAGCCCGAAGGATATATAACATCAATATTTTGTTCTCAAGAATCACAAACTTAACTCGAACAGGATTGAGAAATCAAAATAGGCAAAACAGATAATCAAAAATCCACGTACTAAAGTTTATATACTTAGAATTTTCCACTGTTCACTTCCAGCTCTTGGTTTAGTTATACTTTATTTTTGACATTAATTTGATATTTATTAGTCAGCAGGCAGTATACTAAGATGCTGTGAATTTTTAAAAAAAATGAGATGTAGTCTTTTAAGAATTCAAGTAGAAAAGACATTTCTAAAAGCAAATTATTATTATGTAACTTGATAAGTAGTAGAGACATGTACAAAATGTTATGGACATTTAGAGAAAGTTCTTACTGTTCTGTCAGAGTCAAAACACCCCTGAAACAGGCTAACATCTGCAATGGATCCTAAAAGATGAGTTGGAGTTTTTAAAACTTCTATCAATAAACATATATTCCAAACACTGATATAAAATCAGTTTTTGTCTATGACCCTTTTGTTAGTTGCAGACTACCTCAAATTCATTTAGACCATAGGGAACAGGAATGAGAATAACCTTGCCAATACTCCTGAATTTTCTGGAGATTCCTGGAATTATACTCTGCTTTACCTCCTTGGACTGTGTTTTTCTATTTACACTTTAAAAATGAAATATATTCTAGTTCTATGGAAAAGAATAAAATATAACACATTTATATAGACCAACCACCAGCATTTGTTAGATTTTGCCTTGTTTCAGATTTGTTTTTTAAAGGAATAAAGCATAGATAAAAAAAGAAGCCCTTGTTTGTATCCCTCCCCAATCCCATTATTGTTTTTCCCTAGAAATAACCGCTATCTTGAATTTGGTGTTTATTGTGCCTCTGCATTTTAATTCTATTTTACCAGGAGTTTATGTGTCTTTTAAGAATATATAGTTTATTTTCTGTTGCTAGCTTCCACATAAATGGTATCGTGTTGAGCATTTAATTTACATCTTGGTTTTTTGAATTAACATCATTTTTGAAATTTATCAGTGTGGACATGTGGTTATAGTTTATTCATCCTGACTGCTGAATATTGTGTGATATGAATTAACCACATGTTATCCATTTTCATATTGATGAACATCTAGTTTTTTTCTATTTTTTTCTCTATTATAAATAATATTGCAAAAATGTTCTTATAATTATCTCCTGAGCACATGTGCAGATGCTTTTCTAGTGTACAGGCATACCTCCTTTTATTGCACTTTCATAGATAATGTGTAGTTTTACAAATTGAAGGCTTGTGACAACTTTGCATCAGGTAAGTCTGTGAATGCCATTTTTCCAACAACATTTGTTCACTTCATGTTTCTATGTCATATTTTGGCAATTTTTGCACATTTCAAATTTTTCCATTATTTATCATGGTGATTTGTGATTAGTGATCTTTGTTGTTACTATTGCAGTTTACATGAAAGCTTATATGATGATCAGCATTTTTTAGCAATGAAATGTTTTTAAATTAAGGTACATACATGTTTTAGACATAATGCTATTACATACTTAGTAAGACTTAGTATAGTATAAACATAACTTTTATATGAACTGGGAAACCAAAAAATTCAGGTGACTCATCTTAGTGTGGTATTCACTTCATGGTGGTCTCATCAAACCTGCAGTATCTCTGAGGTGTACTTGTGTATACCTGAGTGAAGTGCTAGAGTATATAGTCTATGTGCATTTTAAACTGTACCACATGTTGCCAAATTATTCTCCAAAGTAGTTTTATTCTTTTATCCTCCCACCAGCAACATATGATCGTTTCCATTGCTTTTCATACCATCTAACCCCAGATATTGTAGACCCATGGTTATTTGATTTGTTAGCCCACATCAGATTAGAAGGGGAGGGTAAAATAGGGAATGCTTCTAGAGGCTCTGACAACATACAATAATGGCAACTGACATCTATGAAAGGCCCAGTGTGTTAGATACTTCTCTAACATTCTTTAATCCCTACAGGAGAAAAAAGTAGCTAATTTTCAATAAGAAGTGAAGAAAACTTTGAAAAGGACTCAAAAAAAACCCTCTTAATATCTAAGTAACTTAGTCTGTAGGGGGAGTAAGTCTTATATCCCTCCAGTTCTTGAGATCAGTACCAAACAATGATTGGAACAATATTGTATAGAAATCCGTTAATAATCACAGAGTCATTAAGAAAAAGTTAGCTTGTATGTTCAATGTACTCTTTAAAGAGAATAAACAGTACATTTTAGGTTTCTAAGAAAATGACTTTGGCATTCTGGAATAGGCAATTTTCATAACAGAAACTTTTTGGATGGTCTGTCTTAAATTCCTAGTCTCAACATTTGGTTTTTATTTATGAGCAGTTATCAAGGATTATCAGAGACAGGGTGAAGTAAATACTTTCTTAGAAAGAGTTCTTGTTTTATACACAATATTTTTGATATAAGTAATTTCATTTATAAAATTTGTCAAGAGGAAAATTCTTTGCATAGCTTTTTATGTAAAAGGCATCATCACAATTTTATTTACAGGATCAAATTGAAAATCCTTTGGCAGTACTTGGCGGCTGTAGTCTGGCTTTCTCAACTATGAATTTGGAAATAATTTTATCCCTTTGATAATTAAATATCAAGATCTCACATAATTAATCAGAGGAGAAGTATGTGAAGTTCCCTTAAAAAGAATGATTTCTCGGCCAGTCTAACTGAATATATGTAATATGTATGAAGGAAGTATCTGTCAATGGAAGTTGGGCTCTAGGTGAGGTGGGGTCATCTTTAGAAGGGATAGGACAATTTCTAAGGTTGTCTGCCCCTAGGGAAGAAAAACCTTACCCAACAGATAGTGAATATGCAGATCTCATTGTCAAACTATCCTATTAGGGAAGTAGATCAATGGGTTAGACATGCTTCTATGTTAGGCAAGCTTAGCCTGACTTCGCTAAGCATCAGTTCCTTTGACTCAGTCCACTTGTTCCTGTTCCATGCTCATCAAACAGCCTTCTGATTTGACATCAAAAATTTTTTTCTATTGGAATAAATGGGCTGGTCATTCATGACGATATTGACTGGTTATAATTCTTATTTAAATTTTTTTCTTTATTTTTCACATTCTCCAAAATAAAAATAGTTATTTATTTATATATATCTATACAGATGGCTTAATGTTTGAAACTTTTTTCCCTCAGATGGTCAGCAGGAGGATGAAGCCAGTAAAATTGAAGCTCTGCACAAAAGGAGAAATTTACTTGCAGCATTTTGTAAGCTAATTGTATATACTGTGGTGGAGATGAATACAGCTGCAGATATCTTCAAGCAGTATATGAAGGTAAAATTGAAAAGTGGATAACAAGATATTTTTATATTGCTTTTATGTTTGGTTACCATTGAAATTTTTAATAGTTAAGTTACTTTTGTAGTGTAAAAGAAATCTCTTAAAATATTTAACATTTTCAGTAACATTTTCTCATACCTCCACTCTATCAATGGACATTTTGGGTTTATTGAGTTCATTTGTGTTTGGAATATTGCAAACAGCTAGTCTTAGATTAACTGTCATTAATAGAAATTGCATTTGTGATTTAATTTAAAACAACAGAATAGTGTCACTCCCCTGCTTGATGTAACATAAAAAATGTTTTAGGAGAATTAGATAATACAGTTTCAACTTGGTTACTATGCAGCTTGTGACCTTGAGTAACTCACTACCTTTTGTATCCTGCC
>NW_011494950.1:508952-510316 GCF_000754665.1 Bison bison bison | reverse complement strand
AGGCATTGTCATGGAGAAGAATTGGGCCCTTTCTGTTGATCAGTGCCGGTTACAGGCAGTGCAGTTTTCAGTGCATCTCATCAATTGCTGAGCATACTTCTCAGATGTAATGGTTTTGCCAGGATTCAGAAAGCTGTAGTGGATCAGACTGGCCACACACCACCAAACAGTGACTATGACCTTTTTTTTGGTGCAAGTTTGGCTTTCAGAAGTGCTTCGGAGTGTCTCAGTCCAGCCACTGAGCTGGTTGTTGCTGTTTGTCTCATAAATCCACTTCTCATTGCATGTCACAATCTGATCAAGAATTGGTTTGTTGTTGTTGTGTAGAATTCTAAGAGAAGACGATAGACACTTCAAAACGATGGTTTTTTTGATTTTCAGTTAGCTCGTGAGGCACCTACTTATCGAGCTGTTTCACCTTTCCAGTTTGCTTTAAATGCCAAATGACCATAGAATGGTCGACGTTGAGTTGTTGGGCTGCTTCTTGAGTAGTTGTAAGAGGATCAGCTTCGATGGTGGCTCTCAGTTGGTTGTTGTCAACTTCTGAAGGCCGGCCACTGTGCTCCTCATCTTCTAGGCTCTTGTTTTTGCAAAACTTCTTGAACTACCACTGCACTGTATGTTCGTTTGCAGTCCTGGGCCAAATGCATTGTTGTTGTGAGTTGTCTCCGCTGCTTCATGACTCATTTTGAACTCAAATAAGAAAATCACTTGACTTTGCTTTTTGTCTTAACATCATTTCCCTACTCTAAAATAAATGGCAAGTAATAACTCATTGGAAAAAAAAAAACACAAACTGAGAAATGTGCATTAAAATGATATATAGCAGCCACATTTATTTAAAAGTGTATTCTAATATCAAACAGCAAAGTTCAAAAGTGCAAAACTGCAGTTACTTTTGCACCAACCTAATAGTTCTGAAAATCTGAATGCTTAATTATTTTTATACACTATACCTCCTTAAAATCAACTCTAGAACTTAATGTGAATTAGATCTTAACTGTCTGATATTTCTGAATTTACTGATGTTAGAGATTGTGCTTAAAGATCATAATAAAGTTTCAGTAACATTCTTACGTGTCTTTGAAGTCCTAATTTTAGCTAAATATATTCTTGTAATATGTTTATGTGCCTAACCTAAAATTAGTCTTATTGTCCAATAGTTTTAAGAGACAAAGCCCTAATTTATTCAAATTTCTTTTCTAGTATTATAACGACTATGGTGATATCATCAAAGAAACAATGAGTAAAACAAGACAGATAGACAAAATTCAGTGTGCAAAGACACTTATTCTCAGTTTGCAACAGGTAAGACATGAGTACCATGGTTACGCTAACATAATAAGCACTTACTGGTTTTCAAG
>NW_011494950.1:507348-508391 GCF_000754665.1 Bison bison bison | reverse complement strand
GTGCCTATCTCTGTGTCCCTGGAGAAGGGAACGGCTACCCACTCCAGTATTCTGGCCTGGAGAATTCCATGGACTGTATAGTCCATGGAGTCACAAAGAGTCAGACTTGACTGAGTGACTTTCACTTTCACTGTGTCTATTTGGAAAAAATAATCACTGAAATGTTAGCCGTGGTTAACTTGATTTGGTAAGTTTCAGGTGAATTTTACTTTATTCTTTACCCATTTGCACATGTAATTTTAATGAGCACTTATCAATCGTGGTGAAAATACACCAGTCATTTTCATTTTGGCAGTGGCATGGCAAGTTTAAATAGGCAAAAATCATTTGCTTAGTATACTTAGGTCTGTTGAGACCAAATGCATGTAAATCATAACCAAACCCATTTCAATTTGATAAAGTTTCTTGCTTTTTAGAAACATAGGTGTGAAAGTTCTTAGCTTCATTTGCATATTTGATATTCTTTATTAAAAGATTTTAAAGGTTGAATTTAAATAACTTATTTTGTTATAAAATAATAGCTATAGAAAGTATTTTAGGAAAACTAGAAAAAATATACCTTATCTTTACTTTTTTTCACTTAACAGTGTTTTTATTTTTAATCATCTTTCTAAAATCTTTTTAATGCCTGTGTTAAATCGTATTTTACAAAAATAAAAAATGTGCATTCTGTCTTAATATCCTTAGTTTTTCATATTAATAAATCCTAAACACTTTCATGCCATTAAATACTTCCCTTTGCTCTTTTTTGGCTGCTCTGTGTGGTATGTGGGATCTTAGTTCCCCTAACAGGGATGGAATCTGTGCCCCCTGTATTGGGAGTGTACAATTCTTTCCATTATAAATAGCACTAAAACAAACATTTTTGTACCTATATATTGCACACAAATATTACTATTATTCTTTTTGGATCAAGTCTGATAATAAGAATTGCTTAGTCAAAGAGCATGAAAATTCTAAAGCTTTTGCTGCACATTGCCAGATTGCTGTATAGAAAGAAAGGTTATTTCAGTTTATGTTCCCAGATCAGTGCCCATTGCACT
>NW_011494950.1:504636-505071 GCF_000754665.1 Bison bison bison | reverse complement strand
ATTGGCTCAACCTTCCTGGTAGGCATTTTGCCAGTACATGTCAAAATTTATAATGTGTATGTTGTTGAGGCAGCAATTCTACTTTTAGAATTTTGGTCTACAGTGGTAATAGGATAAATTTGCCAAAATGAATATACAAGATTGTACATTGCAAAATTATTTATAATACCAAGAAATTAGAAATAATCCAAATGTCCATCATTAGGATATTAGATGAATATATTGTGTAGTACATCTCCACAGTGGCTATTGGGTAGCACTTAAAATTAGTGTAAGTTGGTATTAATTTAAGATCTCTACCGTATTTGAGAATAAAATAAAAAGATTGCAGTATAGCATCACTATAAAATTGTGCCTATCTCTGTGTCCCTGGAGAAGGGAACGGCTACCCACTCCAGTATTCTGGCCTGGAGAATTCCATGGACTGTATAGTCC
>NW_011494950.1:504128-504536 GCF_000754665.1 Bison bison bison | reverse complement strand
CCCACTCCAGTATTCTTGCCTGGAAAATCTCATGGATGGAGGAGCCTGGCAGGCTACAGTCCATGGGGTCGCAAAGAGTCGGACACGACTGAGCAACTTCACTTCACAGTAACTTTTCTTTTAAATGTTAACAGACTGTTAGTTTCTATATGGAAATTAATAAATTTGGAAACTGCTCATGAAATACATGCCGTTAGCAATGAATAAGTTATGAAAGTAACTATGATAATATTCATTGACTTAATATTAGGTTGGTGAAAAAGTAATTGTGGATTTGGACCATGAATTTTAACTCATTATAACTAGGCTCAAACATATATTAATCAAAATAGGAGCCATTAGAGTCAACACAGTTTTGCCAATGAGAAATAAGTTTGTTTATTCCTGTAGCATAAAAATCCATGCTTT
>NW_011494950.1:502715-503682 GCF_000754665.1 Bison bison bison | reverse complement strand
TGGAACTGGAGTGGGTTGCCATGCCCTCCTTCAGGGATCTTCCCAACCCAGGGATCAAACCCAGGTCTCCCATATTTATGGCCAAAAAGAAAAAAAAATTGACTGTTTCATTGTTTGAATAGGAGAAAGCACAAAACTAAATATCTGTCAACTAGAAAATGAGATCAATAGATTAATATACAATAGAATACTATACAGTGGTCAAAATTGTTAGATATTTTTAAGTAAATATAAATCCTTAACTTTATTAAAAGTCCATCTAATTGTTCAAATTTCTAGTAGTCTTAAATGTCATATATGAAAGTAACTCTCTTTGCGACCCCAGGCCAGAATACTGGAGTGGGTAGCCTTTCCCCTCTCTAGATGTCATAAATGACTTTTATTCTTAGTTCATTTGATTGAATTGGGATTGAAAAGATTCACACAATTCAATTGATCTACTTTAAAAATTTTTTCAAGTTTATTGAGCTGTAATTGGCAAATACATTTGTAATGTATTGAAAGTATACAACATGATTTCATATACATTGTCTAAGGATTCCCATAATTAAGTTAATTAACGTATTTATCACCTTACATTATTTACCCTTTTTTTTGATCAGAACACTCAAGCTCTACTCCTTTAGCATATTTCAGTTATATAATATTATATATTTACATAGTATCATCAACCGTAACCACCATGTTACATATTAGACCCTGAGATCTCTTTCATCTTTTCAGAATTGTTTTTCTGACTTCATTGAGATATAGTTGACATATAACACTGTGTAAGTTTGAGGTGTGCAACATATTGATTTGATATATATATTGGAAAATGATTACCACCATAGTGTTAGCTGATACCAGTCTTCCAAAATGGTTAGATTTTAAATTAAAATGTTGTGTGCAAAAAGCTAAGTACAAAATGGTGCTGTGTTTTCAGACAAATAAGTATTAAAACATTATAAATAGGGACAAAAACAGC
>NW_011494950.1:501456-501907 GCF_000754665.1 Bison bison bison | reverse complement strand
GTATTCTTTTTTTTTAATTTATTTATTTTTAATGAAGGATAATTGCAATACTGTTTTGGTTTCTGCCATACATCAGCATGCATCAGCCAGCCCTTCCTCTTGAACCTCCCTCTCACCTCCCACCCCATTCCCACCCTTTTATGTTGTCACAGAGCCTGGTTTGAGTTCCCTGAGTCAAAATGCAAACTCCCATTGGTTATCTTGAGTAGTAGCCATAACTACTATAGGAATGCATTGTCTTCTATCTTGGCAGTTTGATAGCTGAAAAATTATATTTTGTTTTGCTTACTTTTTGATCCATTATTTAAATGTCAATAAGAACATAGTTGCCTAATAATTTAGTTGGTTTCCTTTTTATGTATATTTTTATATGCTATTATAATACCCAGTTAATTGTGACAGAAAAAAATTCTGTCATAACTAATCTAAGAAGTTTCTAATGTCAGTAATT
>NW_011494950.1:499850-500474 GCF_000754665.1 Bison bison bison | reverse complement strand
GGCTATAATTTTGATAGGTCATCCTCAACTTTTAGCGGCATTAAAGAACTTGCTCGGCGTTTTGCTTTAACTTTTGGACTCGATCAGTTGAAAACTAGAGAGGCCATTGCTATGCTACACAAGTAATTTCCAAATTTTATTCAGCTTCTCTGTGTTTTAATCATGCAGGTTTTTTGTATATTGCTTTTTTGTTTAGAATAACCAAATTCAGTTGGTGCCTGATTACTTGTTTGCACTTCTGTAATATGTCTCCTTTCTTAAGAACGAGTTACAGTGCTGTCTGTGTTAAAACATGAATTGGGACTAAAACACCTTTTGTAGAAAAGTCTTTGCTTTAATTAAAGCCATACAGAATCTTTATGAATTATGTGAAGAAAACATGTATTTGTTAGGTATTATAAAATCTCTTCTAGCGTTTTGTCATGATCTCATGGCTGGGTAGAAGAATTTGATTCCTTTGTTTCAAGTTTCTGTTCTCTTTTATTTTCTCTTTACCTTTTCTCTTATTTTGAGCCACAATCTTTATTTTATCTGCATGTTTTCTTTGCCTTATCAAAATTGGAAAAAATCTGATTTTATTTTAGGCATGTAATTTAGTGATCAATTATACTTTTATATATGAGT
>NW_011494950.1:499214-499750 GCF_000754665.1 Bison bison bison | reverse complement strand
AAAAAAAAAAAAAAAATTGCATTGATACTATTAATTAGAGAAATAAAAATTAAAAACAATTAAAAATTTCTCACCTAGTAGATTAGCACAACTTTAAGATGTGTGATAGTGCCAAGGATATGGAGCAATAGAGACTTATACATTGCTGGTACAAGACCACTTTGGAGATATCTGGTAGTATGTAGTAAAGTTTAAGATTCTCCCTACATCATGATCCAGTAATGCTATTCAAAGGTAGATACGTGAGAGGAACTCTTACATATATATGTAAGGAGAACTATAAATGATTTGACTGTTGGGGACTTCCCTGGCAGTCCAGTGGTTAAGAATCCTGCTTCCAATGCAGGGGTCACAGGTTCTGTCCCTTGTCAGGGAACTAAGATCCCACATGTGCTAATATGTTTAGTTGCTCAGTTGTGTCCAACTCTTTGTGAGCCCATGGTCTGCAGCCCACCAGGCTCCTCTGTCCATGAGATTTTCCAGGCATGAATACTGGAGTGGGTTGCCATGCCCTCCTTCAGGGATCTTCCCAACCC
>NW_011494950.1:498283-499114 GCF_000754665.1 Bison bison bison | reverse complement strand
TTCTTGCCTGGAGAATTCCATGGACAGAGGGGCCTAGCAGACTAGAGTCCATGGCGTCACAAAGAGTTAGACACGACTGAGCAACTTTCACTTTCTTTCACTTTCTTTTTCCACAACTGGACTGTCAGGGCATGGCAGGGACTGCATTCTTACATACCTTTGTATCCCTCTGTTCAAGCTCTAGCATGTGTAAAGAAGCAGATGTTTGTTGACCTGCACAGGTTGTATTAGACATTTCCCTGGTGGTTCAGATGGTAAGGAATCTGCCTGCTATGCAGGAGCCCTGGGTTCGATCCCTGGATCAGGAAGATCCCCTGGAGAAGGGAATGGCTACCTACTCCAGTATTCTTGCTTGGGAAATCCCATGGACAGAGGAGCCGAGTGGGCTATAATCCATGTCACACAGAGTCAGACATGACTGAGCGACTAACACTTAGTCAAAATTAGTGACTGAACTTCATTGCTATTACTTTTCTTTCTCAGCCGAAGAAAGCAGTAGTAGCGACAGTATGTGGCTAAGCAGAGAGCAAACACTGCACACCCCAGTTATGATGCAGACACCACAACTCACCTCAACAATTATGAGAGAGCCCAAAAGATTACGACCTGAGGATAGTTTCATGAGTGTCTATCCAATGCAGACTGAACATCATCAAACTCCTCTTGATTATAAGTAAGTACATTTGATCATTTTCTGTACTATAACTTTATTAATTACATAGAAAAAAGTTAAGTTAAAAGAAGAATAAAATTCTCCTTGAAGCACGCAGGTAACATGGATGTTAGCTCAAAGACAACAAGAGGAAGCAAGGCAGCAGCAGGAGAGAGCAG
>NW_011494950.1:496194-498183 GCF_000754665.1 Bison bison bison | reverse complement strand
CCACCTTTTCACTTGGCTCTGGAAGTCTCAGATTTCTTTTTATGCCTTTTAATACTTTGGTTGTGAATTTTAGGTAATACTTAAGGACCACACATACAGTAATTATTCTGAGAAGTAATATAGTATTTACTTCATATATGTGTAACGTTGGGTAGTTGTCTTAATAGAGGTATTTATTGTT
Organism: Bison bison bison; assembly: GCF_000754665.1. Classification (NCBI taxonomy): domain Eukaryota; kingdom Metazoa; phylum Chordata; class Mammalia; order Artiodactyla; family Bovidae; genus Bison; species Bison bison. Next base: position 498,002 of record NW_011494950.1, on the reverse strand, counting down.
AAATAAATACAGGTAAAATTGGCCCCGAGTTGAGTATAATTTTTGAACTTTACTCTTTAGTGATTCATACAAATACAAATAGTCATTACAAATAGTCTGTAATCATTATTTTAAGTTGATTTTATAGTTGATGTCCTTTATGTCTTGAAATATACAGAAAATGTACTGATCATTATGTGAAAGGATTTGGGTTGTTTTTTATAGAAAAGAAAACTGAGGAAAGAATGTAGATATGCCAGATCACATTTGTAATGAAGACCAGTGTGGGGGAGGGGAAGTGTCTGTGTCTGTGTCTGTTTTGTTTTAAAGAACCAGCTAGGGCCTGTGTGTGTCTCTGTGTCTGTTTTGTTTCAGAGAAAGTAACAGTTCAGAGTTCCTGGGCAGTCCAGTGTTTAGCACTTTGACTGCTAGGGTGAGAGCAGCTAAGATCTCCAGCATGCCCGCCCCCACCCCCACCCCCAATAAAAAACAAATCAAAACAATCCACCCAAAACAAAATAACAGTGTCATAAAATGTAAATGCTCATTCTCTATAGACTCCTTATTGTCCCTCTTCCTCAGATAAAACAGATGAGAAAGGAAGCATCTTTTGTAGTGGAGTGAAAGTATATAGAAAAATTTTCTAGGTTATTAAATTTTCTATTGTAGTTATTTAAATATTTGTCTTTTTTGTTTTTGTTGCAGAGATGGCATAGAATTTGCTTTTAAAGAACCTAATCCACAAGGAGAGAGCCATCCACCTTTAAATTTGGCATTTCTTGATATTCTTAGTGAATTTTCTTCTAAACTACTCCGACAAGACAAAAGAACAGTGTATGTATTTACTAGAAATATTCTATTTAATTTTGCTTTGGAATTCTTAAAGATTTGTTATAATTGGTTTCTCTTTCAGATTTGTAGGATTTCATTAATGCACAAAAACTTTATGCTTCAGAAATTTTATAATTTTAAGAGTACAACTATGTTTTATGCATAATATTATATTTTAATTCTATGACTTCTTTTTACAGTGTAGCTGTATCTTTAAAGGTGTAACTGGAATGCTTTTTGTATTCCTATTTGAGTTCTTTGCTCAGCCTAACTAAGGAAGAAACATTTAGCAGACAATAATATTGCTGATCCATCTGTGTCTTTGTCTGTGTCCTGAGCTATGACTACACTGGAAAGTAGAAGTCTCCCTCTTTTATCTTCGTACTTTAACTACAAGTCCTGTTCTCAACAGACCATTTAAACAGAATACTTTTATGGTTTGGTCTTCTAAAATGATGACTTACATTCTAAAAGAGCCCAACAAGTGGAATTAAAGTCTCAAAATCTTCTTTCATCCCTCCCTCCCAGACCTCCCAACCCCGAGCTTTGAGGTATAAAAAGACAGAAGAATATGAATAACTCATAGTATAAGTCATGTCTTCTTAAAGCCCACTAGTATTTTGCATTTAATGATTATATAGATCTTATATGAAATTCTAAAGCAGACAAAACTAATCTATATTAATAGAACTCACCATAGTGGTACTTGTTGAAGTTGGAAAGACTAAATGGGAAAGGGGATACAAGGTACTTTCTGGGGTCATGGGAATATCCTGTATCTTGATAGGTGTATGGGTTACATGACTGCATTCATTTACAGAGGTGATCCAACTTTTATTTTCTGTGAACTTTATTATATATAAATTGATCCCAATTTAAAATTGCATTGAGGAATTGGTAGTCCAGTGGTTATACTCTGTGCTTTCACTGCTGAGGGCCTGGATTCAATCCCTGCCTGGAAAACTAAGGTCCCACAAACTGTGTGATGGTAGGCAAAA
>NW_011494950.1:495802-495949 GCF_000754665.1 Bison bison bison | reverse complement strand
AGAGGGCTACTTATCTGGAATGTTCTGTTAGACTATGTGGTGGATACATAGTTGTAAATGTTTCCGTTAGTAAGTAGATTTTGGCTCAGACTGCACATCTTGTCACAGATGATTAATAGTTCTCTGACTGATAGCCAGCTTACAGAC
>NW_011494950.1:493954-494833 GCF_000754665.1 Bison bison bison | reverse complement strand
ACACTTTGAGGAGTACTATACTACCATATATAGGGCTTCCCCAGTGGCTCAGCGGTAAAGAATCCTCCTGCAGTGTGGGAGACACAGGTTCGATCCTTGGATCAGGAAGATCTCCCTATCCTTTCTCTCCTTATCTATGATATGGGGAGAATATCTCCCTCACAGGATTATAAGAATAAAGTTAAAGAGCCCAAGACGAAAACGCCTAGCACACAGTAGTTAACACAAATATTAGTTGATTTTTAGTTGCTATATTATATGTAAGTCATGGAATCCTTGTGATACTTGGATCCAAGGGTAGATGTATGACTTCCATTACTCTGAAAATATTTTGCAGGTAGAGGCCATATTAGATTTACCTTTGCATCTGTCCCCATTGCCTGAGACATAGGTGCTCAACAAATAATAAGCCAAAATGCTGTGAATTATTTCCTTTATTGGGAAATCTTCATAGAGACAGAATTTTTCATCACTGTACTGATGAGGCTTAGAATAAGTAGTGAAGTAATATACGCACACTCACACGGCTAGCGGTTGGTAGAACTGGGACTAGAACTCAAGTTGTGTAATCTTTAAATCCAATTCTCTTTTCAAAAATATGACTCAGATTTGTTCTTCTAACAGAGGGAATCTGTAAAGTTAGGATAGAACAGAGACATTTTGAGAAAGAGAACACTAATATCCCGCAGTTATTAGTGGAATGCTTTCAGGAAATGCAGATCCATCGACCATTATTTTTATTCTCATTTACTTTTTATTTAACTCTAGTTAATCATTGTGTGTTCCATATAATATGTAAGTCTTAAGATTATTAGGAATAAGCAAAAAGAAAAAAAAAGCTATGGCAATTTAATGTATCAAAGCTAATGGTTTCTCCTC
>NW_011494950.1:492819-493201 GCF_000754665.1 Bison bison bison | reverse complement strand
CTCTTAAGTCTCCCTCCCACCCTATAGAGCATCTACTTTTAAATCACTGCACTATACTCTATGTATACGGATATGGACTCAGTATTTTAGAACTAATCATTACCTAAGAGATCAGATGATCTAGTTTAAGTGGTGCAGCAGATTCAGAGAGGTTCCAACTTTGGAATTTCTATGAAGAGATCATTAATCATAAAGAACTTCACAGAAATACAAGTTGCTGTCTATAATCTTAGAGTTAAGAATATATTATGATGCTTGAATCTCTTGGACTGTTAGTACTCCAGGGTTGGTTCTTCATTTCCTTTCTTTAAGATACTTTTGTTTAATGAGTATAGTTGTCAAAATTTGTTCCAGCTATTATTCCTGAGTAACAAACTACCCC
>NW_011494950.1:492470-492676 GCF_000754665.1 Bison bison bison | reverse complement strand
GATTGTCTGCCAGAACACCTTACATGTGACCTTTCCATGTGACTATTTGGCTTCCTCACAGTGTGTGACTCGGCTTCAAGAACAAGTGTCTCAAGAAACAACTCTGGACACTGCCATTTTCTAAGGCCAGAAACTGGCATAGCATAGTTTCCATCATGTTCTGTGGACCAAGCAATCACAGGGCACAGATTCAAGGGAATGGGACA
>NW_011494950.1:491494-492042 GCF_000754665.1 Bison bison bison | reverse complement strand
AGTCTTCATATTCTTAGGTCTGTCCTCCACATCACCGCCATATACTTAGTATAAAACATGTAACTCACCACATTGCTTCCATAGAACCTTTAGTAGTAGTTCCTGTCAGCTTAGCATAGCTTATAAAACTTTGCATGAGTTGACTCCTGCCTCTTTATTCAGCCTTACCTTTGCCATCTACTCCAGGACTACTAAACTCTTACAATAATCAGCAGATTAGTATGATTTAGGCATTGTTGTTTCATGCCCCAGTGCTTTTGCTTATGTTCTCCCCATTTCTTGGAGATGTCACAGTTCACATAATATCCACTCTAGTCAGAAGTAACTTCTGGGTAGCTGGGCTCTGATCTTTTTCATTGTTCCCATTCTTCCTGTGCTTCCCTCTTTTAGCACTTACCACACTGTGTTTCCCCAGTGGCTCAGCAGTAAAGAATCTACCTGCAATGCAGGAGACACAGGTTCGATCCCTGGGTCAGGAAGATCCCCTGGAGGGAGAGCATGGCAACCCACTCCAGTATTCTTGCCTGGGGAATCCCATGGACAGAGGA
>NW_011494950.1:490120-490522 GCF_000754665.1 Bison bison bison | reverse complement strand
TGAGCTATGTTAAACTGCGAACTAATCTTCAGCATGCCATGTAAGTGAGAGTGCCTTATTGTCTGAGTCTAGGAAGTTCACTAATTCATTTTGACATATTTTATTGTGTGCCTTATCTAAAAATTTCAGCAAACTCTCTAGAGTAACTAAGCTGAAATAATCAAGGAGCTAAAAATTGGTCTTTCCAACAGAAAAAAAAACTTCTGAAGTTAAATATTAACTAGTTAGGTAAAGGACTGATATTAGGTTGATCTGTTGGAAAAGTTTAACTATGAATCCTTGTTTATTTTGGTACACAGAACTATAGCTAAAAATTCAGTTTTGTTACATCTTAATTGATCCCCACCTTAGTTCAGGCCCTCATCTCTCACCTGAACTATTGCATTAGCTTTCTAATTCATG
>NW_011494950.1:486414-490020 GCF_000754665.1 Bison bison bison | reverse complement strand
CATGTTCTTCCCTCAGATCTATTTATCCTCTCACCAAACCCCTTCCCTCACTCCCCTCACCACCACTCCATCATTCACGTTGCCATCAAGAAGTGCTATTCTAGAATAAAAATCTGATCATGTAGCTCTCTTCCTTAAAACCATTCTATGGATCCCCATTGCCTACAAGATACAGTTCAAACTCCTTAGCTCATGGCATGCAAGATCTCTCTAAATATGGCCCCTGCCTACATTTTAGTATCATATCCTATTCCCTGGCAGCTGGTAAAATCATCATAAAAGGACAAGCTCAGGTGTCGCCTTATATGAAGCTGTGGTGTCATCTATGCTCCCATAACACTATGTATATTCCTATTTCTTATAGCACTTACCACATTATATTGTAATTTGTTTATGAATTTGTCCCTTTCTCTAGACTGTGAGCTCCTTAAGGGCAGGGACCTCTTTCTTTTTTTTAAATTGAAAAGTATAGTTGATGTACAATATTATATGTTTCAGGTATATAGTTTAGTGATTCACAGTTTTTAAGGTTTTATTCCATTTATAGTTATAAAATACTGGCATTTCCCTGTGTTATACAGTATATCCGTGTATCTTATTTTATACTTAATAGTTTGTACCTCTTAATAGGGACTGCTTTCATTTCCTGTTAGTGCTTGGCACATTAAAAAAGTACCAAGTTAAATGTTCATTGAATGAATAAATGTCCAATGCTAAAAAAACTGCAGTTTAATTTTCAAATACTTTGTTTTTACTGGAATCTGTATGAGAGTTTTATAAGTCCTTATTAGCTTTGGCTCCAAAAGAAACGGCATATAAGCAGTCTTTAGATGACTGGTACAAAGGGGGAAGATCTGATGATTTTGATTAAGTTTTTTAGTTTGAAAGCTTTGTATTTGTAACATAATGTGGTACATGTTTTAATGCTGGAGATAGTGATTGTTACCTTATTTCTTAAATTTATATTTTGTTGCAATTTTGTTGGTTTTTGAATGATGAGAATTTGACCTCTTTTTCTTAAGAACTGGTCATTTACCTCACGAGCAGTATTAAATTCTCTTTAGTTGTCTGTAGTGGTCTTAAAAACCTCAAACAGACAAGGTATACTTTATCACATCTGTAAATTCTGATCCTGTTATGTCTACTATGTTCATCCTCTATACTATCCCTTGATTCTGTCCCCTATTCTGTTTCTATAGCCACATTCCCTTTAACATATGTTCTTATTTCATGCTGAATTCAACAAGTAATTTCTTAGCTTCTCACTAGTTACCAGTCCAAATACTGCAGAATTCTGCCAGGCAATCATTTGGTCCATATGTCTCCCCTTGAAACTTTGCGCCAGTGCACACGCTCTTCCACAGCATCTCATTATCAGTACCATTTATCATTATTCTTTTGTTTGTAGATTAATTGATTAACTTTTTTCTTCAAGTTTTATGGGGATGTAATTGACATACAACACTGTATTAAGGTGTCCAGCATGATGATGCAACTTACATACATCATGAAGTGATTACCACAATAAGTTTAGTAAATATCCATCATCTCATATAGCTGTAGTTAGTTTTTATTCTTCTTAGAGATAAACTTCCCTAGGTGACAAAGAAATTATTCCAGTTAATTATTATCAGAAGAGTCTTTTGGTTGTATCATAAGTAGTCTGTCACCTGAGACTTTAAAATATTTTTGTTTTACAATAATTGTTCTGTAATGGTGTCTGGCCTATAACTGAAAATACCTTCGAATTCTCTCTGTCTCCTAGTTTATATCACATATATCTTTCAAAAGCAGAATGAGTTTCTGGTTTTCTATAACACATGGTCCCCAAAGCACACGTATCCCCTTCACAGTTGCTTCCACCAAATACAGTAAAATTGTCATTTATCATTTACTGTCCAGAACTCTTGAGAAATAGGGACCATTGTTAACATATTTGTCCACATAGCCTGGACTAGACATCATGTCTTGTTATCTTCGTCTTTTAAGACTCAACATAGTTTTGTGTAAATTGTAAGCAGGCATTCAATAAATAATTGATTTGGGGGAGGGTGGGATCTTTACATGAGTGAGCAAAGAAAGAAAGATTATCCAAACTTGGGAACAACAAGTCACCCTCAATTTCACTTATGTTGATTCCTTTATGCTAATATGGGCTAATTTGTGAACTTGAAATTTGAATTTTTTCTTTATAATTATGTGATAATAGAATTTTGGGTCTTAATTTTTATTTAACTTTTCTATATATGTCTCAGTTTTGAGTTTCATAGGATACAGAGTGCAAGTTTCACCATAAATGTTGCTCATTTCTTCCTGAAGCAGAATTAATCTCTTCTTTCAGTATATCTTTATAGCACTTAATGCATATTTCTCTTGCAATATTTATCACTTTGTCATAATTAATTGTGTTTCCCATAGTAGACTGTGAGCTCCTTGAGGGCAGGAATCATGTCTTATTCATCTTTTATTTTGCATCCATAGGACACAGTCAAAGCCTGGCACGTAGTGGGCACTATGTGAATGAGTGAGTGAGTGCCTGGTACATTTTAGGTACTGAGTGAATGTGAGTGATGGGTAAAATTAGCATTATATGTTCATGAAAATACATGTATTCTGAAAATGTCATTTCTTTGGTCTCTTGTTTTATACTTCTTTATTAATTTGTACCCTGCCTACTTTCAAAAAGGATTTGAGGTATCTTGTCTGCTCCCATGTGGTAAATTCTCATTGAGCTTTTAAATGGAATATCAGAACTATCAAGTTAAATGTTTTGAAGTAATGTAGAATGAACGTAACTCCTTAGCATTTTCAGACAAGTGAATATTGGGGTTTTGACATCATTGATGACATGATCAATGCCTAGTCATTTTCCCTGACCTTTAATTCCATCATTTTCCATTACATTTGAATAGAGCCACATAGTTGCTGCCAATATATTACTAAGTTGTGACTTTGGTTGAGATCTTGACCTTTTTTGTATTTCTCTAGTCGGCGTGGTACAAGCCTAATGGAAGATGATGAAGAGCCAATTGTTGAAGATGTTATGATGTCCTCAGAAGGGAGGATTGAAGATCTTAATGAGGGGATGGATTTTGACACCATGGATATAGACTTGGTAAGATACGATGATTCTGTAAGGTTTTAAATTTAGATTTTTTTTTTGAAATAAAATTGAATATTATTAGAGGAGAGAAATATTTGCCATAAAAGTAAGTTTTGCAAAATTACTAAATAAAATAGTTGCCAGGAGTTTAGTTACGTGAGAAGGGATTGAGGAAGAGGAAGAGTTTAGTGAGGGTGTTAGATCCTAATTTAAGATGGTAAACTTTCAGACTAATTTAGGAATATATAAAGAATATATTTTGCTTAATAGTATAATATCACCTTATAATTTACCATCTATTTACCATTATCAAACCAATATATTATAAACATGGTCTACTTTTTTACTGAGGTCAGTTTCCATATCACACAGTAAAGTACTGATAAAAGACTTGGAAGTTGAATATATATGATGGTATATTCTCTGATAATAACATCATATATACAATTAGGGCTTTATTATCCACATATGTCATTTTGCTACACAGCTCATTCAGCTTTGTG
>NW_011494950.1:482853-486043 GCF_000754665.1 Bison bison bison | reverse complement strand
TAGATAGTACTTGAAGTATTGTAGGGTGCAATTGCAGTTACATAGGTCTCGTGAACACTTAATTAATTTCAAGATTTTCAGTTACTATTTGGCTTATTATAGATATGGCAATTGTCAACTTCCTTCCTTTTTTCCCCCTTTAGCCACCATCAAAGAACAGACGAGAGAGAACAGAACTGAAGCCTGATTTCTTTGATCCAGCTTCAATTATGGATGAATCAGTAGGTTTAATTTAAATATGCCTCAAGATTGTAAAATCAAAAGTAATAGGCAATCTCTGAGATTGAGGTTGAAGAGCTTGGACAATACATTAAGAATGGATAAAAACAACTGGACAGGAGGAAAAGAGACAGGCAGGAGGGATTTCGGAGTAGAGTTGAGAAGGGGTCATGCAGTGGTGGTAACAGATTCAAAGTGCCTTTGAATCCCTGGCCAACTGGGGCTTAAGTGTTTGTTAAGGAATTTGCACTTTTCCTGTAGGCTTGAGTTATACCTGATGAAGGATTTTGAATGGGGGAGCAGGCATGATCAGAATTGTGTTTCAGAAATATTTCCTTGAATAGGATGAATTACAAGAAAAATAACGATGATAGTCATAATCTTAATATGAAGACATGGTGAAAAATAGAACTTGAACAAAGGCTTTGGTAATAAAGAGAAGGGAGTTGAGATAATTGGTTATTGTTAGTTGATGTCAGTTCTGTTTCTTCTATCAGTCCCTGTTGCCATATTCTCCCTGAGAATACCATCTGTAGTTCCTCTCAGACACACTGTGCTCTTTCACAACTCCATGACCTTGTAAAAGCTTTTCTCTCTGTCAGAATTGCCCATTTCCTTTTCCAAGTAGTGAATTCTTTCAGTAGTCAGTTCCAACATCACCTTTGGAGTTTTTCCTAACTTTTTAGATAGATACTTTATTCTCAGCTCCCATAACACTTGTACACACTTCTGTTTTGATAACTACCAGATTGATGTAGTGAAATAGGATATTATATTTTGCTCAATGATTAAACTCCAGGCAGTGATGATTTTATTCATTTTGAGAGTTTTGCCCAGCATAGAGGTGTTTAGCTTTATTTGTCAGCTTGCTAAATCGGTTAAATGCCTGTCTAGCTCACTTTTTAGAATCTACCCATTTATGCTCCTTCTTCCTAACACCTGCTGTCTCAGGTGACTGTTGTATCATCCTCCAAGGCCTGCCTTCTATGCCCCTATTTCTACCGTTCTCTCCTGGCCCTCTCTTGCCTCATCTGCTGTCAGATAGCTCTTGGAAGAATTTTAACAAACGAACTCATGCTAACATACTTAAATTAATAGAGCTAGCTATTTGAGCTAAAAGATAACATTTCATAGATCAGCAGGTATAGAAATCTTTGGACAAGGCACCTTGGGATCCTTGAAATCAGTGTTTGTCCATCTCTAAGGGACATATAAATCATGTAGAGATCTTATTAAAATGTAGGTTCTGCTTCAGTAGGTCTTAAGTGTGGTCTAACATTCTGCATTTCTAATAAGACCATAATCTGAGTAGCGTGGGTGACCTCTGCCTACCCATAAGTCTGTCGTTTAAGTGCATATTGAAGTATGTGGTTTCCCTGATAATCTAGGAGTATGTATCTTCCAGTTTGTTAAATAAAACATTTAGGTAGTGATTGTGATGAGGAATAAAAGAGAATCTTTCCAAGCATATGTGATGAAACGCATTCATTCAGCAGTTTAGTGAGTTGGAAATTGGTGCTGAAATGAATAAGATGCTCTCCCTGCTCTCAAGGGATTTGTATTCTAGTCCACCTGTACTATCACTTTGAGATGAAAAGGAATGGAAGCTAGTATTTGAAAACTTATGTGCCTGACATTGTGCCAGGCACAATTTAGTGGGATCCCACTTTTACACTCAAGCAAACTTGGGCTGTAGAGGTGGTTTCAGTGACTTGCTGAGAGTTATACAGCTTTAGTGTCAGAGTAGTAATTTGATCTGAGTTCCTTTTGATGTAAAAATCTTGTGCTGCCTCTGCTGTGTACTTCCCAGAACTAAAATCAGACCTTGCCTCAAAGAAATACCAAGAAAATTGTTTTAGAAATGATAATGATTAACTATAGTCAAAATTGATACGGGCAGTTAGAGATCATCTTATTTTTTCCATTTGTTCATCTAAAGTCAGGAAACCTTTAGGCATTTGTTTCCTTAGTCACTTACCATTGAATAGATTTGCCAAATGGTGCTCTTCACCTTTTTTTTTCTCTCTACAGTAGTGGAACAGCACTGTATATGTATATATATTTTTGACATTTAACATTTAGGGAAAACTATAATCTGAGTGAAGCCAAAGATAGGGACCTAATAATTGTTATTTATAGAAAAATGATGGCATTCTTGTGTTCATTGCATATGTAACAACTTAGAGGATAGTAGTTTTGCTGCTTTGCCTAAAATTAGAAAAAGGAGCACGTGCGTCTATACCTGTAGTTCTATACTAGTACCACATGATGGCAGCAGTCACATAACTGACTGCTCCATATCTTTAACAGTTCAGGTATCTTTAGAAGTCTTTGACTGCGTATGTATTGTAATACTATTAATACTAGTTTGTTTTAAAATTACATTAAACTTTATCTTATTATCTCAACAATAACTTAAATGGAATAACAAAATTTTTAGTGTAAAAATCTGCGTTAGATTACATCTCTTTTTATTCAACCCTGTGATGATAGTCAACAAGACAATAATAAAATTAGGGCTGTAGATCCTTTTATACCCAATTCTAAGATTCTCTAATTTTATGTGAATTCACCCAAAGCATCCTAGTATAGATACTTCAGATTATTACTAAATAAATCCTAGATTTATTTTCTGTAACATGTTATCTGTGTGATTCAGAAGTGGTAATATGAAAACTCTGAGCAGATCAGTTTGGGGTTGCATATAATATTCTAGATTTATGATTTATTTAGTTTCATATTTGGTAACAGTGTCAACATTGGTATATGGTTGCTTTCTGCTATTAGTGGGCCAGTATTGCCTCAACATACCAAAGCTGGCTGTTGGTACCTTTAAAGTATGTGCTTAAGTGGTTATTAATGTTGACACCAGAAACAGGTAGCTTATGTTGCCAGAAAAAGAGAATATCGCTAATGTCCTCCTTCTGTGTTGAGATTCTTTTATTAGAATTATCTGTAGTATAAAATTGGT
>NW_011494950.1:480383-482753 GCF_000754665.1 Bison bison bison | reverse complement strand
AAATTGGTAAAGGAAGGGTTTGGTATAATGGAGCAAATTTAATGTTCTTCTAGAAGAATCTCCTTTATAACCTTGTCTGTACAAACCCAGGAGGAGGGGGAAAAAAGATCTGTTCAGGCTATTTCTAGGTAGACCCTTGGTTTGGAAAGAACTTGAGTTCATCTTCATGCCACACTCCACACTAAAACTGTCAATTAAGATTTTATCCTTTCATTCATCATTAGATCTTCCATTACCCAGAGTCAGAGTGTTACGGCTAGAAGGGATTTTTAAACATCACCTATCACCTAGGCCTCTTTGGAAACATTCTAACCACCCAAACTCTGACTCTTAAAACTAAAAAGGAGAACGCTTAACCTTTAGGGGTGGGGTGGGCAAGGGGCCAGTAGTGGTGGTGGTTTTGATGGATGACTGGTAAGAATGGGGTACATTAATCCTCTATTGTTCTCATTCCTGGGGATTCCAAACACTTTACTTGATGATTTGCTTCTTGGAGGCTGCAATCAGATAGATATTTGTTTCCTGGTCTGAAAATACATAGGTCCTTCAATTCAGATCAAAGCAATTTGTGAGTTCTATAACTTTTGTTAAAGTGAGATTTAATTTACAAGTAAGTGCCCTTTGTAATCCCAGTCTTAGATCATTACCTCTGGCTTTAATTATCAGTTTTCACTAGCTCATTATAGTATTTTAAAAATATTACTCAATTGTCATAATAAGTGTTGGAAATTTACTTGAAGAGCCCAACTTATAGTATGTACAGAACTAAAAGTTGTAACTTCTTCTTGCTTAACAAACAAGAAGGAGTTGCTCCATTCATTACCTGCTTTTACTTTTTTAAGTTTGTGACAAGTAATGATTAGATTTTTACCTAGCATTGTTTCCCCAGCTGAAATGTAATGGAGTGAAATTTAACTGGAGTGGGTTGCCATTCCCTTCTCGAGTTCCCAACCCAGGAACCAAACCCTGGTCTCCTGAATTGCAGGCAGATTCTTTACCAGCTGAGCTACGAGGGAAACCCCAAAATGTAATGAAAAGCATCAATACAACTTTTTGCTCAGATTTTACCTTTACTTAACTTGATTTTTTCAAATTAGTAGACCTGTTCATTCAGTCCAGCTTTCCTAAAGAATGCTTCCTATTTTCTACGTGTTTATATTGTTCTTGGATGTTTTTGGTCTGCGTGTTCATGATACCCATTTCACAGTGCAAATGACTGAGTTTGCCAGACATTCTTGTGCCAGAAGTGTATGTCAAGCAGCACATTTATTTGTTCATTCAACATATGTTGGGTGCCTGTGTTCAGGGCATTATCTAGGCATTAGGGGTATGTATAAACATATAAATGAGACATGATTTATGCTTTTAGTTATATTTATGAGGTAGGTAGGATTGTGATTAGGCCTGATGTTATTTCATTTTATGTTAATGGTAATTATAATTTTAGAATTATATATCTGAAGAGGGGAATTTTTCAAAGTGACTTTTAGCATGTTATTAAACTTAATATTGCCAAGTATTAATGTAATATATTTTACAAAGAAATGAATGACAATTTTAACAAGATTTTTTTTTTCCCTCTCTCATTAGGTTCTTGGGGTGTCAATGTTTTAATACCAGTACGCAATTAAGTCTCTGGTGAAGTCATTTTCTAAGTGGAAGAGGAAATTTTAAAATAAAGTGTGGTAGATACAGTGAAATTCTGTACAGATTTTTCTCTAAGGAGAATATGACGTGCTTATACTTACCAAGATCAAGTGCATTTGAGGGGCAGTTTTGTTTGCCTGAAAAAAGTAAAGGACAAGTAAACAATTTGATGATAAGCTACAGTTTTTCTTAGAAAGTAAATATTTTATTTATGCGCTGTTAGTTGGCTTTTGAATCAATTATTTCATGCTTTTTTTAAAGAAACTATAACAATCTGAAGAGGCATTTGGTACAGACGTGAATCCTCTTACATTTATTTACTGGGTGTACTAAGTAATGATGACCTCTGCTGGATTTCTGTTTACATCCAAGAAACAAAGTTAAGGATGAGTATTCCCCTGCCCTGAAATTATAGGATAGAATTGTTTTTAGCATTCTAAATTTAAATGCTTGAAACATCAATCGAGGCTTTCTTTTAAATATTGTAATTGTGGAGAAAAGTAAACTTATAAGCAGAACTTTTACAATTTTTTCATCTAAAATGTATTTTAAGATATTTTTAAAATCCAAGAGCTTCTCTATACTTTTCAGAAATACCCAGATGCAGTGAACTGCCAGAAGGTAACCAGTCTCAAACATGCTTATCCCATTATCAACCCTGAAAGTTTGCTTGTCCTTTAAGATAAAAATGTAATGTTGTGATATTCCTTCCAGTAGTGCCAC
>NW_011494950.1:479512-480056 GCF_000754665.1 Bison bison bison | reverse complement strand
AGCATGAGTGTTCATGCTTTAAAATGATTTTTAAATTTGTATTTTATATTGTTTTATCTATCTGTCTTTGCAAGCAGTCTTCAGGTTAAAGATACTTCTAACAGGTTACAGTACATTTCCTCTGTATGTAAATTAGATGGGATAATAGAATTCATAACCCATAATATTCTTTGAAAGCTAAGCTTTAAACTTCATTTTATGTCCTTTCACAAATGAATTAGTTTAAAACAGAAAGTGGCTACTTGCCATTTTGACATCAACTCATTTTGCGAGGCTTAGGCAGCTAGACATCGTTTAAAACAAAATATTAACTTATATTACATGTGTATCTATCTTTTGTCAGTCGTCTCTCAGTTCTTGAGGTTTATTATTTTAATCATTCCATGCCTTAATATGCTTGCAATACAAGAATATCTTCAGATGGGTGAATACCAAAAGGCTTCCAGTTCTTAAGAGTCAGAAACCAACAAGCATTGGGCTGTGGTAGCCAAAAACCATAGGTTAGCTAAAAGATCATGATAAAATACAATTATTTTATTAAATC
>NW_011494950.1:476779-478334 GCF_000754665.1 Bison bison bison | reverse complement strand
CATAATTGCCATTTTTTTGTGTGAATATGGTGAGAACATTTAAGATCTATTCTGTTAACAACACTCACATATACAAACAGTATTATTAACTATAGTCACCTCCCTGCATTATACTCTCAAAAATGATTCATATCAATGTAGCACTAGAACACTGGTCATTTAGGCTAATTTGTAGATCATATTATAACCCCAGTCTTCTGCCATTGGTGATGCAGAACTGAACATAATAAATGTTAGTTAATAGCTGGGCACTGTTTGAAGTGGTTTACATGCAGTATCTTATGAAGGATCACAACAACAGGTGACACATTATCATGCCCCCTCTCCTTCCCCCATCTCCTTTTTAATTATTTTTTTAATCAAGAGGCAGGAAAACAAGGCACAAAAAACACCTTGGGCAAGGTTATATGGCTAGTAAATGATAGGGTTGCCACTCAAGCAGTCTGGCTGCATTAAGTCCTGGCAGCATTGAAACTATTTGATACATAAGGATAACACAGATAATTGCATAAATATAAAATGGCACATTACTCATTGTTCCATGGTGAGGAAATAGTACTTCTTCAAGGAGTCTGGCTGGCTATAGAACTGAGTAGTATGACTCAACATGGTCCTTAATATGCCACCCAGGTGACTTCTGTAAAGAGTATGAATTGAATGAGTCTATCAATAGTTACTAATTAATAGTTTTTAAAGTTGAGAGACTGGGGAGGAGGAATAGGATTAACCAGAAGGGATAGCTTCAAAATCTTTCCAAAAAGGGAGTTTGTAAGGATTCACAGAGATGAGTTCAGGTCAGATAGATTTTTCTGGAAGCTGTAATGATTCAGCAAAAGAAAATGAACCAAAAAACTATTATCTACTATGTGCCTGGGCTTGTGCTAGCTGCTGAGACCAATAAGATAGGCTTTGTTTTCAAGTTAATTATAGTTCTGCTGGGAGTTGGTATGCAGATTCAGAACTAATAAAATGGGGGTGAGTTCATTGTTTTTACTGGGTATTATGGGAGCACAGAGGAGGGGCACTTACCGTGGATGCCCTCTGGGAGGCTTCATATAAAGCTGACATTTGAGTATTTTCCCCAGCATTTTACTATTAATTCTTCACACAGCAATGCTGAATTTTACAGCAAACACATTTTACATTCTTGCTTTGCCATATATCCATGTATCAATGTCTTTTTTATGTTAATTTAGAAGTAAATTGCAAACATGAGTACACTATGCCCTAAATATTTCGGCATTTATCATTAAGTTTAGTATTTGCCATGTTCTCCTTTTGGTGTAAAATTCATATGTGATAAAATTTACAAGCTGTGAGTATGTATTTGCTGACTTGTAACAAATGCTTACAGCTTTCTAACCCAAACCCCTATTGAAGGTACTGAGCGTAGCCATTAGTCCAGAAACTTTGTACTCCTTACCAAATCAATCTCTGCTTTCCTCGCAAGCAACAACTGTTGTTTTATCTTTCCACCACAGATAAAATCTGACTGTTCTAGAACTAGATACGAATGGGATCATATAATATGCTTTTGTATTAGGTTTCTTTCAGC
>NW_011494950.1:475715-476679 GCF_000754665.1 Bison bison bison | reverse complement strand
CAGGCAAGAATACTGGAGTGGGTTGCCATGCCCTCCTCCAGGGAATCTTCCCAACCCAGGGATTGATCACAGGTCTCCCGCATTGCAGGCAGATTCTTTACTGTCGGAGCCACCAGGGAAGCCCATCCATATTGTGTGTATCAATAGAGCTTATTTGTTCAGTAGTTAATGGACATCTGGGTTGTTTCCACTTTTTGACTGTTACGAATAAAGCTGCTACTTGAGTTGAATTTTAAAAGCTGAAAGGTGAAATGGGGGCAGAGTGACCAAGGCCAAGAATTCCAGGCCAAGGGGACAGCATAAATGACCGTTACGGACAACTTTGTAAGTCACCTATACCTCAGGTTTTTAAAAATCACCATCGTGAATATAAGAACTATTTAGTAACCACTTAGGGGTGGGTAGGGCAAACTGGAAGATAGTTGGCTACCCACTACCTCACATCAGCTTTAAAAAAAAGAAAAGGGTATTCACAGCTGTACCTTTAGTCACTTCAGTGTTAAATGCAGTGTTCTCAGAATTGGCAAATATCCAAGATAATAAATAGTAGGGTACCTTTAAATGAGTTGTAATAAATTGATTTGTATTCTATTATGCATGTTAGACATTAAGCCTTACTCTACCACTGAGAAAAATAGTGTATTTCCTACAGCTACAGTTGTGTAGTTGTGTTAAATTGCCAAGAAGTAGGTTCCTCAGTAGAAGTCAGCTTGGGGCTGATAGTGCAAACGTAAAATGAAATCAGCTCTGTTTACTCTTTATTTTGCCTCTTCCATCTCAAGATCATGAGAGGCAGGAGGAGTTTAGTGAATCTTGGGCAAGTTAGCTTTTAAATAATTTTGTAGTACTTATAGCAAAATTATAACCAATATTGAAGAAGTAGCAGCCAATATTTGTTGGATGTTTCATTTCAGTTCAGTCGCTCAGTCATGTCTGGCTCTTTGCGACCCCATGAACTGCACCA
>NW_011494950.1:472078-473261 GCF_000754665.1 Bison bison bison | reverse complement strand
AAGATGAACACCAAAAGTGAAAAGAGGGGGCGGTCCTAAGATGGCGGAGGAATAGGATGGGGAGACCAATTTCTCCCCCACAAATTCATCAAAAGAGCATTTAAATGCTGAATAAATTCCACAAAACCACTTCTGAATGCTGGCAGAGGACATCAGGCACCCAGAAAAGCAGCCTAGTGTCTTCAAAATGAGGTATGAAAAAATATAAAAGACAAAAAAAGAGAAAAAAGAGGTAGGGACGGAGCTCTGTCCCAGGAAGGGAGTCTTAGAAAGAGAGAGATTTCCAAACACCAGGAAACACTCTCACTGCTGAGTCTGTGGCGAGCCTTGGAACCACAGAGGGCAACATAACTGGGAGGAAAAATAAATAAATAATTAAACCCCACAGATTATGAGCCCAGCGGTAACTCCCCCAGTGGAGAAGCAGCACAGACGCCTGCACCCGCCACTAGCAAGCGGGGACTGGGCAGGGAGGCGCAGGCTGCATTGCTTAGAGTAAGGACCGGGCCTGAATGCCCCAAGGGCAATCTGAGGGAACTAACTTGGGCTAGCAAACCAGACTGTGGGATAGCTACCACGGGAAAAGCCCTAACCTAAGATACCGCCAGGCCCGCTCGCAGAACAAAGGACTGAACAGAGCTAGCCTGCTGCAGACCATCCCCCTCCAGTGACAGTCAGTCAGAGCCGCATGGGAGCAATCACAGCCCCGGAGAGGCATTATCCACCAAACTGCAAGCAGGCTTCTTTGCTAACTAAGACTTCTTAGGGTTCTGGATGGTCAACATCCACCTGAGAAGGTGCGCTGGTTGTACACCCAGAAAACCAAGCGGCAGGGACAGGGGAGGCGATAAGTTGCAGCGACTGCACTCGCCAAACACCTCATTACCTGAGCTGCTCGGACCTGGAAAGGGCACAAAAAGCAGACCCAACCGAGTCTCTGCCTCTGAGGACTACCTGAGTTCCTGAACCTGAGCAGCTTAGACCTGGGAGGTGTATGCAGCCCAGGGCCAGCCTCGGACGGTTCCAGCAGAGCAACCTAGAGCCTGAGCAGTGTGGGCAGGGAGGCTACACGCGCCGTGAATGGGGGGCAGACCCAGTGTGGCTGAGGCACTGCGAGCACACGCCAGTGTTATTTGTTTGCAGTATCCCTCCCTCCCCACAGTGCGACTGAACAAGAGAGCCT
>NW_011494950.1:471075-471563 GCF_000754665.1 Bison bison bison | reverse complement strand
GGACCAAGGAACTATCTGAAAATGAACTGACCCCACACTGCCCACAACAACACCAGAGAAAGTCCTAGATATATTTTTACTATTTTTACTGTCATTACTTTTTTTTTAAATTTTTAAGTCCTGTATTACCCCTTTAATTTTCATTTTTATAACCTACTATTACTTTGCAAAAAAAAAGAGACCCTATTTTTTAAAGCAAATGTCATATATATATATATTTTTTTGGTCTAAAAGTCCAATTTTATTTGGTAATATTTTGCTATTTTATGACAAGGCATATATGTATCCTAAAAATAATTCTTTAATGCAGTATTGTTACAGAACTTTTCTGATGTTTCTTTCTAAATTTAGGAGAAACTGTATGTTGTATTTAACTTATTTGGGCTTCCCTGGTGGCTCAGACTGTAAAGAATCTGCCTGTAATGCAAGAGACCTGGGTTTGATCTTTGAATCGGGAAGATCCCCTGGAGAAGGGAATGGCAACCTAC
>NW_011494950.1:470323-470975 GCF_000754665.1 Bison bison bison | reverse complement strand
TTTTGATTCCTCCTCATCTCATTCAGGTCACCTCTAACTCCCTCCTCCCTCTTCTCTTCTCCATGTAAATCTGTGAACCTATCTGGGTGTCCCTCACTGTGGAGAAACTTTTCATCTTTAACCTAGATGTTTTATCAACGATGCTGTACAGCATCATTGGAGAAGATGGAGAAGTCTTGAGACTACTGTAAAAATAAGACTGAAAACCAGAAACAGGTGGCTTAAGTCCAAATCTTGAGAACACCAGAGAACTCCTGACTCCAGGGAACATTAATCGACAGGAGCTCATCAAATGCCTCCATACCTACACTGAAACCAAGCACCACCCAAAGCCAACAAGTTCCAGAGCAAGACATACCACACAAATTCTCCAGCAACACAGGAACACAGCCCTGAGCTTCAATATATAGGCTGCCCAAAGTTACTCCAAACCCATTGACATCTCATAACTCATTACTGGACACTTCATTGCACTCCAGAGAGAAGAAATCCAGCCCCACCCACTAGAACACCGACACAAGCTTCCCTAACCAGGAAACCTTGACAAGCCACCCGTACAACCCCACCCACAGCGAGGAAACTCCACAATAAAGAGAACTCCACAAACTGCCAGAATACAGAAAGGCTACCCCAAACACAGCAATATAAACAA
>NW_011494950.1:468166-468345 GCF_000754665.1 Bison bison bison | reverse complement strand
AGTATACTAACGCATATATATGGAATTTAGAAAGATGATAACAATAACCCTGTGTATGAGACAGCAAAATAGACACTGATGTATAGAACAGTCTTTTGGACTCTGTGGGCGAGGGAGAGGGTGGGATGATTTGGGGGAATGGCATGGAAACATGTATAATATCATATAAGAAACGAATC
>NW_011494950.1:465155-466785 GCF_000754665.1 Bison bison bison | reverse complement strand
AATAAGATCCCATAAGCCACATGGCAGAGCTAAAAAAAAATGTAGTTCCACAGCAGCATTATTCACAATAGCCAGAAAGTGGAAACAAGCCAGATAGCAACCAACTGATGAATGAATGAATAAAATGAGGTATGTCCACAAATGGAATATTATTCATCCATAAAAAGGAATGAAGTAATGATACATGTTACAACATGGATGAATCTTGAAAATATTATTCTTAGTGAAAGACTCTAGTCAAAAAAGGCCATATATTGGATGATTCCATTTATGAACTGTTTAAAAAAGACAAATCTATAAGAGAAAAGGACTTCCCTGAGGCTCAGATGGTAAAGAACCCACCAGCCAATGCAGGAGATGTAAGAGACATGGGTTTGATCCCTGGGTGAGGGAAGATCCCCTGGAGAAGGAAATGGGAACCCACTCAGTATTCTTGTCTGGGACATCTCATGGACAGAGGAGCCTGGTGGGCTATAGTCCACAGGGGTTGCAGAAAGTCAGACATGACTGAACTTTCACATAAGAGAAGAGAGAAAAATGGTTTCCAGTGGATGATGATGGTAGTTGGTGAGGGGAAAGAGGGTATGACAGCTAATGAGTATGGGATTTTGCGGGGGAGGGGTGATGAAAATGTTCCAAAGAATAACTGTGGTGATGGTTACACAAGTCTCTGAATATACTAAAAAAAATTGTACACTTTAAATAGAATTTTATGGTATGTAAATTATATCTCAATGTTTGAAAAAGCAGTTATGTCAGGGACAATTTTGTCCAGGGATAGTTTTATTGTATTCAGAGATACACTTTTATCCAGGGATAAATTTTAGAACAGAGAAGTGGATGGACTTCACAGCCTTCAGGCAATCCTCCATAAAATTCGATTTCTCTCAGTAGAGTTTTTGATAAGATGAGCAACTGTGGGTTTGAGGGTATGCTGTCTGACAAATCCTTACAGCACAACGATTCTGTGTTTGCTAAAGTACAGAGCCATGTGTTTTAAAAGTCAATCTGAAAAAAAAAATTGTAAAAGTCAATCTGAGTAGATGAGCCAAACAAAAACCCATCCTGGAGTAGAAAGCCAAGGCCCTTCAATGTGAAGGCAGGCCAAGGGAATACACACTGTCAGAGCCAATATAACTCTCGAGAAGTAAGTTGGGATTTGCTTTAGCACACAGATAAATCAAACCCCCAAATTCAAAACTAGAGAGCAACACTATAGCAATTTTAGGCTGGAAAAAATTTAAAGCAATAACCAAATCTGTCATGAAAAAGAACAGCAGGAAAGATTTGGATTTGGACAATGCTATTTCCTGATGGGCCAGCCACCAAAGAGGAACTAGTTGTAAAAGGTATGTCCAGGTAACCAAATGAATTGACTTACTGAATAAGATTGTTAGTCCTGTATGGCTGATCACATTGTTGTACAGCAGAAACTAACACAACAGTGTAAAGCAACTATGCGTGTGTGTGTGTTAGGTGACTTCAGTCGTGTCCAATTCTTTGTGGCCCTGTGGAATGCAGCCCACAAGTCTCCTGCCCATGGGATTCTCCAGGAAAGAATGCTGGAGTGGGTAGCCATGCCCTCCTCCGGGGGATCTTCCTGACCCAGGGATGGAACCTGCATCTCTTA
>NW_011494950.1:464016-464811 GCF_000754665.1 Bison bison bison | reverse complement strand
ATCGTTAGTGCTGAGCTTGAAAAATGTTGGGGAATATCTACCCAAATGGTGACTGTGATTTTCTTTTTTTTTCCACTTGGTATTATCTTTAATTAAGTACAAAGACTTTTCCAATCACATCACATAGAGATCATTATATACACTGCTCTGTTTGGCTGCCAATCTCTTCTCTCTCTCCTCAGCAATGGTAAGGCAAATACCCTTTCCACGGGGAAGAGAGATCCACGGTTTGTTGCCTTTGCCAATAACGAAAATGTTTGAGAGCCGTGTGGCAAAGCTGTTGCCATTCACGTCTTTCACATGAACTAAATCAAAAGAACCTGGATGTCTCTCCTGGTTTGTAATCACACCAATTCTTCCCAGGTTAGCACCTCCAGTCACCATGCACAGGTTACCAGTGTCAAATTTGATGAAATCAGTAATCTTGCCAGTCTCCAAGTCAGTCTGAATGGTGTCATTCACCTTGATGAGGGGATCAGGGTAATGGATGGTACGAGCGTCATGGGTTACCAGATGAGGGATTCCTTTTGTCCCCACAAATATCTTTCTTACTTTGCACAGTTTATACTTGGCCTCCTCAGGTGTAATACAATGAACAGCAAAGTGACCCTTGGTGTCATAGATCAAACGAAAATTCTCTCCAGTCTTATCAGTGCTGATGACATCCATAAAACCAGCTGCTGCTGCTGCTAAGTCGCTTCAGTCGTGTCAGACTCTGCGCGACCCCATGGACGGCAGCCCACCAGGCTCCCCCGTCCCTGGGATTCTCCAGGCAAGAACACTGGAGTGGGGTGC
>NW_011494950.1:463205-463916 GCF_000754665.1 Bison bison bison | reverse complement strand
TAAGTCTATTCCTTAGGAAGATAATTAGGGGGAGACATTCCCTTAGCTTGTGGGGGCCAGTAGATGGACGAGGGGCAAACACACCAGTCAGTTTATCCAGCATCCAATGTTTTGGAGCTGAAACATGTTTCAGGTGCTTCTTGGAACCCCAAGCCATGGCTGCGCTAGGCATGAAAAGAGGTGACTGTGATTTTCTAAGGGTTGGTTTGAAGCCTTTTATTATCGTCGCTCCTAGTTTTTGACAATAAAACTTCTGCATGTGGGAAAGGATAAGACATCTATCTTCTTTTTTCAAAGTGATATTAAGTTATGAAGGTACACCTAAACTGAGGAGCAACTAGAACACACACCCATTGGATGAATCAGAAAACTGATAGCGGATTAAATGAAATACTCCTAGTGACTCTGAGGTTCTTGTTTATTTGGTGACTAGAGGTGCACTGAATATACATTTAGGCAAAATGCCAAATGGCCACATCTTAAAGTCAATATTTTCCTGAAGCTAAGGCCAAAGATAAATAACACTATCATATTAATGGAAAAAACATCTGGAATAGAAGAGTAAATTCAAAACATTATTGAAAAATGATTTTAAATATTTGTTTACAAATGAGGTTTTCACATTATAAAGTTTTGACTTTATGATGCAGAAACACTAATTTCTCACCACTGTCAGTTCTGTGCACTGCTTGAAGAAAATGTTTTCGGAAT
>NW_011494950.1:461287-462797 GCF_000754665.1 Bison bison bison | reverse complement strand
CCCACCTCCTCGCATGGATAGCCTCCCCCATTATCCACACTCTGCACCCACAGTTGTACATTTGTTAAAAATCAGTCAACCTATATTGATATACAATTATCATCCAAAGTCCATAGTTTACATTAGAGTTCACTCTCGGTCTTGTACATTCCATAGGTTTGGACAAATGCATAATGATACATGTCCATCACTAGAATATCAAAGAGAGTATTTTCACTGCCCTAAAAATTCTCTGAGCTCCTCATTCATTCCTCCTTATTCATTCTATTCATCCCTCACTCCCACCCCGAACCCCAGGCAACCAGTGATCTTTTTACTGTCTCCATAATTTTGCCTTTTTCAGAATGTTACGTAGTTGGAATCCTACAACACGTAGCCTTTTCAGATTGACTTCTTTGACTTACTAATATGCATTTTAAGATTCTCCCATGTCTTCTTGTAGCTTGATAGCTTATTTCTTTTTATCACTAAGTAGTATTCCATCATCTAAATGTACCAGTTTATCTATTCACCTGCTACAAGACATTGTGGTTGCTTCCAAGTTTTGGAAATTATGAATAAAACTTCTATAAACATCTGTGTGCGGGTCTTTGTGTGGACCCAGGTTTTCAGCTTCTTTTGGTAAATACCAAGGAGCATGATTGCTGAATTATATGTATTTTTAGTTTTTAAAGGAACCACCAAACTGTCTCCCAAAGTGGCTATACCATTTTGCATTCCCACCAGCAATGATTGAGAATGCCTGCTGCTCCACATCCTTGCCAGCAACTGGTGTTGCCTGTGTTCTGAATTTTGGCCATTCTAATTGGTGTGTACTGGTATCTCACTATTATTTTAATTTGCATTTCCCTGATGACATATGATGTGTAACATCTTCTCATATGCTTATTTGCTATCTGTATATCTTCTTTGGTGAGGTGACTGTTAAGGTCTTTGGTCCATTTTTTAAAATCAGGCCTTTTGTTTTCTTACAGTTTGATTTTAAGACTTTATATTGGATAACAATCCTTTATCAAATATGTGTTTTGCAAATATTTTTTCCCAGTCTGTGGATCAACTATTCATTCTCTTGACAGTGTCTTTTGCAGAGCAGAAAAGTATTAATTTCAATGAAGTCCAACTTGCTAATCCTTCCTTTTATGAATTGTGCCTTTGGTGTTTTATCTAAAGAGTCACTATCAAATCCAAGATCATCTAGATTTTCTCCTATGTTATATTCTAGGAGTTTTATAGTTTTACATTCTACATTTAGATCTGTGATTCATTTTGAGCTAGTTTCTTGAAGAGTGTAAGGTCTGTGTCTCAATTCCTTCTTTGCATGTGGATGTCCAGTTGTTTCAGCACTATTTATTGAAGAGACTACTTTTGCTCCACTGATTTCCCTTTGCTCCTTTATCAAAAATCAGCTATTTTATGTAGATCTATTCCTGGGGTCTCTATTCTGTTCCATTGATCCATTTGTCTATTCTTTCACCAATACCACACTATCCTGATTATACTAAGTCTTGAA
>NW_011494950.1:458024-460845 GCF_000754665.1 Bison bison bison | reverse complement strand
AGCTTCAGCTTCAGCATCAGTCCTTCCAATGAATATTCAGGATTGATTTCCTTTAGAATTGACTGGTTTGATCTCCTTGCAGCCCAAGGGATTCTCAAGAGTCTTCTCCAACACCACAGTTCAAAAACATCAATTCTTCAACACTCATCCTTCTTTATAGTCCAACTGGATTTTGTCAAATACTTTTTCTTCATCTATTGATATGATCACATGATTTTTCTTCTTTAGCCTGTTGATGTGATGGGTTAAATAACTGATTTTTGAATGTTGAACCAGCTTTGCATACCTGGGTTAAATCCCACTTGGCTGTGGTGTATAATTTATTTTGTACATTGTTGGTTTTGATTTGCTAATTTTTTGTTAAGGATTTTTGCATCTATGCTCATGAGAGCTACTAATCTATACTTTTCTTTTAATATCTTTGTCTGGTTTCAGTATTAGGGTAACGCTGTAATGCTGGGACTTCCCTGGTGGCTCAGAGGGTAAAAGCGTCTGCCTACAATGTGGGAGACCCGGGTCCGATCCCTGGGTTGGGAAGATCCCCTGGAGTGTAGGAAATGGCAATGAACTCCACTACTCTTGCCTTGAAAATCCCATGGGCGGAGGAGCCTGGTAGGCTACAGTCCATGGGGTCGCAAAGAGTTGGACACGACTGAGAGACTTCACTTTCACTTTCTTTTCTTTAGTTTCGCAGAATGAATTAGGAGGTTATTTCCTCTGTTTCTATCTTCTGAAAGAGATTGCAGAGAATTGGTATTAAATATTTGGTAGAATTCATCTGGGCCTAGTTAATAACAGAAAGGTTATTAATTATTGGTTCAATTTCATTAACAGATATAGGCCTATTCCGACTGTCTATTTCTTCTTAATGTAAGTTTTTGTAGATTGTATCTTTCACGGAATTGGTCCACTTCATCTAAGTTACCACATTTGTCAACATAGAGTTGTTGGTAGTATGCCTTTCTTTATTACCCTTGTAATGGCTATCTGACCTATGGTCCCTTCTTTTATTCCAGATATTAGTAATTTGTATCCTCTCTTTTTTTCTTAATTAGCCTGGCTAGAGGCTTATCACTTTCATCGATCTTTTCAAGGAACCAGCTTTTGGTTTCAGTAATTTTCTTTATTGATTTCCTGTTTTCAATCTCATTGATTTCTGCTCTAATTCTTATTTTTTTCTCTTCTGTTAACTTTGGGTTTAATTTGCTTTTGTTTTCCTAGTATGCTAAAGTGGAAGCTTAGATTATTGATTTTACCTCTTTCTTCTTTTCTAATATATGCATTCAATATTGTAATTTAGTACTGTAGCCTAAGCACTGCCTTTACTGCATCTTACAAACTTTGGTAAGTTAAATTTTCTTTTTAATTAAGTTCAAAATATCTTCAAATTTCTATTGAGATTTCTTCTTTGACCCATGTGTTCTTTGGAAATGGGTTGTATTTTGGAATTTTCCATTTACCTTTTGTTGTTGTTGTTATTGATTTTTACCTTAATTCCACTGTAGTTTGAAAGCATACATTGTATGATTTCTATTCTTTTAATATTAAGGTGTGGTTTTTGGCCCAGAATGTGATCTATCTTGGTGAATGTTCCTTGTGAGCTTGAGAATAAGGTGTATTCTGCTATTGTTTGATGAAGTAGTCCGTAGATGTCCCTTATATCTAGCTGATAGATGGTGCTCTTGAATCTAACTTTGTTCTTACTGATTTTTTGCCTGCTGGATCTATGTCTGATATAAGGGTGTTGACGGCTCCAATTGTGATAATGGGTTCATCTCTTTCTCTGTGCAATTTTATCTGTTTTTGCCTCACTGGTTTGATGCATTTTTGAGAACATACACATTAAGGATTGTTATATCTTTTTAGAGAATTGACCCTTTTATCATTATGTAATGCCCCTGTTTATCCCTGAAAACCTTCCTTGGTCTAATATCTGCTCTGTCTGAAATTAATATAGCTACTCCTACTTTATTTGATTAGTGTTAGCAAGGTATATCTTTCTCTTTCCATTTACTTTTTAAAAAAATTAATTTAATTGGAGGCTAATTACTTTACAATATTCCATTTACTTTTAATTAGTATGTGTCTTCATATTTAAAGTGGGCTTCTTGTAGACAACATATAGTGTTGGGTCTTATTTTTTTATCTACTCTGACAATCTCTGTCTTTTAATTGTTGCATTTAGACTCAATATTCAAAGTGATTATTGATATAGTTAGATTGCGTGTGTGCTAGTTGCTTCAGTTGTGTCTGACTCTGTGTGATCCTATGGACTGTAGCCTGCTAGGCTCTTCTGTCCAGGCAAGAAAACTGGACTGGGTTGTCATGCCCTTCTCCAGGGGATCTTCCCAACCCAGGGATCGAACCCAGGTCTCCTGCATTGCAGGCAGATTCTTTACCATCCGAGCCACTATAGTTAGATTAATAACCACCATATCTGTTATTGCTTTTTATTTGTTGTCATTGTTCTTTGTTTCTATTTTTGTCTTCTAGTTTTTTGGCCTTTTGTGGTTTTCTTTGAACATTTTATATAATTCCATTGTCTCTCCTTTCTTAGCTTATCAGTTTTTTAACTTTTGAAATGTATTTGTTTCTTTATTTTTGGCTTGCTGGATCTTTGTTGCTGCATGGGCTTTCTCTAGTTGCAGGCTCTCCTTTCTAGTTGTGGTGTGCAGGTTTCTCATAGCAATGGCTTCTCCTGTTGTGGAGCACGGGCTCTAGGGCACGCAGGCTTCAGTAGTCGTGGCTCATGGGCTCTAGAGCACAGGCTCAGTAGTTGTGACACACAGGCTTAGTTGCTCCATGGCATGTGGGATGTTCC
>NW_011494950.1:456918-457676 GCF_000754665.1 Bison bison bison | reverse complement strand
TTTTATTTTTGTAATATTTATTTGGCTTCACCAGGTCTTAATTGTGGCATGCAAGATCTTTAGCCGTGGCTTGTGAACTCTTAGTTGTGGCATGTGGGATGTAGTTCCCTGACCGGAGATTGAACCCAGGCCCCCTGCATTGGGAGTGTAGAGTCTTAGCTATTGGACCACTAGGGAAGTCCCAAGCTTTTATTTTTTAACATAAATTTTATATGTACTGGGAAAACAAAAAATTTGTGTGACTAGCTTTATTGCAATATCTGCTTTATTTTGGCAGTCTAGAATTGAACCCACAGTATGTCTGAGGTGTGCCTGTACACACACACACACACACAGGCATAATAGTTGAATACAGTGTTGCTATTATTAAGAATAATAAATATTAAAGTTTTAATTTTACCTTCAATTATTCCTTTTCTGGTGTTCTTCCTTTCTTTATATTCATCTGAGTTTTTAACCTATATAATTGTCCTTTCCTTTAAAGAACTTCTTTTAACATTTCTTGCAAGGCAGGTATACTGGCTTGGTTGCACCATGTGGCATGTGAAGTCTTAGTTCTCCAACCAGGGATTGAATCCATGCCCTTTGCAGCAGAAGCATGGAGTCTTAACCACTGGACAACCAGGAAAAGACAGCCTCTTTCACTTTTGAAGGATTACTTTTGCAGAGTACAGAATTCTAGATTGGTGGTTTATTTTTTTTTCCACTCAACACTTTATTCACCCTCTTCTTGCTTGCAAGGTTTCTGAGAAGTTGGG
>NW_011494950.1:456419-456818 GCF_000754665.1 Bison bison bison | reverse complement strand
TCAAACCTGAGTCTGCTGCATTGGCAGGTGGATTCTTTACCACTAAGCCACCAGGGAAGCCCCAGTTATACTTTTTTTTAAAACTTTTTTCAGTGGCTTCCCTAGAGTTTGCAATATACATTTATGATGAATCCAAGTCCACTTCACTTTAAAATAAGATGATACTGCTTCATAGGTAGTATAAATATCTTATAATAACAAAGCAATACTAATACGCTCCTCCTGTCTTCCATATTATTGGTGTCATTTATCTCACTTATACATAAACATATATGTATCTCATTTTATTGCTCCTTGCTTCATTACACTTCATAGATATTGCATATTTTACAAATTGAAGATTTGTGGCAACTCTTCACTGAGCAGGTCTATGGCACCATTTTCCCAATAGCATTTACT
>NW_011494950.1:455166-455619 GCF_000754665.1 Bison bison bison | reverse complement strand
TAACCTGTGCCCCCTGCACTGGCAGGGGGACTCTTTTTTTTTCAATCTAATAAAGTTTAATATTTGATATATTTCTTCTTACATACAGTCAATCTTCCATTTGATAATTCATAACAATATTTTATGTTGACATTTAAGCAGAGAATTTGCTTCCCAGTTCCTCAGGAACCAGGCTTGTACTCAGGTTTAATACGTTCAACATAGTACAGAGTACATTGTGTATTTTTGGTGCATCTCCGTAAGATTCACCAAGTTTAACATATGTCTTTATTCTCAGTACATTTTCCATTCTTATGCTATTGATCATCTAATACAATAAGAAATCTAGTTTTGATTCTAAGTGTAAACCACAAATGCTGTTTTTCTGTTGCTGTTTTTGACTTTTTTCCCTTTAATTTATACTTCTGCTCAGCCATTTTCTGATGCAAAGCTTGGAATAGTTTATCTTAAGAG
>NW_011494950.1:453063-454333 GCF_000754665.1 Bison bison bison | reverse complement strand
TTTTTTTTTTTTTTTTTTTTTTTTTTTAGTTGACAGGTCTCAGACTCTAAGCAAGCCTGTCCCTGTGGACTGTGAACTTCATATGTCCTTCTCTGTTTTTTCCTACTGCCTTGGTGGTACAAGATGGCTTGAGTGGACTGGAGTTGGTTATTTCCTTTTTCCCAGTTGGAAGGCTAGAGTTGGCTGTATTTGAATATTTCCTTTCCCCAAGTCAGTTAGGCTCTGATAAAACCCCAGCAAGTTAGGCTTTGGTTAAATAGTTTTTCCTGAGGGCGAGCTTGTTAAGAACAGAATACTCCCGTGTATTTCCTTTTCCCCTCCCCTTGCTGGAAGTGGAAGGGGATTGTTCTCTGACATTCACTGTAAGGTCGTGATAGAGATCCAGTCTCACAAAAGTCTGGGGTACTCCTGATGGCTGGGTCTCCCTGCAGTTTTAAGCTCTCAGATTGTCCACACTGAAACTTCAGTCATTGGTCAGTTACAGTTAAGGTTTCCCTGCCCAGCACTAGTTCTCTGCCCTGCTGGGCCCAGACTAAACTGCCAACCCAAAGAATTGTGAGCCAAATAAATGATGTTTGTATCATTAAACCAGTAAGTTTGGGAACAGTTTGTTTTTTTTTTTTCCTAACATAGAAATAGAAAACTGATTCTGTAAATAAGTGAAACAAAAGCATAAATCCATTGTACTATTTAATTTTTTAAAATTCCAAGTGTTTTCTGCATGTCCAAGTGTATGATGCACAAAATTTTTTAAATAGCACATCTAATGGTATCATTAATCATTTTGTGCACAGTAGAATATAATTCAGAAAAAAATGTTTTCCAATAATTTAATTAGATCATGAACTCCTTATTGACAAATTCAGACTTAAATTGAAGAAAGTGGGGAAAACCACTAGACCATTCACGTATGACCTAAATCAAATCCCTTATGATTATACAGTGGAAGTGAGAAATAGATTTAAGGGACTAGATCTGACAGACACAGTGCCTGATGAACTGTGGATGGAGGTTCATGACATTGTATAGGAGACAGGGATCAAAACCATCCCCAAGAAAAAGAAATGTGAAAAAGCAAAATGGCTGTCTGGAGAGGCCTTACAAATAGCTGTGAAAAGAAGAGAAGCGAAAAGCAAAGGAGAAAAGGAAAGATATACCCATTTGAATGCAGAGTTCCAAAGAATAGCAAGGAGAGATAAGAAAGCCTTCCTCAGTGATCAATGCAAAGAAATAGAGGAAAATAATAGAATGGGAAAGACTAAAGATCTCT
>NW_011494950.1:452184-452963 GCF_000754665.1 Bison bison bison | reverse complement strand
TCCTTTCTTTCTTCTCCTTCTGATATTCCCATTATGCAAATATTACATCTTTTGTAGTTGTTCCACAGTTCTTGGATATTGAAGGGGTTTGATCTTTTTTCTGTTTGCTTTTCAGTTTTGGAGATTTCTATTCAGATATCCTCAAGCTTAGAGATTCTTTTCTCAGCCAAGTCTAGTCTACTAAGAAGCCCATCAATAGCATTCTTCATTTTTATTAGTGTTTTTGATCTCTAGCATTTTTTGCTTCTTTCTTTGTTTACATTGCCCATCTGTTCTTGCATACTGTCTACTTTATCCATTAGAGCCCTTAGTATATTAATCATAGTTGTTTTAAATTGCTGGTCTGATAATTCCTACTTCACTGCCATATCTGAGTTTAATTATGATTCTTGCTCTATCTTTTCAAGCTGTATTTGCTCTTTAGTGTCTTGTAATTTTTTTCTTGATAGGCAGGTGTGACGTACTGAGTAAAAGGAACTGCTGTAAATAGGCCTTTAGTGGTGTGGTGATAGGGTGTGGGGGAAGAGGAAGCATTCTGTAATCCTGTATTAGATCTGTGAAAGAAGAATGCTGCCTGCCATATCAGCATACAGAAGATGCCACCAAGCCATCAGCCACTGCAGCCACCCCCAAGTGTGTACCCTGAGAGGATTCAGGATGGAGAAAAGCAAGACACTGGCCCTTAAGGTACACATCAAAGGAATGATATCAGTGAGCCCAGACTCTTGCATTTCCCCATACTTATAAAAGCACTAAATTCATAAACTTGAGATGTTTGT
>NW_011494950.1:450007-450324 GCF_000754665.1 Bison bison bison | reverse complement strand
GAATGTTGAGCTTTAAGCCAACTTTTTCACTCTCCTCTTTCACTTTCATCAGGGGGCTCTTTAGTTCTTCTTCACTTTCTGCCATAAGGGTGGTGTCATCTGTATATCTGAGGTTATTGATATTTCTCCTAGCGATCTTGATTCCAGCTTGTGCTTCCAGCCCAGCATTTCTCATGATGTACTCTGCATAGAAGCTAAACAAGCAGGGTGACAATATACAGCCTTGACGTACTCCTTTCCCGATTTGGAACAGTCTGTTGTTCCATGTCCAGTTCTAACTGTTGCTTCCTGACATGCATACAGGTTTCTCAAGAGGC
>NW_011494950.1:448943-449907 GCF_000754665.1 Bison bison bison | reverse complement strand
AATATGCTTATTAAAAATAAACTTTATATTTTACAACTGTGTTTAGATTTTTAGAATTACTATAAACAGTGACAGTTCTCATATTATTAATTTTATCATTCTGTGCTAGTATGGAACATTTATCATATTAATATATTGATATTGATAATAATCATTAAACAAAGTCTATGCTTTATTCATACTTTCTCAGCTATTCTCTAATGTCCTATTGGTATTCCAAGATCCCATCCAGGATACTGACTCACATTTAGTACTAATGACTCCTTAGGCTTCTCATGGTTATGACAGTTATGTTGATATGTTTTTTCAATGCTCCTGACAATCTAAAAATAATATAGCTATTTCCAATTCTTTTGCTTATTGTTAGAATGATATGTTTCTTTCCCATCACTTTACCCTATCAGAAACAGTTAATACAAAATGGATTAAAATAAACTGGGGACACACATATATTTGGGCTGATCCATGTGAATGTATATCAGAAACCAACACAATATTGTAATTATGCTTCAGCTGAAACTAGAAAAAATTTTAAAATGTGTTCTTGTTGACACTACTTACTTGTAAATTTATAAAATCCATTATGACATTTACTTGGAATATATAGACCTTTCAGTTCCGTTCAGTTCAGTCGCACAGTCGTGTCCAACTCTGTGACCCCATGGACTGCAGCACGCCAGGCCTCCCTGTCCATCACCAACTCCCAGAGGTTACTCAAACTCATGTCCATTGAGTCGGTGGTGCCGGCTCATCGTCAGTTGCCCCCTTATCCTTCTGTCTTCACTTTTCCCAGCATCAGGGTCTTTTCAAATGAGTCAGCTCTTCGCATCAGGTGGCCAAAGTACTGGAGTTTCAGCTTTAACATCAGTCCTTCCAATGAATATTCAGGACTGATTTCCTTTAGGATGGACTGGTTGGATCTCCTTGCAATCCAAGGGGCTCTCAAGAGTCTTCTCCAACACCA
>NW_011494950.1:447825-448843 GCF_000754665.1 Bison bison bison | reverse complement strand
GTGACCCTATGGACTGTAGCCTGCCAGGCTCCTCTGTCCATGGAATTCTCCAGGCGAGAATACTGGAGTGTGTTACCATTCCTTTTTCCAGGGGATCTTCCCTACCTAGGGATCAAACCCTGGTCTCCCACATTGTGGGCAGATTCTTTACCATCTGAGCCACAGAGAAGACCAACATCATAGTAATCCAAGTCCCCAACCACTAATGCCAAAGAAGCTCAAGTTGACTGGTTCTATGAAGATCTACACCACCTTCTAGAACTAACACCAAAAAGATGTCCTTTTCATCACAAAGGATTAGAATGCAAAAGTTGAGAGATATTGGAATAACAAGCAAGTTATTTGTACTTGGAGTACAAAGTGAAGCAGGGCAAAACCTAACAGTTTTGTCAAGAGAATATGATGGTCACAGCAAACACTTTTCCAACAACACGAGAAATGACTCTTTACATGGATATCACCAGATGCTCAATAACGAAACCAGAATGATTATGTCTTTGCAGTTAAAAATGGAGAAGCTCTACACAGTCAGTAAAAAAATAAGACTTAGAGCTGACTGTGGCTCAGTTCATGAGCTCCTCAGTGCAAACTTCAGGCTTAAATTGAAGAAAATAGGGACAACCACTGGGCCATTCAGGTGCAACCTAAATCAAATCCCTCATGATTATACAGTGGAAGTGAGGTGGCAAATAGATTCAAGAAAATAGTTCTGGTAGATAGAGTGGATGAAGAACTGTGGACGGAGGTTCATAACACTGTACAGGAGGCAGTGACCAAAACCATACCAAAGAAAAAGAAATGCAAGAAGGCAAAGTGGTATTCTGAGGAAACTTTACCAATAACTGAGGAAAGAAGAAAAGCAAAAGGCAAGGGAGACTGTGCAATCTATACTCAACTGAATGCAAAGTTCTACAAGGAGAGAGAAGAAGGCTTTCTTAAATGAACAATGACAAAAAAAAAAACAAGAGGGAAACAAATAGAATGGGAAAGACTAGATAGAGATTTATTCAAGAAAAAT
>NW_011494950.1:447413-447725 GCF_000754665.1 Bison bison bison | reverse complement strand
GGTAGACTTGGATACTGGGAGGTGAATTGGGTAAGATTTTGGTTTTACATAGTAAATAGTGTCTTAAGCCAGCTTAAGCCAAAAACCTATACATTGTCATTTACAAAAAGGAACTGGTGGAGGCCTCATGGTATCTACAGGCAAGAATGTAGCTGGATTTCAGGCAGAAACTAGAACCAGGAACCAGCTCAGTTCAGTTCAGTTTAGTCACTCAGTCGTGTCCCACTCTTTGCGACCCCATGGACTGCAGCACGCCAGGCCTCCCTGTCCATCACCAACTCCCAGAGTTCACCCAAACCCATGTCCATCGAG
>NW_011494950.1:447194-447313 GCF_000754665.1 Bison bison bison | reverse complement strand
TTAAAAAAAAACCACACCACATAATACAAGAAGCATGCTTCGGTAATGAGACTAGACCTTCTTCATGTCCCCTGAGTCTGTAAATGATGACTGGATCTTAGATCACAGCTTCCTGGACT
>NW_011494950.1:445673-447094 GCF_000754665.1 Bison bison bison | reverse complement strand
CTGACTCATTTGAAAAGACCCTGATGCTGGGAAAGATTGAGGGCAGGAGGAGAAGGGGACGACAGAGGATGAGATGGTTGGATGGCATCACCGACTCTTTGTGACCCATGAACTGTAGCCCACCGGGCTCCTCTGTCCATGGAATTTTCCAGGCAAGAATATTGGAGTGGGTTGCCATTTCCTTCTCCTGGCCCAGGGATTGAACTGGAGTCTCCCACATTGTAGGCAGGCTCTTTACCGTCTGAGCTACCAGGGAAGCCCATAATAAAGGGTGTCCTGAATAAAAGATGGGTTTCCCTCATGTTCCTGGATGTCTATGGTGGATTAAAAGGAAGGCCTGCTGAATTCAGTACTGTATCTTGGATTGGATCCTGGAACAGAAAAAGGACATCGGTGGAAAAGACTGGTGAAATCTAAGTCTGGATTTTAGTTAATAATAATGTACCAATGTTGGTTTCTTAGTTTTGATGAATACACCATGGTCATATAAAATGTTAATCTTGGCGGAATGAGTGGAGCTAAGTTGCTTCAGTTGTATCTGACTCTTTGCAACGCCATGGACTGCAGCCCACCAGGCTCCTCTGTCCATGGGAATCTCCAGCAAGAATACTGGAGTGGGTTGCCATTTCCACCTCCAGGGGATCTTCCCCATTCAGGGATTGAACCCACGGCTCCTGCAGCTCCTGCATTGCAGGCATATGCTTTACTGCTGAGCCACTGGGGAAGCCTCTAAACTTACTAAAAACATGTAAAAATAACTAAAACTGGGGGTAAAAAAAAAAAAGAAAGATTCAATTTGGAAGAAGGATGCTGGGTTTTGGTGGAGAACTGTTGCCTTAGGAGCAAGACAAACCTAACAGAGAAGGTAAATTTAGAAAGATGAAAGGACTGCTCCAGATATGAACCAGAAACAACACTTAAGGAAAAAAAGTAGGCAGACTCACATCAGGATACTTAGTATAAATTTTACAGAAAATACGGAAAATATCTTAATAAGAATATGTTTATTATAATGAAATAGTAATGGTTGGCCTAATACAAACCCATTCTCTAAGACAGGTTATCTTTTAGTCATTAACCAATGTCCAATTTCACACAAACTGATATTTGCCACCTTTCGTGAGAGTTATAGATAGAGTTCTTCTCTTCTTCCCTGTAAATGCGAGCTGCAGTTAATCCTTAGATTTTGAGTGAGATGTTCAATTTTTTTTTTCTTCTTAGCATGTTGTTTCCTAGTGTCAAATTCTTTTTTAAAAAATAGTTATTTATCTGGCTGTACCATGCTTTAGTTGTGCCACACAGGATCTTTAGTTGCAGCATGTGGGACCTAGTTCCCTGACCAGGGATCAAACCCAAGCCCCCTGCATTGGGAGCACAGAATCTTAGCCACTAGACCACCAGAGAAGTCCCTGTTTTGTCTA
>NW_011494950.1:445172-445573 GCF_000754665.1 Bison bison bison | reverse complement strand
TACCTGGATAACCATGATGGTATGGTCACTTACCTAAAGCTGGACTTCCTGGAGTATGAAGTAAACTGGGCCTTAACAAGCATTACTAGGAACAAAGCTAGTGGAAGTGACAGAATTCCAGCTGAGCTACTGAAATCCTAAAAGATGACGTTGTTAAAGTGCTGCCCTCACTATGTCAGCAAATTTGGAAAACTCAGCAGTGGCCAAAGGACTGGAAAAAGTCAGTTTTCATTCCAATCTCAAAGAAGGGCAATGCCAAAGAATGTTCAAACTATCATACAATTGCACTCACTTCACATGCTACCAAGTTATGCTCATCAAACTAGGCTTTAATAGTATGTGAATCTAGAACTTCCAGATGTACAAGCTGGTTTTAGAAAAGGTAGAGGAACCAGACATCA
>NW_011494950.1:444747-445072 GCF_000754665.1 Bison bison bison | reverse complement strand
ATGTGAATCTAGAACTTCCAGATGTACAAGCTGGTTTTAGAAAAGGTAGAGGAACCAGACATCAAATTGCCGATATTCATTTGATCATAGAGAAAGGAAGGAAATTCCAGAAAAAAAAGACACCTATTTCTGCTTCATTGACTATACTAAAGCCTTTGACTGTGTGGATCACAACAAACTGGAAAATTCTCAAAACTGAGAGTATTGTACCATCTTCCTTGTCTCCTGAGAAGCCTGTATGCAGATCAAGAACTAACAGTTAGAACCTTACATGGAACAACTGACTGATTCAAAATTGGGAAAGGAATATGACAAGGCTGTATAT
>NW_011494950.1:443543-444647 GCF_000754665.1 Bison bison bison | reverse complement strand
CCACGCAGCCACCGCTCACCACTCCAGCGCCACACAGCTGCCTTCAGAAAGTGATTATTGATATAGCTTCGTTAAAATCAGATATGTTTGTAGCTGTTCTCTATCCATTATAAGAAGCTTCTTTTCCTGCCTTCTACAACTGTAATAGAATGTTTTATATTAAGCCAATTCATTTCTCAAGCTTCAGTAGTGGATCAATGATAAAGAATCAACCAACCAATGCAGGAGACATCAGTTGGATCCCTAGATTGCAGATATCCCCTGGAGAAGAAAATGCAACCCAATCCAGCATTCTTACCTGGGAAATCCCATGGACAGAGAAGCCTGATGGGCCAAAGTCCATGGGGTCTCATAGAGTCAAACATGGCTGAGCAACTGAGCATGTATATCTATGGAGCCCTTGCTGTATACTGGTCACTCTGCCTGGGTTCTGCCAATATTATGCAGAGACAGACTTAAATTCCTTTTCCACATGAATCCATATGGCCCTCGGGAGACACTTGTGGCTCCTGACCAAAAAGTCCTAAAGATTTTAAAATATTTTTCTTGTGGTAAATGTATACAGAGCATAACATTTGCTCTTTCAACCATTTCAAGTTACAATTCAAGGGATTAAATAGATTCACAATATTGTGCAACTGTCACCACTCTTTCCAAAATTTTTCATTCCTTTGCAAAAATACTCTCCACACTGAACAATAATCCCCCCAACCCTACCACCCAGTCCATGGTATCCTCTAACCTACTTTCAACTATCCTATGAATTTCCCTTTCTACACTTTTCATATCGGTAGAATCATACATTTGTCCTTTCCATCCTGTTTATTTCACTCAACATATGTTTTCAAGGATAACCATCTTGTAGCATGCCTCCAGAAGACAATTTAAAGCATAGAAATAACAAGGTTTCTATGTTCTTTTGGTTTGATAAGAAAAATTTGGAAGCAGCCTTTGCTAGCCCACTGTAGGCATGTGCATAATTCACTGTATGTCTTTCCAGCCACATCTCCAATATTTTAGGGGAATGTTGCATTTCCTCTCCTCCTGACAAGCTGCCAAGTAATGGATGTGATGTTTCAACAAATGAGTGAGTGAGAATGTTCT
>NW_011494950.1:442053-443443 GCF_000754665.1 Bison bison bison | reverse complement strand
CACCTTTGCTTCTGTCTCCTTACAGAATGACTTTCTTGCCTCCTCTGTCTACACAGTGACTGGCTGGCTGATTCTAGGCCCCATGAAAAAGTCCCCAGAGAGAAAATCTGATTGGCTAACTCTGGCAGACACAACCCCTAGTCTAATAAATAACCATGGAGACAGAGTCACATGGAGTAAACATGGCTTCCTATCCATATAAGTAGAAGAATAGTACTGAGAGACGCAAGCACTGTAAGCTGTGCAGACACCTCAGGGGTTATCTACCATAGGAAATGGCAAGAACCATAATACAGAGCAGAAAGAGGAGATTTAATTGCTGCGTGAAACACACAAACCAGGTGATATTGAACATTCTCTCAAAGTTAAGCATCAAGTGTTGTTTCAGTTCCTAAAAGAACATTGAACGTTTCCTCTGCATAGGTTTGACTAAGTGCCATGGGCAGAAAAGAAGTATTAGATATGGTCTCAGCCCTCACTTGAGTTACGAAGATGTGTCATATAGTTACAAGTCCAAGTACTGTGTCTCAACAATGAGGTTGTTTGAAGAAATGTGTGCAGCAGGGATCTAATTAAGCCCAGCGCCTCCAAGTCCTGCCCCACCACAGATGGACCAAAAGAATCTCATCTCCCCTGGTCATTTTTATGAATATTGCTCCACAAATTCCTTTTGTAAAAGTCTATGCTATCTGGAGTACCCTATTTGAGTGCAACTGCTCTTTGAAATACTGTATGAACATTAATACCTTAGCATAGATTGGTTTATCTTATTCTAAGACTGGTAAACTTGGATGAGAAAGCAGAAAAGATCTTGAGTACAGAGTATGGCAATAGCCCCCTTTGGAGGTCTATGGAGGTGAATGATGAGGTATGGAATGAGATGGTGAGAGGCTCCTGCAAGTTACCTCACTTAGTTCAGTTTGTTGCCACGAGTTCTGAAAGCTCCCCTCACTTCAGTTCCCAGAAAGCTTCAGCAAAAATCTTAATGGCAAAGATTAAATCCTCTGTTTCCTTTTTCCTAATTTTTATTTTATATGATCCTCTGTTTTCTTTTCAAAGTCCTATAAAAGCTTATACTCATACCAACTTTCCTCATTCTTGTGGAATCCTGTAAATAAATCTTCAGTTGACTGAAGGATCAAGATTAGGGAATATACTGAGGAAAAGACATTGTAACTGCATCAGAAGAGCCAGTCATCTGTGTAGCCTTTTCCTCCTACCCCGAAATAGCTCTCTGGCTGGTCTGATGCCAGGAAATTTGTTATTAGATTCATTCCTTTGGAGTATTATTAACCGAGCCTGGTCAAGATGGTGTTCAATAGTATTTGTTGTAAGATATGGTGGCTCAGATGGTGAAGAATCTGCCTGCCAGTGTGGGAGACCCAAGAGA
>NW_011494950.1:439143-441953 GCF_000754665.1 Bison bison bison | reverse complement strand
TTTCACTTTCACTTTTTTCTTCATGGTGAAGACATCAAAGATTAGCATGAATGTCTCTCAGTTCAGTGAGATCAGATGACCCATATAAAAGATGTTGTGTGGGAGAAGGCTGGTAAAATATAAATCATGATTTTATTTATTCTGTGACATGTAAGCATAGGACATTTTAAAAGACCAAGATAGACGGTAAAAACAGACTACGAGCACCATGTCAGAGAGAGGCTTACCACTACCACGTCACGTTTCTTCCCTTCTCGCCAGTGACATCCTAGCCACCTCCTGACTGATGTCTGCTGATAAGACCAGTGGTGGAAGCTGAACAGCTCCACCAGAGTGAAATATACAAAGCTACTGCTCATCCTTCCTCAGTTGTTCCAAACAAATCATCAGAGTGTGGAAATAACTCAGTGGCTAGATTTCCTGCCTTGACTTGGTTCAAAGCAATTCATCCAGATAAACTTTCCTATTTCCTCCATCATTCTGGGAAACATACCACCAGAAAAGGTCATGAAAAGTAAATACACTAGGTTTTCAGGAAGTCTCTATATATTCCACTTCTAAGAAATATGTTTAAGAGAAACAAAATGAATTATGGAGTTTTCACTGCTGGTTTTGACACAAATCAACCCTGTCTTCATCACCTAGTAATAACCTCACCTTCTTTTGTTTCTATAAAATTAGATAATGGTTGGATATGGTAGAACGTATGCTGATAAATCAAGAGGAAAATTTTTAAGTGAAATATTGAGATTAAAAAATTATGTGGAGAACAACTTGAAAGAATTCAAGTCATTTTATAATGCAACTGGCTCCAAGAACTGTGTGTCTAAAGCAGATTAAAATGACTGGTCCCTAGAGACAGGGGATTTGAATGCATAAGCACATTTCTATGTCAGCCATATTTTTGGTAAAATTTTGAGAAGACTTTAAAGCTCACATTTGCTATTAAAATTTTTATTTTTTAGAGATATATTGATAGTTCATGCAAATAAAGATCTCTTTGGGCCCTAATGAGCATTATTTTATGAAACTGTCTCTAGTTTCAAAATTATACCGTAAAGTGCCTATCAGTA
Source organism: Bison bison bison (assembly GCF_000754665.1). NCBI lineage: Eukaryota > Metazoa > Chordata > Mammalia > Artiodactyla > Bovidae > Bison > Bison bison. Next base: position 440,880 of record NW_011494950.1, on the reverse strand, counting down.
TAAAAAAACAGCTCACAATATTTTTTTGGCTGCACCACATGTCGTGAGGGGGAGGTCTTAGTTGCCCGACCAGAGACTGAACCCATGTCCCCTGCATTGAAAGCACAGAGTCTTAACCGCTGGACTAACAGGGAAGTACCTTAATTATTTTTTAATATCTGTCCAATCAAAGCAGCACCATATCTGACTAAATTCCATGTGACAATTTCAATACCCTACTATTACAGTATTGCTACTCTGCTGCTTTTAGCAATGAAATCAGAAAAATATATACGGAAATAGAATCTTATTACCCTCCACTGGAGGCTTCTGCAGTGGCTCAGCGGTAAAGAATCCCACTGCAATGCAGGAGACAGAGGAGACGCGGGTTCAATCCCTGGGTCAGGAAGATCTCCTGGAGGAGGGCATGGCACCCCACTCCAATATTCTTGCCTGTAGAATCGCATGGATAGAGGAGCCTGGTGGGCTATAGTCCACAGGGTCACAAAGAGTCAGATACGACTGAGGCAACTGAGCACGCTCGCACGCACCCTCCACTGACATTGGCTGACATGGTTATGCTGCTTTAAGGAAACTACTCATTTTCTCCTTCCCCTTTGCCTCTTTTGTCCTATCCTCACCCCTATCCAGTTCAGTAAAGTGTACTAGATCAATGGCATGGGGTGGGAAGGAGTGATATATTGGTTGAAATAAACTTTTTTTTGAAAAACTGCTGAATGCAAACCACCTCAAGGCAGTGTAAAAACACCAATAACAATGGAAACATTGCATGATTTGAATTAACTCTTTCATTCAACAAACATTAGTTGAACATCTGTGTGCTCATTGTTTTAGGCATTGAAAATACAAATATGAAGAAGATAGTCCTGAGTCAAAGAGTTCACTCTTTAAGGGACAAGCATCATGAGATGGAAGGAGTGACAGGCAATTTATATGTATGACTGGGTGGAAAAGGATTGACTAGGACTTTGCCAGGTGGACAAAGAAGAGAAGAGCTTCCAGGCAGAATGAATAGCAAGTACAAGACAAGAAGATGTGAAATGACAAGATGTTTTGGGGAACTTATAGGCTAATGGTGATGGGAGGAGAGGATGAAAAGCGGCCAGAGATGATGTTGGAAAGGAATAAGAGTTAAATCACAAAAGCGCTTTGTATACCACTGATCACTAGAGAGGTGTTTTCTCTTGTTGGTCAAGGATGGTACACGTAGCTTGGATGAAATATCCCTGAACCATGTATTTCTTTGCTTGGTCTTAGAGATACCATGATATCAGAAAGGAATATTCAGAGTGGTGAGTGGAAACAACAGGAAAAATAGAACTTCATTTAAAATTCACAAATTAGAATAGTGTTCAGAAAAGATCCAAATCTCTTTGGAAATTAATTATATGGTACAAGTAGCATTTCAAATCAATATAGAAAGAATGGACTCTTCAGGAAATGATGTTGGAACAATTAGTTAACCTTTGGAGGGGGGAAGCTGAGCCCTACTTCATTCCTTATACTGAATAAATTCCAGATGGAGCAAATATTTAAAATTAAAATGAAAATAGTAGAAGAAAATATAAGTAAACATTTTGATCATCTTGAGATGGGGAAGATATTGTAAAGTATAGTCAAGGCTATGGTTTTTCCAGTGGTCATGTATGGATGTGAGAGTTGGACTGTGAAGAAAGCTGAGTGCCGAAGAATTGATGCTTTTGAACTGTGGTGCTGGAGAAGACTCTTGAGAGTCCC
>NW_011494950.1:436330-439043 GCF_000754665.1 Bison bison bison | reverse complement strand
TCAGTCGCGTCCGACTCTGTTCGACCCCACAGATGGCAGGCCATCAAGCTCCCCTGTCCCTGGGATTCTCCAGGCAAGAACACTGGAGTGGGTTGCCATTTCCTTCTCCAATGCATGAAAGTGAAAAGTGAAAGTGAAGTCACTCAATCGTGTCCGACTCCTAGCGACCCCATGGACTGCAGCCTACCAGGCTCCTCCGTCCATGGGACTTTCCAGGCAAGAGTACTGGAGTGGGATGCCATCGCCTTCTCCGGTATTATGTAGAGATAGACTTAAATACCGCTTCCAATGACTCCATCTGGCCCTTGGGAGACACTTCTGGCTCCTAATCAAAAAGGGCTAAGGATTTTAAAATATTTTTTATTGTGGTAAATTTATACATAGCATGACATTCCTCTTCTAACAATTTCAAGTGTACAATTAAATGGGATTAGATTCACGATATTATAGAACTGTCACCACTCTTTTCAAAATTTTTCATCCCTTTGCAAACATCTGTTCACACTGAACAATAATCTACCCAACCCTACCACCCAGTCCATGGTATCCTCTAACCTACTTTCAACTGTCTCTATGAATTTGCCTATTCTACACTTTCATATCTGTGGAATCATATATTTGTCCTTTGTGTCTGGTTTATTTGATTCAACATATGTTTTCAAGATTAACCATCTTGTAGCATGCATCTAGAAGACACACAAGCATAGAAATAACAAGGTTTCCATTTTCTTTTGGGTTGATAAGAAAAATTTGGAAGCAGCCTTTGCTAGCCCAGTGTAGTCAGGTGCATAATTCACTGTATGTCTTTCCAGCCACATCTTCAATATTTTAGGGGAATATTGCATTTCCCCTCCTCCCGACAAGCTGCCAAGTAATGGATGTGATGTTTCAACAAATGAGTGAGTGAGAATGTTCTGAATCCTACCAGACAGAAGAGTATTAAAAAGGCTTTTCATCACAGATCATTTACTTTCTACACAGAATTAAATTAAGTGAAATAAGAAATTATCCACACTGATTTCTCGGACCTCTAATAGTAACTTTCTTTTCTCAGTGGGTGAATTACTTTAAGATTAGAGGAGTGCAATTGTACACTCCCTTCCAAACCTCATCAAAGAAGCTCAGCATCTCAGATGGGAAAGAGAAGAAAACAGATATTTCAGGCTCAATCTCTGTAGAAACAAACTGTTCACCATTTCTCTCCCTTTAGGTCACTCTTTTCTGATAAAAGCATTTGCTTCTTTTATTGCATAAGGAACAACATGGAACATGCTTGGAACAACAACATGGGTGAAACAATTAATATCAATAATATATAATAGAATTAATAAAGAAGGGGTGCCCCTACTGTCTGTTCGATTTTCTTGTTCTTTCTTACCTACAGAATCTACTGGGAGCAGAAATGCTTCCACTGTACAGTGCCTTGATTTCCTAGTGAGGGCTTAGTAAGTCTGTAATAGGATTTCAGAGGAAGGAGAAAATGTCTTGTCAACTGGTTAGTCTGCAGTATTATGATGTCTCAATGGCTTTTCATGACATATGAAAAATTTAATTAAAATTTAATGTTATATCATTAAAACATCCAGAGACTAGACTCTGAGCTTTTCCCACAATGATGGGAAGATCCCTGTCTTCCCATGTTCTTCTGAACAGACTTATGGAGCGAGAACTGATCAGTCTACAAATGGTGTTGAGCCACAGGCACGTACTTAACTAGGGGATGGGAAGGGTTCAGTCAGCAGGATCTGTATCTCACAAGACCCAAGTCTTAAAGGATGGAGGTTAAAGACAGAGGAGAATTGGGTCACAGGATTCTGGCATTGGGTCAAATATGTCAGGGGAGCAAAGTTGACACAATAACCACTCTCCATTTGTGAGTGGCAATTTTCTACTGGCATGAAATGGCATTATGAGACACAAGAAAGTTTTGTAGGAACTATACTTGATGTTATGCCAGGAACTCTGCTGGACTCAGCAGGTGCTCTTGGGATGAATATACATCAAGCTCATTCCTTGTGAACAGGTGACCAGACCTGCTGTCCATGTGATCAGCTTGGCAGCACCTCTACCTATGGTCAGTACATCAAGCTTCACACCTCCTGAGTTAGGCCCTGAAGTCCTCTCTTAGCCCATAACTGAGTTCCCATGTTCACACTTTTCACTTGTGACCTTGTGTGCAGAATGGCAAGTGTGTATCAGGAGCAGTTGTGAACCACTGGGTGACCCCTAACTCTAGAAGCATCATCTACTATCACAGTAGAGCCAGAACCAAAGTAGGCCCCCTTCCTGAATTGGAATATGCCCAGCACAGTGCTGAGCAAACTAGACTTCATTTACTTGCCCTGTCAATATTTCCCACAGTGATTTTGGTGAGCTAGGGGGTGGCTGTTAGAACCCCTGGCAGAGGTGCAAAGTAATGTGTGGTGGAGCCACTAATAAGAATCCGAACATGCCACCTTGCCCTTCCTCTAAGAGGCTCTAGTCCTTCATGAAAACAAGGAGATAGGAGAGCAAGGTGGCAGAGGAGTAGGTGGATGTGGAGTACATCTCTCCCTATGGATACGTCAGGAATACACCTTCAGACACATAAGTGCATGCACAACACCAGCTGGGAGTGGACAGGAGTACCTGGCCAACAGAAAAGAATGTATAGACTCACGAAAAACTCGGTAGGATGAAGGAACTAGGAGGAAAACAGGAGCGTTAATAGGAC
>NW_011494950.1:435998-436230 GCF_000754665.1 Bison bison bison | reverse complement strand
GCAATTCATGGGGTCGCAAAGAGTCGGACATGACTGAGTGACTGAACTGAACTGAACCGATTCTAAACTCAGAAACAACAAAAAGATTGAGAAATATGGCTACATAAAAATGTATAGCTCCCTAATAGTCCATGAAACTAAAATAAAAACAATGATCTGTGGAAAATATTTGTAATATTTATGATAAAGGGAAATTTTATTTAATATATAAAGAGCTCTTTTAAGACCAATA
>NW_011494950.1:431221-435898 GCF_000754665.1 Bison bison bison | reverse complement strand
TATTATAAATGTTAAAAACTCAACTAAAAATCCTCTAATACTTTACTTCTTTAATCTCCTTTGTTTTTCTGGACAAAGATTGACTATTCTCAAGTATGTATACCTGAATCTCTGTTCAGACGAATATTTTACCGTCTTTATTTTGCTGCCCTTGTTTTCAGAATGTATACTTGAACCACTTTTCAAATGTACATTAACCTTTTGAAATATGTCCACATATGAGCACAATGGTCTCTCTTTCCTATGAATCTCAAAAGAACACCTGAAAAGATATGAGGATAGATCTTTGTACCCACTTGAAAAGAAATGTAGAACTGATGTGCTAAGATCTGAGAGTGTGACAGTTGCTGAATTCTGGCTGGTTTCACTCAATCCCTCTCATTTCTTTTTGCCTGCTAATCCATGACAAAAGGCATACTGAAAAATTTCCAAGATGGTGGTTTTATTTCCACAACTTATATGAAAGAATAATTTGTTAAAATAACCCCGAATGACCAATAGACACATAAAAATGCTCAGCCTCACTAGCAATCAAAGAGATAAAAATTAATACAACACTGAGATCATTTAGATGGACATCATCTTAGATTGGTAAAAATTGAGAAGATTGATAATCATATTGACTTGTGGGTAGAAAAACAGGGACTTTGAGGTTGGATCTAACTTGACAGTTTCCTGAACTTAGAATCTGAAAGTGAGTGGTTCCCCTTCCCATGCCTTCCATTCCAGAAGGCTCTGTACCCTTTTCCCAGCTCTGAGTGCCTGAGGGGCAGGTGTTGTGAGGATATGAAAGATCCTGTCATCTCTTTACCCAGAGTAATAACCATCTCCACATCTCTCCTCTGAGAGAGAGGTACTCTTCAAGAGATTCTGCCTGGATGGATGTGATCCAACAGAATTTTCTCTATCTCCTGTACAGGGAAGAAGACGGCAGTTTTTTAATTAAGAAAATAGTGATTTTTTTCAAGTTACTCTTTTCACTAGGCACCCTACTACAAAAAAGAGCTTCCTGCCAGTTTTAGTGTGCAATAGTTCTGCAGAGACTGAGCAAATCTTGGTACCCTGACTGAAACAAGTTTCTAGACCTCCAGAAGTGAGGATCAGATACTAGACTAATATGAACCCATGCAGGCAACTGCCCCTATGAGAAAACAGCAAAACTCTTTTTATCCATTCCTTTAGGAAATATTTATTATGTACTGGCCATGTGCTAGGCTCTGTTGCAAGCATTGGGAAATACTGCAGTGAGCAGTAGCAGTTGTGGTGCATGGCTTAGCTGCTCTGTGGCATGCGGAATCTTCCCGGACCAGGGATAGAACCCATGTTTTTGGTGTACACCAAAAACCTAACACCACACTGTAAATTAACTATACTTCAATTAAAAAAAAAAAAGACTAAAGGTGTCTTCCTCCAAAAAAGGATATGGATTTGTTTCTGTTAGGCACTAGGGATACCAGCAATACAGCACTGTTTTAGGTCTAGTTAAAGGCCTGAAGTTCTCTGAATGACCCAGAGAGTCAGACTTGGGCTGTAACCCCACTGTAAGGACTGTCCCAACTTCAGGTTCACCGTTTTCCTTGAGGGTGGTAGCACTTTGGGGTTCCGAATCTTGCTATGGGGAGGAGTCTCCTGTCTGTGAGAGCTCTGGGCTTTAACTTCTGACCTGCTGCCACTTGTTCTGTGAGTTTCCAAAGTGAAAATTTGAAACTTTTGGAACTGTCAAAAAACCCCAGGAAAAAAGTGCCTTTTGTTCTATTCAACTCTCTGGTGAATATCTTCCCTTCACTATTGGCCTGGTAATTCCCCACCGTCTTATTGTGTCTTTTATGCCTTTAAGGGGGTCATTTTTATATTTTTATGCAGGGTTTTCATTTGTTTTCAGTAGGAAGATTGTTCAAATAATCTAGCCCTCAATGACCAGAATTAGGAAGCTAGCATTTAGTTCCATCCCATTTTATTTTTAATCTCTTCTGGAAGATGAAAGCCATTCCTGTTTATTCTTTCAGGCTCAATTTCTCATCTCTTGTACTTGATCACTCAAACACGTATTTCCACAAGAATAAACAGTAGTTATAAGGTAAAGGACAGTCTCCCAGGGCAAAAGAAAACAATCTACAGAAACATAAGGTAACTCTAGTTCAACTACACCCAACAAGTTTTGGAACAATTCGTATTACCAAATGGGCTTCCCAGGTGGCGCAATGGTAAAGAATCCACCTGCCAATGCAGGAGACTGAGGAGATGTGCGTTTGATCCTTGGGTTGGGAAGAGCCCCTGGAGGAGGGCATGGCAATCCGCTCCAGTATTCTTTCCTGGATAATCCCATGGACAGAGGGGCCTGGCAGGCTATAGTCCATGGGGTCATGAAGAGTTGGACATGACTGAGCAACTGAGCACACATATTACCAAACAGAAGTCGGTTCATCAGTCTAAAAACATCTTCATTCAAGTTGCCTCATTGTTTCCTTCAAGAACAAAGCATCAATATTTATTTTACATGTATGGGACTGAAGGGGTCCAAACATACAAAGTAAGGGTTCTCCCCAACCTCTCCCCAAAAAGGAGCAATGTGAACTAAAGATGAATTCATATTTCTGCTTCCTGAGCTCTGTGCTTGTATTTTGTAAATAACAACCTTCTTAACTTTTAGCCACCAATATTTCCCCAAAATTCCTAGGCCTCACAATTCATTCTAGGTACCTTGTTAACTTTCCATCATAAGAGGCAGATTCCAACTGACTCTCTCCTTCGTCTTCCATGTTCTCTTGGATAGTTTAAGTGGAACAAAAGTTGATAACCTACAATGATGCCTTTCATAAAAGCTGCCTATTGCTGCATAGGTCTTGCCAACACATTTGCTTATAAAAAACAGGCACCTCTGTGGCAATATTTTATTCCAGTGATGCTTTTTCCATTCTACCAGTATATGCCAGAAATGCAATCGTTTTGGTCCATTGCCCTTAGTACAATGGAGTCAATTGTTTAGCTTTACATTTTTTGGTCTTATGTTTTGGCTGACTAAGAAGCCCAAGCTGAGGTATTTTAACACATCAAAGAGACACTGAAGAGGAAGAATAATGAATAAGGAAGAATATGAGTAAGGAAGAGCATGGTACTTGAAGGGGCTCTCTATTGGTTTTTAAATTAGAAAATTAGTGATCACTGTCCATCAAGTTTTCACTTATTATTTGATGTAAGTACAGGATATTTCAAATAAGCATCTTAAAATATCAAGTTTTAGAACAATTTGTTTTAACATGAGGAAGTTTGTATAGTGGGTATAGATGGGAAATGGAGGGAGAGTGTCTGTGTGTGATAGATAATCTATCAGAAAAAAAAGATGCAGGGAGGAGAGAAGGGTGTTAGCTGTTTCTTAGGCAGAGGGGAAGAATGGACAATTTAGTTAAAGCTGGCCACCTGCCTCCCCTTGTCCCTCCAAGTTTTTAGGGACAATTAGTTGAGGATATTCTAGGTTACGATATGGTAAATAACTTCCAATGTTACTGCCTTAATTCAACAGAGATGTATTTGTCCCTCATGTCCAAGGTAGGTCTGAGGGACTTCCTAGCACAATTGTACCTCTGTGTAACTATTCCATCCCGACTGATGGTGACTTTGACAACCGATATTTGCACCCTCTTAAACATCTGGTTGTTCTAAACTTAGCTGATGTAACATGAGAAGAGAGAGAGTTTAAGGATCTTGCACAAGCAATTAAATACTCTCTTCCAGAAGTGATACATATCACTTCAGCCTGCAAACCACTGGCCAATCTTGTCACGTGGCCCTGACCAAGTTCATGATGGATGGATAAGTATAATTTGCTATGTTCCTGGAAGGCGAGGAGAGTCAGACATTGTTGAGTGTGGGAAGTCTGTACTACAGAGGTGCACAGCAGAGACTCTTTCTCTGTCTTGTAAGTTATTGTGTCATAAAACTTAGGTGGAAATATATGATTCTTAGCCACAGAATACAAGCCTGTCAGATGCATGGCTGTGCACATGGTGAAGAAGAAGGAGCCATTTGTCTTTAGAAAAACTCACTCCATAATTCACAAAGGTATATGTACCCCAATGTTCACTGCAATGCTATTTACAATAGCCAGGACATGGAAGCAACCTAAATGTCCATCAACAGAGGAGTGCATAAAGAAGATGTGGTACCCATATACAATGGAATATTACTCAGCCATAAAAAGGAATGAAATTGGGTCATTTGTAAAGACATGGATGGATCAGAAGACTGTCATACAGACTGAAGTAAGTCAGAGAGAGAAAAATAAATATCATACATTAATGCATATATGTGGAATTTAGAAATATGGTACAAACGAACCTATTTGCAAATCAGAAATAGAGACACAGACATAGAGAACAAATGTATGGAAACCAAGGGAGGAAGATGGGGTGGGATGAATTGGGAAATTGGGATTAACATATATGTACTACTATGTATAAAATTAATAATTAACGAGAACCTACTGTATAGCACAGGGAACTTAATTCAATGCTCTGTGGTGACCTAAATGGGAAGGAAATCCAAAAAAAAGAGGGCATATATGTACACATGGGCTTCCCTGATGGCTCAGTGGGTAAAGAATTTGCCTGCAGTGAAGGAGACATGGGAGGCACAGGTTCAATCCCTGGGTTCGGAAGAGCCCCTAGAGAAGGAAATGGC
>NW_011494950.1:430408-431121 GCF_000754665.1 Bison bison bison | reverse complement strand
TTCTTTTCTCAGTGGGTGAATTACTTTAAGATCAGAGCAGTGCAATTGTACACTCCCTTCCAAACCTCATCAAAGAAGCTCAGCATCTCAGGTGAGAAAGACAGAAAAAAAAAAAACAAACAAACAGATATTTCTAGGCTCAATCTCTGTAGAAACAAACTGTTCACCATTCCTCTCCTTTCAGGTCACTCTTTTCTGATAAAAACCCAACATGATTGACAGCAATAGCAACAATCTACTACTTCTCCTTTCTCACTTCAGTATCTGAAGCCTTTGCTTCTTTTATTGCATAAGGAACAACATGGAGCATGCTTGGATCAACAACATGCATGAAACAATTAATATCAACAAGATATAATAGAATTAATAAAGAAGGGATCCCCCTACTGTCTGTTATACTTCCTTGTTCTTACTGAGCTACAGAATCTACTGTGAGCAGAAATGCTTCCACCTTGCAGTGTCTTGATTTCCTAGTAAGGGTTGGGGAATACACAGAAGAACTGTACAAAAAAAATCTTCACGACCCAGATAATCATGATAGTGTAATCACTCATCTAGAGCTAGACATCCTGGAATGTGAAGTCAAGTGGGCCTTAGAAAGCATCACTACCAACAAAGCTAGTGGACGTGATGGAATTCCTGTTGAGCTATTTCAAATCCTGAAAGGTGATGCTGTGAAAGTGCTGCACTCAATATGCCAGCAAATTTGGAAA
>NW_011494950.1:427622-429079 GCF_000754665.1 Bison bison bison | reverse complement strand
CTTTATTGTATATAAATCTTCTTCATCTACCTCTACTTAACTTTGCATATCTATTCCATCTTTTCTTTCTTTCTTTCCTCTCAACATATTTGTTAGTTTTATTTTCATTGCTTTATTCCTCATTTGGTAGCTTGCTTTAGTTTTGTTTTCCACTTTGTGCTTTAGTTAATTTTTTCCTTAACTGGTAAATATAATTTTTCATTTCCTTTGTTCGCTGGGTCATTCTATTGTACTTTATTTCTGTAGCATTATTTTGACTTTGCTCATGGGTGTATATGTATATGTGTATATTCCATTGTTTTAATTATATTTGTCTGACTTTGTAACTGCTATTTGTCTGGGATTCATCTCTGGTTTCTTGTTTTTGGGTATTTGATTTAATCTCACTTAACACCATAACACATCTCTTGTGGAATCTTCGTTCCTGACCAGACATCAAGCCCTCAACCTTTGGAGTGGGAGCACTGACTTCAAGACCCTAGACTATGAGAGAACTTACTGTAGGGAGTATCAAGTAGTGAGAACTCACACAAAGAAAACCACTTGAATACAACACCCAGCATCACCCAACCACCAGTAGCACCCTGTGCAGGACGCCTCATCTAAACAACAAACAAAACAAAAATACGAACCATATCATCAGCAGACAGGATTACCACCTCAGCCTTGTCCATCAGAGGAAAAACAAACAAACAACAAAAACTCAGCACAAATCTCACCCTATACAAACCTTACACAAACCACTGGACCAACCTTAGGAGGGCAAAAACCAAAAGGAAGAAAGAATTCAACCTTGAAGTCTGGGAAAAGGAGACCTCAAAAGCAATAAGTTAAAAAAAATAATGAAAAGGCAGAGAAATACTACACAAACAAAGGAACAAACTAGAAACACAGAAGTACAAATAAATGAAGAGGAAATAGGCAAACTCCCTGAAAAATAATTCAGAATAATGATAGTAAAGATGATTGAAAACAAAATGGAGAAAATGCAAGAATCAATTAACAAAGACCTAAAAGAATTAAAGAATAAACATACAGAGACAAACAACACAATTACTGAAATTTAAAATACTCTAGAAGTAATCAATAGCATAATAGAATATCTGAAGCAGAAGAACAGTGAGCTGGAAGATAAAATGGTGGAAATAACTTCTGAAGAGTAGAATAAAGTAAAAAGAATGAAAAGAACTGAGGATAGTCTCAGAGACCTCTGGGACCATATTAAACACAACAACATTTGAAATATAGGTGTCCCAGAAGAAGGAAAAAAGAAAGAAAGGGTATGAGAAAAATTTTTAAGAGATTATAGTCAAATATTTCCCCAACATGGAAAAGGAAATAGTCAAGAGGCACAAAGAGTCTCATACAAAATAAGCCCGAGGAGAAACACATCTAGACACATTCTAATCAAACTAACAAGGATTAAACACAAAGAAAGAATATTAAAACCAACAAGT
>NW_011494950.1:426642-427522 GCF_000754665.1 Bison bison bison | reverse complement strand
AGGACTCTGACAACAGTGACTCAAAAAAAACATTTATTCTTCTTATTTTTTGACTTGTTCTGTAGATTCTTTTGGATTTTATTTCTTTTTTCCCTTTTTGTTCCCCCTGTGTTGTAGTTGCCGATTTTATTGGCACTATGAAATTTAGTTAAACTTTTGAGTTTTTTTTCTCTTTTTTCCCCCTCAGTCACATTTTTTTTATGTTATAAACCTGTGCCTCTACCTTGGACTTTTGCAGTTATGAAGAGTTTTCCATTTTTTTCTTTTCTCTTTTTTTAATTTTTAAAACCTATTATTATTTTTATACTTTTATTCTTTTGTTTTCTTTTCCTACTGCTCTTTTCCCCTTTCAGTTATCTTTAATGTATATAAATCTTCTTTATCTACCTATAATTAACTTTGCATATCTATTCTTTCTTTCCTTTCCTTTCCTTTCCTTTCAACATATTCATTAGTTTTATTTTCACTGCTTTATTCCCCAATTGGCACCTTGCTTTTGTTTTGTTTTCCAGTTTGTGCTTAGTTAGTTTTGTTCTGGTACACATATTTTTTGCTTTCATTTGTTCACTGGGTCAATAAAAATAAAGTACTGTTTTGATTTTGCTTATGGGTGTATATATATATGTGTATATTCAGTCACAGTTTTTATTGTTGTTATAAACCTCTGCCTCTACGTTGGTCTTTTGCAGTTCTGTGGAGTTTTCCTTTTTATTTCCCTTTTTTCTTTCTTCTTCCTTTTTTTTCTTTTCTTTTCTCTTTTTTGTAATTTTAAGTTTTAATTTTCTTAAACCTATTATATTTTTTCTACATTTATTCCTTTGCTTGCCTTTCCTACTGTTCTTTTCCCCTTGCAGTTAATCTTTATTGTATATAAATCTTC
>NW_011494950.1:425367-426542 GCF_000754665.1 Bison bison bison | reverse complement strand
CCCAGCTTGGAAAATCAGACCAAGTTGGAACTCGTTGACAGAGGTCCCGGAGAATACGTATGATAATCACACAGGACTGTAGACCATTAGCTCTAGCCTGGAACCACTTAGCGTGGCCTAGAGCAGCCAGAGCGTCAAGGCGTTTTTGCCTGTCCAAGATGTCCGGTGGGTCTTTCACCATACCCAAGGTTACATCTCCTTCCCTCATGTTCTCTTCTCAAATAATTGGAGATGTCAGGGTGATAGTGACTTGCATTTTGGGTTCCACACATGAGTTCAAAATTATTGCCACTTCAGAAACAGCACATTTTATGTCATACTTATACTTCTCAGGACTTATAACAGCAAGCTGCTTGGGTAGGTTTTCTGCAATACGGCTTAATAATGTCTTTGAAGGTTTCTCTGAGCACAGCAAAACAAGGTTGACATTTCTATCTCCTCGGAGAAGTAATCCTTTCACCAATACTCCCACTCGCGAAACTCCCTTTAAAGCTCTGTCTTTACCTCCCTCTTTCTTATCATCTCCCTCTTTGCTCTTGCTCTTCTCGTGTTCAGATAAGCTGTCTGAAACAAGTTTTAAAGCACGTTCAGTGATAGAAACAATTTTCTGAACTGCCTGTAATTCCTCTTCAGTTGGATAAATGGTAGCATGCTTTGTCATTACGTAACGGTCATCAGATGAGTCACGACGATGTAAGGGTGCAGGCCCCTGTGGCTGAGGAGGCATGCCTGGTTGGACTCCCAGAAGGCCTAGTGGGCCTGGGGAACCATGAGGATAGCCTCTGTCAGGCATTTGGTGGCGATCATCCCAATGATACTGTTCTTCCTCCATTCTTCTCCAGTACATGTCCTCTTCGTAACGTCTCATTTCCATCCTCCAGTGTTCTTCCTCTTCTCTTCTTCACCAGTACTCCTCTTTCTGCATTTGCTTTCTCATTTTCTCTTCTTGAATCTTTCTTGCTCTAATACTGGGCTCTACTTCTTGCAAATCTGGATTTACTTTATTTATTTTTTTCTTTATTTTATTTTTTAACTTTATAATATTTATTGGTTTTGCCATGTATCAACATGAATCCACCACAGGTATACACATGTCCCCCATCCTGAACCCTTCTCCCTCCTCCCTCCCTGTACCATCCCTCTGGGTCGTCCCAGTGCACCAGCCCCAAGCATCC
>NW_011494950.1:421005-425267 GCF_000754665.1 Bison bison bison | reverse complement strand
ACTATACCATGAAAAATTAAAATAAACAAACAAAAATCTCATTCCCATTCCTACTGCCATTAGGGTAAAGTCCAAGTTCTAATTCCAGGGCCTGTAAGGCTCTCCACTACCTTGTTAAAACAAAGGAAAGATCCAGGCCCAAAATGGTGTCACTGTACTGAAGGCCCATGGTGCCAAACCTAGATTTAATACCTAACATATTGCAGTTTTGACCTTCAGCAGAAATGTAATCTTCACCACCCAGCCTGGAATTTTCTGGTCAGCACCGATAAGGTCATCTGCCATGTGGGCTGTCTCCATCCCCCAGAGAAAAGACAGTGCACTTGTCTTCCTCACCAGCATGTGAGCTCTATAAGGGCAGAGACCATGTCTGTCTTATCCAGTGTCCAGCACATGACTTAGCAATTAATGGGTGTTCATAAATGTTTGTGAATGAATTACTAAGTAAAGGGATGAATGAACCTCAGACATTTTGTATCTTCTGATATCAGGATTCTCCTTGTACCTCAGCACCCCCCAAAATTGCTATTTTTGCCCCAGGAAGGAACTTCCATTGATTTTCTTGTTTCTTTGACCCATACATGCAGCACCATCTTCCAGATACATGCAGGTCAAAGCAGTCAAGTTCACCTGATGGAGGGTGAGGCAACAGGGTGGTGGTGGAGCTTGTGTTCCCAGTGGGTTGGTAGTGTAGCCCATGTAGTTGAAGGCTATGTTTTTTCATACTTGTAATGAAAATCTTTCAGACAGTTTCAACACCATGTAATGTATATTATCATAAGGTTATGTGCAGGAATCACTTTCTAGTATAGTTATTCACTTACACTACCTCCAGCATTTCCTCTTCATTTTGGGGTCCTCAAGTGTCGTGGCCATTGCCCCTCACCTCTTCTCTTTTTAAAAAGAGAACTGTACTATGTTAGTTCCAGGTGCACAATATAATGCTTTGTACAATTTTTCTTAATACCACATCTGTCTCAAGTGGAATGCCAAGTTCATCAGGACTGGTGCCAAGTTTTCTACTATTTTTGGAGGCCTCCAACTTTGCGGGCCCAGTACTTAACACTAGATGAGCAGCATCCCCAAGGGCTGATTGAAAGTTTGTGTGCAAGGCAATCGAATGCTTCATTCAGCTCGTCTTGCCAGAAGTAGCAAAACTTGGCTGTGCCTTGGTTGCTGATGATTTTGAGGCTCATTGGCAAAGATAACTGGACCCGAAGCATGCTCTTTGCCCTTGTTCCATAGCAGCGTGGGGTGTCTCCTTGAGGACAGGCATGGTTGTATGCAAATATTGGGTTACTCTTATAACAACTTTGCTGTGGGAATAAAGTTCCTTCCCAGGTCTTTGTTATTCATTTTAATGTGTAAACGTGTCAACTAGTGAGTCTCCTTGGAAAATCCCATCAGCCACTTCTGAAGAGAAAAGTGGGCACTTTATATCTGGAGGAAGAGATTCCTCTTGTCGCAGTCTTGTAGAGTTCTTACTCTGTATAATTAATGTCACAGTTTTGATTGTACTGTGCCTTTAAGTCTTCTCGAGTGTAACTAACCACAAACTCTTTACAACTCACCCCAGAGAACCTATGTTTCATTTATATGTTATGTGCTAGAAACACTGAGGTAGGCGATGTACAGTAAGAATTCAAAGGTTCGTAATAAGAGTTAACCTAAGTTTCAACACAAGGGTTGCAGAATTCTTCAATAAATGATCTCTAAATAAACATTTAGCTGTGTTAAAAGAAATCAAAGTTTTAAGGTCATGAGAGCAGAGCTCTCATGAATGGGATTAGTGCCCTTATAAGAGGAGACATGAAAAAATAAAATTAAGGGCAAAGTAAGAAATGACAAAAACGAAGAAGAAAATAAGAGGCACAAGAGAGATGCTCTCAGGACTCCCCTGGTGGTCCGGGTTAAGGTCCATGCTTCCACTGCAGGGGCTTCCATCCCTGTTTTGGGAACTAGCATCCGCATGCCACGCATGGGGCTTTCCACGTGGTGCTAGTGGTAAAGAGTTCACTTGCCAATGCAGGAGACACAGGAAACCCAGGTTCCATCCCTGAATCAGGAAAATCCCCTGGAGGAGGACATGGCAACCCACTCCAGTATTCCTGCTTATAGGATCCCATGAATAGAGGAGCCTGGTGGGCTACAGTCCATGGGGTCACAAAGAGTCAGATGACTGAGCAGCTAAACACCACCACCCCACCAATGTTGCACATGTGGGTACGGCCTGAAAAAAAAAAAGAGAGAGAGATACTCTCTCTCCGTCCTGCGTAAGGACACAGTGAGAAGGAGGCCATCTGCAAGCCAAGAAGAGAATTCTCATCAGGAACTAAATTAGGTGGCACCTTGATCTTGGACTTCCCAGCCCTAGAACTGTGAGAAATGCATTTCTGTTAAGCTACTCAGTCAATGGTATTGTGTTAGAGCTGCCCAAGCTGACTAAGACAGTGGTCATGATATGTCACGTCTAGACCAGAGCACTTAGTTACGGAGTTAGTTGGTAGGACTCTGGAGCTTTCTCTTGCCATCACTCTGGGTCCATGAGTGATAATCATGAGCAGAGAGCCTGCCAACTCATGACAGATATGAAACAAGAGTGAGAAATGAGTATTTGTTGTTTTAAGCCACTGAGATTTGAGGGTTATTATCCCCAGTAGATCTAGCTTATCTAGCTGACAGCAGAAGGTAGAAAAGTAAACATTCCAAGAGAAGCAGCAATGAGAAGTAGAGGTAGTGAGCAATAGACAGCTAATGGTATTTGTGTCCCTTTGGCCAGTCATCACTAAGGCCAACTCCATCCCTGTCATTTATGCATTTTTGGTTCTTGAGTCAATAAAGGTACGCCCCCATCCCCATTGCTTATTTGGCTCAGGCTACTTTGAGTTTAACTTCTACCACTTACAAGTAAATGATTAACAAAGTGGTTTAAGCAACTCTCTTTATTCTTTTCTGTTTAAAAAAATTTTATTTATTTGGCTGTACCAGGTCTCAGTTGCAGCATGTGGGATCAAGTTCCCTGACCAGATATCAAACCCAGGTCCCCTGCATTGGGAGCACAGAGTCTTAGCTGCAGGACCACCAAGGAAGTCATTATTTATTTATCTGACTGTGCCAGGTCTTAGCTGTGGCATGTGAGATCTTTAGTTGCAGCATGTGGGATCTAGTTCCCATGACCAGGGGTTGAATCCAAGCCCCCTGCATTGGGAGCACAGAGTCTTAGCTGCAGGACCACCAAGGAAGTCATTATTTATTTATCTGACTGTGCCAGGTCTTAGCTGTGGCATGTGAGATCTTTAGTTGCAGCATGTGGGATCTAGTTCCCATGACCAGGGGTTGAATCCAAGCCCCCTGCATTGGGAGCACAGAGTCTTAGCTGCAGGACCACCAAGGAAGTCATTATTTATTTATCTGACTGTGCCAGGTCTTAGCTGTGGCATGTGAGATCTTTAGTTGCAGCATGTGGGATCTAGTTCCCATGACCAGGGGTTGAATCCAAGCCCCCTGCATTGGGAGCACAGAGTCTTAGCTGCAGGACCACCAAGGAAGTCATTATTTATTTATCTGACTGTGCCAGGTCTTAGCTGTGGCATGTGAGATCTTTAGTTGCAGCATGTGGGATCTAGTTCCCATGACCAGGGGTTGAATCCAAGCCCCCTGCATTGGGAGCACAGAGTCTTAGCTGCAGGACCACCAAGGAAGTCATTATTTATTTATCTGACTGTGCCAGGTCTTAGCTGTGGCATGTGAGATCTTTAGTTGCAGCATGTGGGATCTAGTTCCCATGACCAGGGGTTGAATCCAAGCCCCCTGCATTGGGAGCACAGAGTCTTAGCTGCAGGACCACCAAGGAAGTCATTATTTATTTATCTGACTGTGCCAGGTCTTAGCTGTGGCATGTGAGATCTTTAGTTGCGGCATGCAAACTCTTTGTTGAGGCATGTGGGATCTAGTTCCCTGACCAAGGATCGAACCCCCTGGCCTTCTGCATTGGGAGTGCGGAGTCTTAGCCACCGGACCACCATGGAAGTCCCTCTTTTTCTTCTCTTAACGTGACTTTATCTCAGTGTTTCCCAACTCTTGTACTTCATGACACAGATGGAAAGGGATAACATTTGTATGACACCTGGGGGTAAACTGGAAGGAATTTGTGGGTGTCCGTGAACTTCCTGATGTTCAAGCTGGTTTTAGAAAGGGCAGAGGAATCAGAGATCAAATTGTCAACATCCGCTGGATCATGGAAAAAGCAAGAGAGTTCCAGA
>NW_011494950.1:420551-420905 GCF_000754665.1 Bison bison bison | reverse complement strand
TTACAATAGCTAGAACATGGAAGCAACCTAGATGTCCATTGACAGATGAATGGATAAAGAAGTTATGGTACATATACACAAGGGAATATTACTCAGCCATAAAAAGGAATGCATTTAAGTTGGTACTAAGGAGGTGGATGAACCTAGAACCTATTATACAGAGTGAAGTGAGTCAGAAAGAGAAAAATAAATATTGTATTCTAACACTCATACACGGAATCTTGAAAAATTGTACTGAAGAATTTATTTACAGGGCAGCAATGGAGAAACAGACGTAGAGAATAGACTTATGAACATGGGGAGAGGGGACAGGAGGGTGAGATGTATGGAGAGAGTAACATGGAAACTTACATA
>NW_011494950.1:419881-420451 GCF_000754665.1 Bison bison bison | reverse complement strand
TTCAGAGTGGTAGAAAATAATAGCAAATGAAACAGCTGACAAAGGATTAATTCCTAAAATATACAAGCAGCTCATACAACTCAATGCCCGAAAAACAAACAACCCAGCCAAAATGGGAAAAAGACCTAAACAGACCTTTCTCCAAAGAAGACATACAGATGACTAACAAACACCGGAAAAGATGCTCAACATCACTCATTAGAGAAATGCAAACCAAAACTATAATGAGATATCACCTCACACTGGTCAGAATGGCCATCATCAAAAAGTCTACAAACAATAAATGCTGGAAGGGGTGTGGAGAAAAGGGAACCCTCTTGCACTGTTGGTGAGAATGTAAATTGATACTGTGACTATGAAAGACGGTATGGAGATTCCTTAAAAAACTAGGAATAAAACCACTATATGACCCAGAAATCCCACTCCTAGGCATATACCTTGAAGAAACCAAAATTGAAAGAGACACATGTATCCCATTGTTCATTGTAGCACTATTACAATAGCTAGAACATGGAAGCAACCTAGATGTCCATTGACAGATGAATGGATAAAGAAGTTATGGTACATATA
>NW_011494950.1:419549-419781 GCF_000754665.1 Bison bison bison | reverse complement strand
GTTCCCTATCAAGATTTTAGTGATGACTCTTGGAATTCTTCCAGGTCACCATTGACAAGCAACTTTGTTCCCATGAGTAAGTGATAAAGACAGGTTGTGTTGTACAGTCATCCCCAAATTTACAACAGTTGAAAATCTATTTAGAGTCTAACGGCTTTTCATTTTCTCTCATTGATAAATACTATGATGAAATATCATGCAATGACACAAATGAATTTCAATACCAATCAAA
>NW_011494950.1:418732-419449 GCF_000754665.1 Bison bison bison | reverse complement strand
TACAACCAAGATTACTCTACCCAGCAAGGGTCTCATTCAAAATTGATGGAGAAAGAAAAAGCTTTTTAGACAAGCAAAAATTAAGACAATTCAGTACCATCAAACCAGCTTTACAGCAAATGTTAAAGGAATTTATGTAGTCAGGAAATACAAGAGAAAAAAAAGATCTACAAAAACAAACCGCAAATAATTAATAAAAATGGCAATAGGAACATATAAATTAATAATTACTTTAAATGTAAATGGGTTAAATGCTCCAACCAAAAGACACAGACTGGTTGAATGGATACAAAAACATGACCCATATATATGCTGTCTACAAGAAACCCACTTCAGACCTCAAGACACTTATAGACTGAAAGTGATAGGATGGAAAAACAGATTCCATGCAAATGGGAAGCAACAGAAAGCTGGAGTAGCAATCCTCATATCAGACAAAATAGACCTTAAAATAAAGAAGATTACAAGAGATAAGGAAGGACACTACATAATGATCAAGGGATCAATCCAAGAGGAAGACATAACAATTGTAAATATCAATGCACCCAACATAAAAGCACCTCAATACACAAGACAAACAATAACAGACATAAAAGGAGAAATTGACAGTAACACAATAATAGTAGGAGACTTTAACACCCCTGGTAGCTCAGATGGTAAAAGCATCTGCCTACAATGCAGGAGACCCGAGTTCAATCCCTGGGTTGGGAAGATCCC
>NW_011494950.1:418215-418632 GCF_000754665.1 Bison bison bison | reverse complement strand
AGAAATCAATTGCATTTCTATATACTAACAATGAAAAATCGGAAAGATAAATTAAGGAACCAATCACATTCACCAGTACAACAAAAAGAATTAAATATCTAGGAATAAACTTGCCTAAGGAGACAAAAGAACTGTACACAGAAAATTAAAAGACACTAAAGAAAGAAATCAAAGATGACATAAACAGATGGAGAGATATTCCATGCTCCTGGGTAGGAAGAATCAATATTGTGAAAATGACTATACTACCAAATGCAATCTACAGATTCAATGCAATCCGTATTAACTTACCAATGACATTTTTTACAGAACTAGAACAAAAAATTTCACAATTCATATGGAAACACAGAAGACCCCGAATGGCCAAAGCAGTCTTGAGAAAGAAGAATGGAGCGGGATGAATCAAGCTTCTGGACT
>NW_011494950.1:417391-418115 GCF_000754665.1 Bison bison bison | reverse complement strand
AGGAAGAAATAGAAATTATGAACAACCCAATTAAAAGCACTGAAATTGAAGCTGTGACCAAAAATCTCCCCCAAAACAAAAGCCCAGGACCAGATTGCTTCACAGGAGAATTCTGTCAAACATTTAGAGAAGAGCTAATGCCTATCTTTCTAAAACTCTTTCAAAAAATTACAGAGGAAGGAACACTTCCAACCTCATTCTATGAAGCCACCATCTACGAGGCCTGACACCAAAACCAGACAAAGACAACACACAAAAAGAAAACTAAGGGCCAATATCACTGATGAATATAGACGCAAAAATCCTCAACAAAATTTTAGCAAACAGAATTCAGCAACACATCTAAAAGCTCATACACCATGATCAAGTTGGGTTTATTCCAGGAAAGCAAGGATTCCTCAATATATGCAAATCAATCAATGTGATACACCATATTAACAAATTGAAAAGTAAAAACCATATGATCATCTCAATAGGTGCAGAAAAAGCTTTTGACAAAATTCAGCACCCATTTATGATTAAAACTCTTCAAAAAATGAGCATAGAAGGAACCTACCTGAACATAGTAAAGGCCATATATAATATATAATATATAATACAGCAAACATTATTCTCAATGGTGAAAAACTGAAAGCATTCCCCCTAAGATCAGGAACAAGACAAGGGTGTCCACTTTCACCACTATTATTCAACATAGTTCTGGAAGTCCTAGCTTCAGCAATCA
>NW_011494950.1:412928-417291 GCF_000754665.1 Bison bison bison | reverse complement strand
TCCGTCATGTCTGACTCTGTGCGACCCCATAGACGGCAGCCCGCCAGGCTCCCCCGTCCCTGGGATTCTCCAGGCAAGAACACTGGAGTGGGTTACTCCTTCAAATCCCCGTCCTAGTGGTGGACCACTTCCTTGGGAGCACTCATCAGGAAGCAGTGGAGAAGTAGGGCTGGAAGTGCCCTGAGTGCTGGCTGCCCATGAAGACTGTAGGGCAAAACTCCAGATTCTGTTCTACAGGCTCTGTCTTCTGAAGAAAACAAAACAACAACAACAAAAACCCTATCTAGTCTCCTAGCCACTGGTGGTGACTGGCCTGGGGGCTCTGGCTCCCCCAAGCCCTGTTTGATTGCCCCCAATCCTAAGATCAAAAATTCTTGCCCACTTCTCATCCACTGGCAGCACCCAGTATGTCAAGGCCCATTGGTTGGGAAGCTCTCCTTAATCTTTCGCTAGGACTAGCAGGAGGATGTGAGGAAGTCTCACCATTTTAGGCCTTCTGAAGAGGGGGATCTCCTTGCATTGTCACTCTCTCTCAACCTCTCTCTCTTTCTCTCTCAAGTCCCCCCAGCATCTGTTCTGAAGTCCCTCCAGTATTGTAAACCTCTTCCTTGGGAAACTAAACTCATCTCCTCAAGAGAAAGAGTTGCAGAGAGTTCAGGTTTCTTCATCTGCGTGCAGATGGAGGCTTGCTCCTACCCGGCTTGACAGGCTCTGAGGCTGAGGCCTACGGTGGCGTGACCTGCCCACAGCTGAACATAACACTTCTTCTGTTATGCCTTCTGATACCCAGAGAAGTTTCTGTGCCAGCTCAGGGATGGGCGTGGACCGCTGGACTCCTAGCAATGCCATGTTGTAGCAACAGGGACAACAGCTGAAGAAAACATTTCCTAGGTGGACTGAGCAGGCTTCCAGCTTTCTTTCTTCAAAGCAACAGAAGCCAGAGATGCCCCTTTGAAATGAATATGTACCCTGGAGATTTGTCGAACTCTTATGAGAGGGCGCACCCTAGAGAAGGCAGACGTGTGTTCTAAGGATAGGTCAAATGAGGGACTAGGGAGAATTTCATGAGAGAAGTCATAGGAATTGCATTGTTTAACTCCAAGCTAGATAAGTGGTCTATGCTTTTCCACACTTTTAAAATCTGTTCTCTTCCAAAACGTAATTGCCTTAAGTTATTATTGGCTTCTAGCACAACTGGCCTTAAGAGAGATGTGATGACATAGTAAAGGAGTAGAACAAAATGTGCTGCCCCCTCCGTTCATCTTGCGCACTGTGGGCATCAAATCTCATTGCAGACCTCATTTTCTTCAAGAAGCTAATCCCTGCTCTGTCAGCTTCTTTAATCCTGGATGCCCTTGGACAAGTAGAACAAAACGTTTGAGTTCTTTTCCTATTTGCTTGTCTGCTCAAAGGGACAGGATTTAGTCCGCCAGTTGACCACTTGATGTACTGAGGAGTTCCCTGTTCTGTGCTGTGATCTGCCTGGGGAAATGGGAAGAGAAGAGCCAAGTACAAAGGAATGTTGGAACCAGAGTCAAGGTCCTGGGAGTTGCCTTCTTTTCTTCTCTTTGGAATTATAAGTATCCAAGGAGACTGGATATTTATATCCAATAAATATAAGTTTATATTTATAAATGTATAAACTTACCCAGGTTAACAGCCAGGTTACTGGGTTAACAGCCAAGACAGTGTCTACTCTCAGCTGGGCTGGTATCCAGTTTGCCAACTGCACTCTTCATTTCTGGTTGAACCTCACGCTCCCCTAAGCAAGGTAAGCTTTTCCCACCATAGTGTTTTGCACCTCACTGACTCCTTTGTCTTTCCCACTATCCTAAAAGCTCAGTGAGGCTGGGCTTCTGTCTGCCTAGTTCTCCACTGTACTTCCCACACCTGGCATGGGCTCTGCCAGGCAGAGAGTCAGCATCCAATATATATTTATTGCATGAATTGAACTAAACTCTATTTGGCTTGGTGACCTAAGCAGATTTATTCCTTTACCTAAGCCCTATCTGTAAAATGAGGGTTGTGGGGTAGATACCCTCAAGGTCCTTTCAAGTTCTGACATTTTAGGGTTTGCTTTCCTCAAACCTCCATCCAATCCCAGTCACATTTCTCGCTGATGACTTCACCTTCCATGTTGATAATCCCTGAACTGTCCAAAGTGAGATCATGCAATATATCATGTTTCAAAATTAGTTTGCATAGGCTGTCTCCTCCCCCTTTTATTACCTCTTGTTTCAAAGAAGAAAGCTTTCTCCTTCCAGCCAAAGTTCACTCCTTCATCCGTACTCTCTACCGGTCTCTGCCATTCTCCTCTGGGTTCTTCCTTTCGTCCGTTCATTCCGTGAACATTTGTTGAGTATCTTCTACAGGCCAGATGCCATGCTAGACACCGAGGATAGAACTGTAAGTATCTAAATCCTACCTTCAAAGTCTTTATATTCTTCCTCTATCACATCTCTGCAGATGCTCTCAAATCTTGATCTTCAGGTTAGATGCTTTTCCAAAACTTCTAGTTACCACTCCCCACCCCCAGGCATGTCCATATGGATGTCCCATCAGTCCCTCATATCGTCTGTGATATATTCCAAGTTAAACTCTTCTCCCCCAGGCTGTTTTCACTTCTTATTGACATTTCTGTGTTAATAATTCTATCATTATTTGCATCACGCAGATTTGAGGCCCCAGGGTTATAGTTGCCTTTCTTCTTTTTACTACATGTGATAGGTGAATAATTGCTTCTTGCATGATGTGTGCAAAGTTGCTTCAATCATGTCCGACTCTTTGCAATCCCATGAACTATAGCCTGACAGGCTCCTCTAGCCATGGACTTCTCCAGGCAAGAATAATGGAGTGGGTTGCCATTCCCTTCTCCAGGGGATCTTCCTGAGCCAGGGATTGAACCCACATCTCTTCTATCTCTTGCGTTGGCAGGTGGGTTCCTTACCACTGCACTACCTGGGTAGCCCTAGCCACCTCCCAACCCCTGTGAATGTTACCTTGTAAAGCAAAGGGATTTTCAGACGTGATTAACAATCTTGATGGGACTTCCCTGGTGATCCAGGGGCTAAGACTCTGAGCTCCCAATGCAGGGAGCCCAGGTTCCACCCCTGGTCAGGGAACTAGATCCCACGTGCCACAACTAAGACCTGGTGCAGCCAATTCATTGATTAGTTAATTAAAAAATCGTGAAATGGGAAAGTCATCCAGAGTGAGGGGGAGCAGCCTATATAATCATAAGTATCCTTAAAAGAGAGAGGCTGAAGGAAATTGGAAACAAAAGAGAAGGCCATGTGACTGTGAAGGCAGAGAGTGGAGTGACACAGTCACCAGGCAAGGAATGCGGACAGCCACCAGAAGCGGAAAGAGGCAGGACACAGATTCTCCCTGGGAAAATTCAGAAAGAGCCAGCCCTGTCTGAGCCTTGAGACTCCTTTTGGACTTGCAGCCTCCAGGACTGTAAGAGAATAAATTTCTGTTGTTTGCAGCCACTGCATCAGTGGGTCTGTGATGGCAGTAATACTATCAACGTCAGAGGTGAACAGAACTGACGAGGGTTTTGGTCTGTCCTCGCAGGCTCCAGCATGTGCTGATGGGTTTCAGCGTGTCCTCGTTCTTCCGCATTTTACATCCATCTTCCCTTGCCAAGTGGCTGCTCTGTGGACTTCAAGCTGGGATATTCAATGCAAAGACAACAGCCTTATAGACATCCAGAGGATGCTTAACCAGCTGTCACAATTACATACTGTCACAGCTCTGTAGCAAACCCATATGAAAAGTGAAGTGCAAGTTGCTCAGTCATGTCTGACTCTTTGCAACCCCATGGACTATAACGTCCATGAAATTCTCTAGGTCAAAATATTGGAGTGGGTAGCCTTTCCCTTCTCCAGGGGATTATCCCAACCCAGAGATCGAACCCAGGTCTCTCACATTGCAAGCAGATTCTTTACCAGCTGAGCCACAAGGGAAGCCCAAGAACACTGGAGTGGGTAGCCTTTCCCTTCTCCAGGGGATCTTCCTGACCCAGGGATCGAACCGGGGTCTCCTGCATTGCAGGCGGATTTTTTACCAACTGAGCTATCAGGGAAGCCCAGCAAACGCATATAGCCTACACATACATAGAATAGAATACATATGTACGTATAGTGGCTCTTAGTGGCTAAGGCCGCTCCTGGTGGCTCTGTTTCTTGAATTCAACCATGACTGATGCGTTCTCCCTGCTGGGACTATTTACTAGCAGACCATCCACTCACTGAGCTATAGGCTCAGCTCTGTCCCAGGTTCTTGGACCCTCCCCGACCATGGGCCAGCACTATGACACTCTTCCTCAGGTCCTTCTCATTGCCGGGCAAGCCCTGACCTC
>NW_011494950.1:412128-412828 GCF_000754665.1 Bison bison bison | reverse complement strand
AAAGTGCTTAGACAGTGTATGTGGCTCAATCCTATAAGTGTATTCCCTTCAGTGCATATTTATTCCTTACCCTTGACTTGATTTTTGGCTCTAGGAGCTCTGCTTCTCCTTTCTCAATGGATTTGTTCCTTTCTGACCCTCAGCATTTCCTACCAATAATCTATGGTAGGAAAAATTGATTTTGGTCAAAGCAGTAACATGTTTGGTCCCCAGGTAGGACTTGGGGTTTCTCCAACCCAGTCATGGCTACACCAGAAAACAGTGCAGCAGGGGAATGGAAGCCATGGAGACCTGTGGTGTCCTGGAGCAGATGAATCAGAAAATGGGTGCTTCCAGAATTCTCATAGCAAACAAAAACAAAAAGGAGCAAACAAGATTCCAATAAACAAACAAAAAATAAGGCCCTATTTATTTTACCTTTAGTTCTAAACTTTCACTTAAATTGATCTGAAGTTAACTTTTACGAATTCTAATATTGCTCTATACCTAGAAATTTGTATTTCATTATTCTTTTTTGTGGATTTGGATATTTTAAACAATTGTCTGTTATAAATATTGTCAAACTTATACATGATGAGTTAACTATTATAATGAACTCTCATGTAAGTCTCACCCAAATTCAATTTTCATGAGCACTTGGTCAAATTTATTTCATGTAAACCTATTAATTTCCCCACCCCTCTAGGTTTCTTCAGATGAA
>NW_011494950.1:405854-412028 GCF_000754665.1 Bison bison bison | reverse complement strand
GGGATTCTCCATGGAATAACACTGGAGTGAGCTCTTCTCAAGGGGATCTTCCCATTGTGGGAGGATTCCTTACCCACTGAGCTATGTGGGAAGCCCAAAGTTTCCCTTGTGAGCCAAAATATAATCAAATTCATGAGGCTAGTTGAGTCACTTGTCCCCCAAGTAATGTACTAAGATCCAATGAAGGAGAGGGAGTCTTCATTCTT
This sequence comes from Bison bison bison, assembly GCF_000754665.1. NCBI lineage: Eukaryota > Metazoa > Chordata > Mammalia > Artiodactyla > Bovidae > Bison > Bison bison. Next base: position 411,822 of record NW_011494950.1, on the reverse strand, counting down.
CAGTCTCCAAATGTAGTATGCATCACACCCAAGACAGCCAAGAGATAATGCCCGTTTCAAGCATCTGGCATCTGTGGAGGGATGAGCACAGTAATATAATATTGTAATAAAAGAGTTAAGTGTGATGTCAATACACTTCACTCAGTTCTTTCCCCACATGATCAGTATCCTCACTAACACTGTTTTCCCTTGCGTAGTGGTGTGTGTGGCTGCTCAGTTGTGTACAACTCTTTGTGACTCCATGGACTGCATCCTGCCAGGCTTCTTTGTCCATGGGATTCTCCAGGCAAGAATATTGGAGTGGGTTGCCATTTTCTCCTCCAGGGGGATCTTCCTGACCCAAGGACTGAATTTGTGTCTTTATTCTCTCATAAATGTTAATGTTTTCACCAATTCTGGATCCCATTTAGTCTCAGGCACTGCAGTTTTTCAATATGCTTGCTAATTCTCTGTAAAATTACCCCTCTCTTGCTTTCTCTGTTTCTCATGAGAAATGAATCCTTTGCTCTACAGAGTCATCCACATGCAGCATTTTGCTGATTTCATCTCATTGGCATCATTTAATACACTCCTCTGTCCCCAGCTTTTCCTGCAAATTGGGGTTTAGATCTTGTCTTCTGGTTCAGTCTTCTAATTTGGCAAGAATGGCTCAGAGGCAGTGTGGCATTCATCCACTGGGAGGGGAATACTGTATGGTTGTCCCTAATTTTGTAGATCAAGCAGATACTGGTGCTCATTGCCTACAGTGCTTGTGTCATTTGAGGTCGAAAATGGAGGTATTTTCATTCTATCTATGCTTCTTCATTTATTAGATGAAATTCTTCTCTGATGAGACACTTCCCTTATCCACTGTTTGGTAACCAATGTTATAGTTCATGTGCCACACACAGGATAATGGTTTCATTATTTGCCTCTGCTTATCCAATTTCCAAAAAGTGAATCTATTTCCTGGCATTTAATCACAGTGACCATGAAGTATTTGTTCCATTAGAGCCACTATGAACCCCATATTTAATCACAGCTGATGTGTTTAAATCCATTTTTGTTGTTGTTCTTCAGTTCAGTTCAGTCCAGTTGCTCAGTCGTGTCCGAATCTTTGTGATCCCATGGATTGCAGCATGCCAGGCTTCCCTGTCCATCCCCAAATCCCAGAGCCTACTCAAACTCATGTCCATCAGTTGGTGACACCATTGAACCATCTCATCCTCTGTCGTCTCCTTCTCCTCCTGCCTTCAATCTTTCCTAGCATCAGGGTCTTTTACAATGAGTCAGTTCTTCACATCAGGTGGCTAAAGTATTGGAGTTTCAGCTTCAGCATCACTCCTTCCAATGAATATTCAAGGCTGATTTCCTTTAGGATTAACTGGTTGCATCTCCTTGCAGCCCAAGGGACTCTCAAGAGTCTTCTTCAACACTACAGTTCAGAAGCATCAATTCTTCAGTGCTCAGCTTTCTTTATAGTCAAACTGTCACATCCATACATGACCACAGGAAAAACCATAGCTTTGACTAGACATACCTTTGTCAGCAAAATGATGTCTCTGCTTTTTCATATGCTGTCTAGGTTGGTCATAGCTTTTCTTCCAAGGAGCAAGCATCATTTAATTTCATGGCTGCAGTCACCATCTGCAGTGATTTTGGAGCCCAAGGAAATGAAGTCTGTCACTGTTTACACTGTTTCCCCATCTATTTGCCATGAAGTGATGGGACAGGAGGCCATAATCTTCGTTTCATGAATGTTAAATTTTAAGCCAACTTTTTCACTCTCCTCTTTCACTTTCATCAAGAGGCTCTTTAGTTCTTCTTCACTTTCTGCCATAAGAGTGGTGTCACCTGCATATCTGAAGTTATTGCTGTTTCTCCCAGAAATCTTGATTCCAGCTTGTGCTTCATTGAGCCTGGCATTTTCCATGATGTACTCTGCATATAAGTTAAATAAATAAGGCAACAATATACAGCCTTGATGTACTCCTTTCCCTATTTGGGACCATTCTTCCATGTCCAGTTCTAACTGTTGCTTCTTGACCTGCATACAGATTTCTCAAGAGTCAGGTAAGGTAGTCTGGTATTCTCATCTCTTTCAGAATTTCCCACAGTTTGTTGTGATCCACACAGCCATCTTGTTGTTCTTATTGGCATTCAATTTGTTCCTATGTGATGCAGACTCATACTGTGAATCTGCCCACACAGGGGCAAGTGCAACGCCAGTGCTCAGTTAGCATGGGTTGAAGTATATCAAAGAACTGAGTGAGGTGTAATGACATCACACTTGACTGTTTTATTACAACATTATATTACTGTGCTCATTCCTCCACCAGATGTTTGAAACTGGCATTATCCCCTTGGATGTCTTGGGTGTGATGCATACTACATTTGGAGACTGAAGAATGAAGGCACCCTCTCCTTCTTTGGAATTTAGTACCTTACTTGGGGGACAAGCGACTCAACTAGGCTCATGAATTTGATTATCTCTTTGGCTCACAAAAGTCCTTTGCCCACATGACCATTAATTCTCGCTCACAGTGTTTTCTCTGTGCTCATATGTGCCATCATCTACTGTTGCTCTAGTTTCTGGAACCTTGCATGGCTCACATTTCCCCTTTCCCTGACATAATTCTCTTCTCCATATCATTGTACCAGCACTCTTGTGAAAGTCGTTTATCAGTAAATCTCCAATGGATTCTTTACTCAGCTTCCTTCCCTCAATGGTTTTTCCAATCATGGCTGTGTACTTTGAGGACAGAGTATTTGGGTCTTCATCACATCAAAGACCCTTTAGTAGCTAGCCTCCTTTTCTCCAAAGTTTGGTTTTCTGATTACTAACCTAGAGCAAAAGACCTAGCTCTCCTGTGTCCTTGTGAAATGAGCTTCACAAGAAACCACCAAGATATCATGAAGCATACAGAGTCTAGGATGTGTAAAACATTTGTACCCATGGTTGCTTGAGTACGGGCTGCTATCTGAGAAGTGCTGAATAAAATGTAGGGGATTATACAAGCCTTTGAACTTATCTCATTACCATGAGGGATCACAGTAATCTTTACATGGGAAGTGCTGAGACATATGCAGGAATTGGTTGGCCCTCATGTTAATGCATGGGCTTCCCTGGTGACTCAGACAGTAAAGAAGCTGCTTGCAATTTGGTAGACCCAGCTCTGATCCCTGGATCTGGAAGATCCCCAGGAGAACGGAATGCCACCCACTCCAGTGTACTTGCCTGGAGAATTCCACAGACAGAGGAGCCTGGCGGGCTACAGTCCATGGTGTTGCAAAGAGTTGGACACAACAGAGAGACTAAGCACACACACATGTTAAGTATAGAGATATTTTTCCACTTTTTAACCTCTAAAGACTACTTTCTGGTTAGGCTACTCCAGCACTCAGCTATTGGCCAGTTCAGTTCTAGCTGAGGATTTCTCATCAAAATATTCAGTATCAGTTTTGAGGAATGGTATAAAATGAACAAGGCTGAGTGAAATGATCCTTGTTTTTGGAGTTCTTCACATTCCCCATATAATTGTTTGTCAAAATGTCTGTTAGCAGCAGGATTGCAAGTGTCTACTTTCATTTTGTAGCTCTTTATTTACCTAGCATTGGAAACAGTGAATGATCAACTTTCTAGAGTGTCATGTGAACAATAGGACTGCCTTAGAATGGAGATACAGTTTTTCCTGTTTAACTTTAAAATTAAGCTATTTTTGAGCTGGCTTCTCCCATGTTTGAATATCAAGCATTTCATTACTGACTGACATGGCTCTCCTACACTTTCTCTAATAATGGTGGGCAGTATGCCTGAAAATGTCAAAGCTGTTAACTGACTTATAATTCCAGAGTCTGTGGTTCTTTGTGCCCTCCTTGTATCCTTGCAACTTGCACCCCAGGATGTAGCTGTAGAAGTGGATTCAAACAAGGCCTGACAGCAAGAGAAAGCTTTTACTCAGATCAGACACAAGGCCCCTTCAATGCTGTTTCTATGGGAGATGATGCATCCTGATTTTGTTGTTGCCATGGTAACTTATGCACTTGACCCAATCTTGTTCAGACTTAATACACCAAAGGCAGCTTTTCCTCAGTTGACAGTATCATCTTCTTTTTCAGTTCAGAATGAGAAAATAGAACCAATAGAATTATTTACCCAAAGATATTCATTGCCCTATAAGTTATTTGGTACAAAAATTGGGAAAGGATTGCTTCTAGAATTTTTATTTTTGTTAGCAGATGTGCATGTACAGATCATTTGGTTAATGGGCACGTAGAGGATGGAACATGCCAACTGCTCCCCAAACTTTTGGAGGCGCATCCAGGTCATATATTATTCATGATTAGAAGGGACTAAAATGAGGATAGCTATTGCTACTGAGTGCTTTCATTCTACCAGGCTCTACTCATTGTCCTTTATAGGTAGCTTGACTAGCACTAGCATATTATTCGATGTTTAATAAGCCTAAAATAATAAATGCCTGAGATAATGGTGCATGGATCACAACAGATAGGAATAGAGAACAGACAACCTGATAAGAAAGAAATGGTTTTCCAAAGATATTTTAGTTTACATTTCTGTTACTAAGAGTAGATTTAATCATCTTTTTATATATTTAAGGGTCATTTGTATGTCTTTTTCTAAAATATTTGTTCAGAGAATGTACTGCCTATGTTTTCCTCTAAGAGCTTTATAGTCTTGGGCATTACATTTAAGTCTGTAAGCCATTTTGAGTTTATTTTTGTGCATGGTGTTAGGAAGTGTTCTAGTTTCATTTGTTAACATGTCCAGTTTTCCCAGCACCGCTCATTGAAGAGGCTGCTTTTATCCATTGTTTATTCTTGCCTCCTTTGTCAAAGACAAGGTGCCCATAGGTGCTTGAGTTTATTGCTAGGCTTTCTATCTTGTTCCGTTGGCCTATATTTCTGTCTTTGTGCCAGAACCATACTGTCCTGATGACTGCAGCTTTGCAGTATACTCTGTAATCAGGAAGATCAATTTCTCCAGTTCCATCTTTTTCCTCAAGATTGCTTCAGTTATTCTGGGTCTTTGAGTTTCTATATATATCACAGCAAGTTCCTCTTTGACACACCTAGAATAATGCAAATAAAAACAAAAATAAACAAATGGGACCTCATTAAACTTAAAAGCTTTTGCACAGCAAAGGAAACAATAAACAAGATTAAAAGACAACCCTCAGAATGGGAGAAAATAATTGTAAATGAAGTAACTGACAAAGATTTAATCTCCAAAATATACAGGCAGCTCATACAGCTGAAAGTCAGAAAAATAAACAGCCTGATCAAAAAATGGGCAGAAGACCTAAAAAGACATTTTTCCAAAGAAGACATACAGATAGACAATAAACACATAAAAAGATGCTCCACATTACTCATTATTAGAGAAATGCAAATCAAAACTACAATGAGGTATCATCCCACACCAATCACAATGGCCATCATCAAAGAAACTACAGACAATACACGCTGGAGAGGATGTAGAGAAAAGGGAACCCAACTGCACTGTTGGTGGGAACGTAAAATGGTACAGCTGCTATGGAGAATAGTATGGAGATTCTGTAACAAACTAGGAATAAAATTACCATGCATGTGCATGTGTGCTAAGTCACTTCAGTCTTGTCCAACTCTTTGTGACACTATGTACTATAGCCCCCCATGCTCCTCTGTCCATGGGATTCTTGAGGCAAGAATACTGAAGTGGGCTGCCATGCCCCTCTAGGGAATTTTCTCAACTCAGAGATCAAACCTGTGTCCCTTACATCTCTTGCATTAGCAGGCAGGTTATTTATCACTATTATCAACTGGAAAGCCCCCAAACTACCATATGACCCAGCAATCCTACTAATGGGTATACACTGAGGAAACCACAATTCTTTTTTTTTTAATTTTATTTTATTTTTAAACTTTACATAATTGTATTAGTTTTGCCAAATATCAAAATGAATCCATCACAGGTATACATGTGCTC
>NW_011494950.1:405106-405754 GCF_000754665.1 Bison bison bison | reverse complement strand
ATCAGGCTTCTCTGTCCACAGAATTCTGCAGACAAGAATACTGGAGTGGTTTGCCTGCCCTCCTCCAGGGGATCTTCCTGACCCAGGGATCAAACCAGGGTCTCCTGCATTGCAGGCAGGTTCTTTACCACTAGCACCACCTGGGAAGCACAGAATAACTTTGGGGCAAACGTGCAGCCTAGGAGCCCAGCACTGGAGGCCAAGATGGAGAAAATCTCCACGGCCACCATGACCTTGCCCTTGGTGCTGTGGTAGATGGGGAGAAAAGTGACCCAGACACTGCAGAACACCAGTGTGCTGAAGGTCAGGAATTTGGCTTCATTGAAGGTGTCAGGCAGGTTCATGGCCAGGAAAGCCAAGGAGAAAGTCCCCAGAGTTATGGAGCCCAGAAATCCCAGGACACAGTAGAAGGCAGTGATTGAGCCCTTGTTGCACACAATGAGGAGCTCCTTGTGCTCAGAATGAGTGTCCATCTCAAGGAAAGGGAGAGAGCTTTCCAGCAGGCTCCATAGATAATCACCTGGATCAGGGAGCACATGGGAATGACAGCAGCTCCTGTTACCAGCAATCGTCTCATGGTTATTCTTGGTTTCCTGGTCTTGAATGCCAGGATCACAGTCAGGGTTTTGGCCAAAACACTGGCAACAG
>NW_011494950.1:403963-405006 GCF_000754665.1 Bison bison bison | reverse complement strand
AGGTCCCACTTCTGATAACTGGGCAGCTCCTCCTTGTGACGCAGTCTCCTTCAAGCTCCAGTTCTGATGACTCGGGCCTGAGTGAGGTACCCTTTGCTCTCACCATGTTCCCAGTGCAGCCCAATGCGAGGGACTAGGAGGAGAGAAACCAGAGGAGCTTCTGAATGGGGACTCATGAACCACATTTGCAGAGTGTGTCATTGATTTGCACAACTCCCATTTCCTTCGGCACTTACGTGTCTCCACTTGGGTAAGATTCCTAGAAGAGGGAGTTGAATTGGTCTACCTTGGGTCACATGCTCATCGCTGTGTTTAAGGAGGTGGGGGCTAGTGATGGATAGTCAAACATCATCCTAAAAAGTGCCGGGGATGCAGGTGCTGGGTGGACAGAAGTCAGCTGTTCATCACATGTCTGCCAGCTTACTTTATCCCTGGACCTTCTGCTCCATCCAGAAGTTCAACCATACGCCAATAAAAAATTAATTAAAAATATGACTTTTTACACTGTCAGTTTAAGAAACAAAATAGGAAAGGTACAGTAAAGGGTATTCTGAATAGTATTTAGTTGTAAATGAACCTTTGTGGGATAGGGGAGTGGCTGGAACAATAAGGATGTGCTTACTGTATACTTAACTTAATGATGGAAGAAATAGATCAATAGCAAAAGTTTTGAGGAAAGTCATTAATCTGAGGTAGAATGCCTTTCTGTGAGTCTTGATGACTGAGGGTAGTTGTACACAAAGACTCTTAAAAAGAGAGGGAAGAATCCCTTGATAAATAGAGGTAAAGCAGGTTTGATGGTTTCTAACATTTGAATGAATAAACATATTATTTTTATGAGTGGTTTATTGTTGAAGGCCAAAATGGTGAGAGACTTATGAGATAAAACCTGAAAGCTTATTTCCCTGAGAATTTATTTTAATCCCTAAACCTTTCATAGAGTTCTTCTCAGGTTTTAGGAGAATAACATAGAGTGAATGCATGCTCAGTCACTTCAGTCGTGTCCGACTCTTAGCGACCCCATGGACTGTAGCCCATCAGGC
>NW_011494950.1:403394-403829 GCF_000754665.1 Bison bison bison | reverse complement strand
GGAAACCACAATTCTAAAAGACACATGCACCCAGTGTTCATTGCAGCACTGTTTACAATAGCTGGGACATGGAAACAACCTAGATGTCTATCAGCAGATGAATGGATAAGGAAGCTGTGGTACATATACACAATGGAATATTACTCAGCTGTAAGAAGGAATGCATCTGCGTCAATTCTAATGAGGTGGACAAAACTGGAACCTATTATACAGAGCAAAGTAAATCAGAAAGAGGCAGACAAATACTGTATATTAACACATATATATGGAATTTAGAAAGACAGTAATGATCCTACATGCAGGGCCACAAAGGAGACACAGATGTAAAGAACAGATTTTTGGACTCAGTGGGAGAAGGCAAGAGTGGGATGATTTGAGAGAATAGCATTGAAACATGTACATTACCATATGTTAAATAGATCACCAGTCCAAGTT
>NW_011494950.1:401641-403294 GCF_000754665.1 Bison bison bison | reverse complement strand
ATACACTCCATGGAATTTTCTAGGCCAGAATACTGGAGTGGGTAGTCTTTCCCTTCTCCAGGGGATCTTCCCAAGCCAGGGATCAAACCCAGGTCTCCCACATTGCAGGTGGATTCTTTACCAGCTGAGCCACAAGGGAAGCCCAAGAATACTGGAGTGGGTAGCCTTTCCCTTCTCTGGTGGATCTTCCCAACGCAGGAATTGACCCGGGGTCTCCTGCATTGCAGGTAGATTCTTTACCAACTGAGCTATCAGGGAAGCTCCAAATGTGATCTGTTGGAGGATGCAGATGGCTGTTTGGGGATGACCAATGAAGAGTAAGGAGCAGAGGGAGCACAGGAGGAGGGAGATAAACAGGACATAGCTGAAAGCCTGGATATTGGCCTTGACAATGGGGGTGTCTCGGTGCTTCACAAAGACCCGCAAAACCACACCTGTGATGACACAGAAGCACAGAGTCATGTTGGTCAGTGATACTCCCCAAGAAAATCATCAAAGACCAGGAAGGTCACAACTTTGGGGAGGCAGTGATTTTCCTCCCTGTTTGGATGCTCTTGAGCTGGGCACTGGACACACTGCTTTATATCTGGGAAGAAAGCACACTCAGCATTTCATTTTCACAATGTCTTCATTTTTACCACGTTTTAATATGTGGTAAAAAAAATATTTTCATCATTGTGCACATGTGCATTGTGCATATGGACCCCCTTTGATGTAATATTCAGATGCACCAAACTACAAAGTGTTCGTGAGGAGGTTAAAATTGGGACTTTTCTATGTTCTTGCTAGGCATGTAGAATGGTGCAATAAAATAAAATGGTGCAGCTGCGGTGGGAAACAGTCTAGGAGTTCTTCAAATAATTAAAAATAGAATTACTTTGTGAGTGAGCAATCCCCACCTAGGTGTATACCCTCCCCATAATTGAAGGCAGTGACTTGAATAAGGTCTTACCAGCATTACTTACAATAATCAAGAAATGGAAACAAACCAAATATCCATTGACAAATAAATGGATAAACAAAATGTTGTACATGATTACACAACATTATTATGCCGTAAAAAGGAATGAAATTATCTGACACCATGCTACAATGTGTGGTAATCTTGGAAGTGTTATGCTATGTGAAACGCCAGACTCCAAAAACACATTCTGTACGATTTTACTTATATGATATCCTTAGAATGATGGATTTTACTTATATGATGTCCTTAGACAAAGAAAGTTGAATAATGTTTCCAAGGGACTTGAGGGAGGAGTAACTGGGAGTAACTGTTTAATGATAACAGAGATGAAATTACTCATGGGGAATCCAGCAGATGGAGAACAGAGAAGTTTGTTGAGTACAGTTCAGTTCAGTTCAGTCCCTCAGTCATGTCCAACTCTTTGCGACTGCATGAATCGCAGCATGCCAGGCCTCCCTGTCCATCACCAACTCCTGGAGTTCACCCAAACTCATGTGCATCGAGTCGGTGATGCCATCCAGCCATCTCATCCTCTGTTGTCCCCTTCTCCTCCTGCCCGCAATCCCTCCAGCATCAGAGTCTTTTCCAATGAGTCAACTCTTTGCATGAGGTGGCCAAAGTACTGGAGTTTCAGCCTCAGCATCAGTCCTTTCAGTGAACACCCAGGACTCATCTCCTTTAGGATGGAC
>NW_011494950.1:400331-401469 GCF_000754665.1 Bison bison bison | reverse complement strand
TGTTCCGTTCTTTTGCCATTTTATGTAATGGAGTCTTTTAAATTTGACCTTAAATAGTACATTTATTTAGTTTCTTATTTCTTAATTTTTAATATATTTTGAAAATATTTTCCCCAAGTTGATTATTGAATTTTTGTTTGGCTCTTTATTTTTGTTTTTTTGCTTTGCCAGACCAAAATGTTTCTTCTTTACTTGTAGGTAGGTCACTTATTAATTTACCCCTTGATCATGTTTGAATTTTGATTCTTTGATAGAGGTATTTTCCACACTTTTAGGTTATTACAGAATCTACTTGTATTATTTTCTAATATTAAGAGTTTCCTTTATTACATAGATCTTTAATTTTTAGATGAGTCTTTTAATGATATGAATTAAATTAATTATGATATTAATTTATTATGGTATATATGATATTAAATTATGAATTAATTATTATATGAATTAAAGATTTTATCTTTAATCAAATGGCTGTCCAGTTGTCCAAAAAGCATTTATTAAATGTTTTTCTTTCCCCGGTCATATATGATGTCACTGTTACTATGTAGTAAGTTTCAATATGTACATGGATGTGTTTCAAAACTTTCTATTCTATTTCACTAGTTTGTTCATTCAAGTGCCATAATGATATGGTTTTAATTATTTAGAATTTATAGTATGTTTTATTTCTGATTAGGTTAGAATCCCCTCATTGCTATTTCTTCATAGTGTGTTGTAACTATTCTTGCATGTTTTCTTTTTCTCCAGAGGAAATTTTAAATCAATTTGTCTTTCTCTAGGAAGAACAATAACAGTAATTTTTTGGTATTTTTAAAATTAAGAATGCATTACATTTGTGAACTTATAATTAGTTCCTATCTTCCCATCCAAGACCCAAATTTGTTTTTCCTACTTTTTATAGATTTCCTGAAGTCTTTAATCTTGTCCTTAAACAGTTTTTCCACATTATAAGTTTGTTCCTAAGAACACTATTTTATTTTTTGCTATTACAAATAAGAATCTCTTTTCCATTTTATCTTGTTTCTGGTTATTGTTTTTATATACATATAAAGTCATTGATTTTGTATATTAATTTACCAAAACTTTATTGTTTTTGTTTTATTACTAAACTTCTCAACTTGTCCAAGTAAATATTATAATC
>NW_011494950.1:399550-399954 GCF_000754665.1 Bison bison bison | reverse complement strand
TCAAACCTGTCCCTTGGACTGCAAGGAGATCAAACCTGTCAATCCTAAAGGAAATCAACCCTGAATATTCATTGGAAGGATTGGTCCTGAAGCTGAAGTTCCAACACCTTGACCACCTAATGTGAAAAGCTGACTCTTTTCTAATAAGACCTTGATGCTGGGAAAGATTGAGGGCAGGAGGAGAAGGGGCAACAGGGGATGAGATGGTTGGATGGCATCATCGGCTCAATGGATATGAGTTTGAGCAACCTCTAGGAGATAGTGAAGGACAGGGAAGCCTGGTGTGCTGAAGTCCATGGGGTTGCAAAGAGTCCAACATGACTGACTGAACAACAGCAATGACTGATTCCTCTTGATGTATGGCAGAGATCACCACAGCATTGTAAAGCAATTATCCTCCAGTT
>NW_011494950.1:398399-398567 GCF_000754665.1 Bison bison bison | reverse complement strand
GCATATAAGTTAAATAAGCAGGGTGACAAATATACAGCTTTGATGTATTCCTTTCCCGATTTGGAACCAGTCTGTTGTTTCATGTCCGGTTCTAATTGTTGCTTCCTGACCTGCATATAGGTTTCTCAAGAGGCAGGTCAGGTGGTCTGGCATTCCCATCTCTTTCAG
>NW_011494950.1:396266-398299 GCF_000754665.1 Bison bison bison | reverse complement strand
TGTGTGTGTGTGTGCATCCTAAATTTCTATATATACTCACAAATACATATACATAAAGTATATACAGGAAGTAGCCATGAGTTCTTATTTTGTTTTTTGTTTTGATTTTTTTTTGGGGGGGGATGAATGTTGAATTTCACTGGATTCCTTTTCAGGCTATCTGGAGATTTTCATATGATATATCCCCTTAGGTCTATCAAAAGGTGTATTATATTAATGGATTTCCTAATTATTGAATCATCCCTGGTTGCCTACACTAAATCCTACTTGATCATGGTGTTAGATTCTGTCCACTGATATTAAATTTAAGAAAATTGAATCAAGATGCATAACTGACATTGTTCTATAGCTTTCTGTTACTATACTGTCTTTGTCAGGTTTTTATATCAATATTATACTCATTTCATAAAAAATAACTTGAATTTATCTTTATTGTCTCTATTTTGGAATATTTTGTGTAGCACTATGAGTGCTTTTATAGCCTTGCATTTAAGTTGATGATTCAGTTCTGGTAAAATACTTCTGTGAAAATTTTAAGGCTTAGTGTTTTTCTGTGAGGTATCTGTTTACTAAATCTCCATATTTCTTTTATGGAAATTGATTTCCTTAATATCTCCATCACAATTGGAATAATTTTGACAACTTATTGCTTTCCTAAGAAATAATATTTATCATTTAGGTTTTTAGCTTATTGTGCAAAGAAGTCATTGCTAATTATGTTTAATATTTTTCTGTTTTAATACTTATTTTCATCTTTTGAATTCTTATTATGTATATCTGTGTTTTCTACTTATGTCTTATTACATTAACTTGTGGTTGATTCCTTATTGTTAATTTATTTTAAAAACAGTATTTTGATTTATTTACTTCTACTATTTTTATCATTGTTTCCTTGTGTTTTCTTTTGGTTTATTTTATTGTTTTTTGTTTAAATTTAAGAGTTGAAATCTTAACTCAATTTTATTTTAAAATTTTATTGATGTAAATTTTTGTAGTTAATATAAATATTAAACTTCCTCTAATAACCCTAAAATATATCCCACATATTATGATATGTGTGTTTCTAATATCATTATTGGTTTGTATTTTCGCTTTCTTTTTTTTTTGTTTTTTTTTTGGGCAGGGGAGAGGGTTGGCTATGCTACGTGGCTCACAGGATCTTTGTTCCCTACCAGAGAATAAACACATGCTCTTGGTAGTGAAAGCACAAATTCCCTGTATTTCTCTTTTCACTCAAGAGCTTTTAAGAGAGGTTTATGGGCCCAGCATGCTTCCTTTGTGCAACTCTGCCATCCTTAATAGATTTTTTAAATTTTCTGATGTAAACACTTTTAGAAAAATGTTTACTTTCATTGTACTATGATAAAAAAGAATGATGCCAGCTGTGTTGTTTCTATTTTATTTAATTTGATGATACTTTCTTTGTGACCTGGCACAAAATAAAGTTTTATTAATACTCATCGTGTGCGAGGGAAGATAATTTTCTATCGTCTAGATGTAATGTTTGATATATATGTAGAAAATCTAACTTATTGATTATGTGGAATGAAGTCCAGTTTTTTCTAAGCAGGCTTAACCAGTATATGCAGAGGATGGCAAGTGTAAGAGCTGTGCCCAACCCTGTAATCAACCCCTACCAGCCAGCACTTCCTTCAGGTTACTTCATGGCAGCTATCCCACAGGCTCAGAACCGTGCTGAATACTATCCTCCTAGTCAAATTGCTCAACTAAGACCAAGTCCTCACTGGACTGCTCAGGGTGCCAGACCTCATCCATTCCAAAATATGCCCGGTGCTATCCGCCCAGCCGCTCCTAGACCACCATTAAGTACTGTGAGACCAGCTTCTTCACAGGTTCCACGAGTCATGTCGACACAGCGTGTTGCTAACACATCAACACAAACGATGGGTCTATGTCCCGCAGCTGCTGCAGCTGCAGCTACTCCTGCTGTTCGCACCATTCCACAGTACAAATACGCTGCAGGAGTTCGCAATCCTCAACAACATCTGAATGCACAGCCACGGGTCACCATG
>NW_011494950.1:395597-396166 GCF_000754665.1 Bison bison bison | reverse complement strand
AAATACGCTGCAGGAGTTCGCAATCCTCAACAACATCTGAATGCACAGCCACGGGTCACCATGCAGCAGCCCGCTGTTCATGTACAAGGTCAGGAGCCTCTGACTGCTTCCATGTTGGCCTCTGCCCCTCCTCAAGAGCAGAAGCAAATGTTGGGTGAACGGCTCTTTCCTCTAATTCAAGCCATGCACCCTACTCTTGCTGGTAAAATCACTGGCATGTTGTTGGAGATTGATAATTCAGAACTTCTTCATATGCTTGAGTCTCCAGAGTCTCTCCGTTCTAAAGTAATTTAAATTTATCATTTACCTACCAGCTTCTTATACTACATATTCCAGGATGTTTTGTAGAACATTTATAAGTGCTTTGTACAAGTCACGCACAGTTCTAAGAGCTTTATAAATATTAATTGAAAATCCTAATAACCTATGGTGCTGTTATCCCTATTTTATAGACAGGGAAACTGAAGTATAGAGAGATTAAATAATTTGCCCAGTTGCTCACAAAGCAGCTAGTGAATGGCAGAGCTTGGTTTCAGATCCAGTCACTGTAACTCCAGCGTCCATTAACT
>NW_011494950.1:394923-395497 GCF_000754665.1 Bison bison bison | reverse complement strand
ACTCTTCGAGACCCCATGGACTGCAGCCTACCAGACTCCTCCGTCCATGGGATTTTCCAGGCAAGAGTACTGGAATGGGTTGCCATTGCCTTCTCCAATTTTCTTTAGTATATTCCCACTAAAATATAAATTCTACAGGGGCACAGATTTTTGCCCATTTTTTTCCCTATTTTATCTATATTATCCAGAATCCTGCCAGTCACATGGCACATTCTAAATAAACATTTGTTAGATAATGTATGAATAATACCCACCCCATGACTTCAGAGAATAAAACATCTGGTGTAGGGCGGGCACAGTAGTATATATTGATAAGAAAATAAATAAATATGATGTCACCACACTTTATTACATCATTCAATATTCAACATGTATTTAATAAGCATGTGCTTGTTGAAGCCCCTGTGCTAGCCACCATGAATGTAGACATGAACACAGTACAGTCCCTGATCTCTACTAGTATTGGATATAGTAGGAATATTTCCATTATGAACTGAGCATTAGATTGTTATGATTTAGCATCAGTAACAACAACAACAAATCCAAAACAAATCAAACAACAACAATAAAAAAA
>NW_011494950.1:393262-394823 GCF_000754665.1 Bison bison bison | reverse complement strand
GACTTGGATTACTGTGATATTGAATGGTTTGCCTTGGAAATGAACAGAGATCATTCTGTCGTTTTTGAGATTTCATCCACTTACTTCATTTTGGACTCCTTTGTTGACTATGATGGCTACTCCATTTCTTTTAAGGGATTCCTGGCCACAGTAGTAGATATAATGGTCATCCAAGCTAAATTCACCCATTCCAATCCACTTTAGTTCACTGACTCCTAGAATGTCGACATTCACTCTTGCCATCTCCTGTTTGACCACTTCCAATATGCCTTGATTCACGGACCTAAGATTCCAGGTTCCTATGCAATATTGCTCTCTACAGCATCGGACCTTGCTTCTATCACCAGTCACATCCACAACTGGGTATTGTTTTTGCTTTGGCTCAATCCCTTCATTCTTTCTGGAGTATTTCTCCATTGATCTCCTTTAGCATACAGGGCACCTACCGACTTGGGGAGTTCCTCTTTCAGTATCCTATCGTTTTGCCTTTTCACACTGTTCATGGGGTTCTCAAGGCAAGAATACTGAAGTGGTTTGCCATTCCCTTCTCCAGTGGACCACATTCTGTTAGACCTCTTACCATGACCCATCTGTCTTGGGTGGCCCTACATGGCATGGCTTAGTTTCATTGAGTTAGACAAGGCTGTGGTCCATGTGATCAGATTGGCTAGTTCTCTGTGATTATGGTTTTAGTGTGTCTGCCCCCTGATGCCCTCTCATAACACCTACTGTCTCACTTGGGTTTCTCTTACCTTGGATGTGGGGTATCTCTTCATGGCTGCTCCAGCAAAGCACAGCCGCTGTTCCTTACCTTGGACGAGGTCACCCTTCCTGACAGTGAATGTGGAGTAGCACCTCTCAGCCATCCTGCGCCCACGCAGCCACCACTTCTTGGATGTGGGGTTGCTCCTCTCGGCCGCCACCTCTGACCTCAGAAGTGGGGTAGCTCCTCTTTGTACAACAATGGAAATGTAGTTGATGTTCCTGAATTATAGTGTTAAGAATTGTTTAAAAAAAAGAATTGTTAAAATGGTAAATTGTTTTATTATGTATATTTTTACCTTAATAAAAATGGAAAGGTCAAAAAAATGAAGAAAAGCATGAATTAAGAAATTGGTGCCCAGTGGAGGGAAGAATCTATCCCTCCATGAAAACAATGAAGAAACCCATGTCCATGGGATTCCCAGACAAGAATGCTGGAGTGGGTTGCCATTCCCTTCTCCAGAGGATCTTACCAATCCAGGGATTGAACCCAGGTCTCCCACATTGCAGGCAGATTCTTTATCATCTTAGCCACCAGAGAAATCCACATAACAGAGATATGTGGCATTTAAACTTACCCTGGTACCACTCCCTACCCCCAAGCTTGGCAGTGACCTTGAAGACAAGAAGGCATATTCCTGCTACAAGCACCTAGTATTGGAAGAAGTAGAACAGACCTTATTCTCAAAGAATTGTGATTAAGATTTTGACCTATCTGGTATCTCCCTGGAGGTTATCTCAAAAGGCTTGTCTTAATTTTACCTAACTTGCAACTTTTCCAGGGCTTAGGTGTCTACCC
>NW_011494950.1:392224-393162 GCF_000754665.1 Bison bison bison | reverse complement strand
ATGTTGGGTGAACGGCTCTTTCCTCTAATTCAAGCCATGCACCCTACTCTTGCTGGTAAAATCACTGGCATGTTGTTGGAGATTGACAATTCAGAACTTCTTCATATGCTTGAGTCTCTAGAGTCTCTCCGTTCTAAAGTTGATGAAGCTGTAGCTGTACTCCAAGCCCACCAAGCAAAAGAGGCTGCCCAGAAAGCAGTTAACAGTGGCACTGGGGTTCCAACTGTTTAAAGTGAGCCTGCCTCCTGTTCCTTATTCTCACAGTTTGAGCATGTATTGAAATGTAGCAAAAACTCATTTTATCACTAATCCAAATGCATTGCCAGTTTTTCAAAGAGAAGTAAAGATACAGAGGAATTAACTATGTGTTACCCTGGTATAAACTTGAATTTTTGAGATCAAGACCCCTTCAGACGTTTTGCATAGTAATTTGTGTTAAATAGCTGTAACGTGGATTGGCCCTGTGTAGATAGCTGAAGGACTTTCATAGCTTAATACGTTTTCTTGGGTGGCAGTGATGAAGTTGTTTTTTGGCCTCTAATACTGCCTTTCATTACCCCCAAGAAATAGAGTGATGTAGCTGTGTAGCCAGAGCCAGGCGTGTACAAAGCTTTCCTATAAAATAGGAAATAGCTGGGGCTGTGCAGGCTGTGTTCCATGTTGAAGCTCCTCTGCCCCGCTGTCACCCTGTGAGAGCGGCCTCGCAGCTTGTGATTGAGCAGGGGTGGCCGTGGTTCATAGAGCTTTACAGAGACAGGCTCTCAACTGGCTGAACCTGGCTGAGGGCTTTCACGGGACAAGTGCCAGTATTGGTCCTCTTACTTTTGTTTTTATTAAAATACTTGACAAAACAACATTGTGTAAATTTAAGGTGTGTAACGTGTTAATTGGATACATTTATATATTGTAAGGAGAATGCAATGGCACCCCACTCCAGT
>NW_011494950.1:391276-392124 GCF_000754665.1 Bison bison bison | reverse complement strand
AAAAGAGCTTTGAAAAACTTCTATGTATTCCTGGAAATTTAGAAGGCCACATGTATGCCCAAGGCTGTGCAGATGCTCAGGAAAGATCTGAGAAGGTTGTAAGCTCTCGCCTATGGCTCACCCTGAGGCTCTGGAAACAGGGCAGGAAGGTCAGGCAGAGCTGTAAATTGCCTGATTGCAAGTTGATGGCCCAGCACGACACACACAGAGCAAAGACTAGGAAATTGTTGTAGTTCCAGGCGTTTAAGAAATTCTGTTAAATCACTAGCTGATTGCTAACAGTATGGAAGAAGGAATTCCTTGGCCACACTAGGCAAAGAATACAGATCTTACAAAATTATTTCAGAAAAGTCAATAAAGAAAAAAACAACAACCCTAATTCCAAAGTATAGAGTAGTAGAGAACACTTCCTAACTCCTTCTATGAAGCCTGTATTACTTTGATATCAAAGCCAAAGAGCCCACTGAAAAGAATACAGACTAACATCCCTCATGAATATAGATGTAAAAATCATCAATAAATTACTAGCAAACTGAATCCTGTGGCATGTTAAAAGGATTATACTCCATGACCAAGAAGAACTTATCCAAGGTATGCAAGAATAGTTTCAACATGTGAAAACTAAACACTGTAATATGCCATATTAGAGAATGTTAATATTCTCTAATTGATATTCTCATATTAAAAGAATGAAGGATAAAATCCCACCAACTCATCTAAATTGATACAGTAAAAGCATTTGACAAAAATCTAATACTTTTTCATGAGAAAAACAGAAAACTAGGACTAAAAAGGAACCTTCTCAGTATGCTAAAAGACATCAATGAACAAAGCTAGTGGAGGTGATG
>NW_011494950.1:390745-391176 GCF_000754665.1 Bison bison bison | reverse complement strand
AGCCTGGTAGGCTGCAGTCCATGGGGTCACTAAGAGTCGGGCACGACTGAGCGACTTCACTTTCACTTTCACTTGGGAGGATGGAAAGAGAAGCGTTAACACACAGGAATAGGGAAGGGTGCTTTGATCTGGACACTGGTACACAGCCAGAGACATAGATTCTATTGACAATCATAAGCATTCATTTACTCAATAAATACTCAAAATGCTCTCTCTGACAAGCCATTTTTCATTTAATTCAGGTTTCTGGGCACAGACAGGTCTAAACACAGCTGAAATCCCCGTCAGTCTTGTTACACTGCTTTCAGTATCTTCTTAGCACTTAGTACTCTTCTGCTTACATTCAATTCTTACTTTCTTTAGTGCCTCCGTGCATGCTAAGTCATTTCACTCGTGTCCAACTCTTTGTGACCTTATGGACTGTAGCCCGC
>NW_011494950.1:389972-390645 GCF_000754665.1 Bison bison bison | reverse complement strand
GGAATTCCAGTTGAGCTATTTCAAATCCTAAAAGATGATGCTGTGAAAGTGCTGCACTCAATATGCCAGCAAATTTGGAAAACTCAGCAGTGGCCACAGGAATGGAAAAGATCAGTTTTCTTTCCAATTCCAAAGAAAGGCAATGCCGAAGAATGCTCAAACTACTGCACAATTGCACTCATCTCACACACTAGTAAAGTAATGCTCAAAATTCTCCAAGCCAGGCTTCAGCAATATGTGACCTGTGAACTTCCAGATGTTCAAGCTGGTTTTAGAAAAGGCAGAGGAACCAGACATAAAATTGCAAACATCCACTGGATCATTGAAAAAGCAAGAGAGTTCCAGAAAAACATCTATTTCTGCTTTATTGACTATGCCAAAGCCTTTGACTGTGTGGATCACAATAAACTGTGGAAAATTCTGAAATAGATGAGAATACCAGACCACCTGACGTGCCTCTTGAGAAATCTGTATGCAGGTCAGGAAGCAACAGTTAGAACTGGACATGGAACAACAGACTGGTTCCAAATTGGGAAAGGAGTATGTCAAGGCTGTATATCGTCACCCTGCTTATTAACTCTATGCAGAGTACATCATGAGAAACACTGGGATGGATGAAGCACAAGCTGGAATCAAGGTTGCTGGGAGAAATATCAATAACCTCAGATATGCA
>NW_011494950.1:388844-389872 GCF_000754665.1 Bison bison bison | reverse complement strand
AAAGACAAACTTCTTCCAAAATGGTAAAATCCTTATAGAGGGGAATTTGGAAACACTCCAGTGTTCTTGCCTGGAGAATCTCAGGGACGGCAGAGCCTGGTGGGCTGCCGTCTATGGGGTTGCGCAGAGTTGGACATGGCTGAAGTGACTTAGCAGCAGCAGCAGCAGCACATATGTAGATACTGAGAGCCAACTCATTGGAAAAGACCCTGAAGCTGGGAAAGGTTGAATGCAAAAGAAGAAGGGGGTGGCAGAGGATGAGCTGGTTAGAAAGCATCACTGACTCAATGGACATGAATTTGAGCAAATCCTGCAGATAGTGAAGGACAGGGAAGCCTGGCATGTTGCACTCCATGGGGTCGCAAAGAGTCAGACATGACTTAGTGACTGAGGAGCAACAAAGCTGTTGCTGTTAACCCATAAATCCCAATTATCCAAATCATGAAAACACTGGGAAAATATGAAAATGTTATTGATTGCGATAATATATGTTACAGTAAAAACTAGAATAATTCAATGTCCATGAATAGAGGACTTGAAAAACAAAGTAATTGAATATTATGAAGGTATAAAAAGGGATGATGGGAGGGACCTTTGAGATGGTGAAGGCACAAGATGTGGAGATCACATTCCACCCCACAAATATATCAAAAATATATCTGTGTGTGGAACAACTCCTACAGAACACCTACCACACACTGGCAGAAGACCTCAGACTTCAAAAAGGCAGGGTAATCTCCACATAACAGGGTAGGGCAAAAGAAATAAGAAAAAAGAGAAGCCAACGAATCAGAACGGGACCTGAGCCTCTGGGAGGGAGCTATGAAGGAGGAAACGTTTCCACACACTGCGAAACCCCTCACTGGTTGGGACAGAGGGGAGCTTTGGAGCCTCAAAGGAGATCACAGCAACAAGTATGCAGAGGGCAGAATGGATAGAATTTTACACAGAGATTGGTGCCAACCAGCACCCCAGAGCCTGAAATGCTTGCCTATGTGCCCAAGAGGGTAGGTGGGGGCTGGATGCTG
>NW_011494950.1:385056-388744 GCF_000754665.1 Bison bison bison | reverse complement strand
TGAGATGGTTGCACGGTATCACTGACTCAATGGACACGAGTTTGGGTAAACTCCGGTAGTTGGTGGTGTACAGGGAGGCCTGGCGTGCTGCAGTCCATGGAGCTGCAAAGAGTCAGACACGACTGAGCAACTGAACTGAACTGAATGGAAAGATAGCCTGTGTTTGTGGATTTGAAGATTTAGTATTGTTAGGATGGCAGTACTACCTGAAGTGATCTACAGATAGAGTGCATTCTCTATCAAAATCCCAAAGACTTTTTTTGCAAAAGTAAAAAATTTAAAACAAAAATTTATATGGAATTACAAAAGACCCCTAATAGCCAAAAAAATCTTGATAAAGAAGAACAATTTTGGAGGTCTTATACTTTCCCATTTAAAAACTTACTACAAAGCTACAGTAATTTTAACAAAGTGGTACTGGCATAAGTATACACATAGAGACCAAAGGAATAGATGTGAGAATCCAGAAATAAACCCATACATTATGGTCAACTGTTTTTGACAAGTGTGCCAAAGCTGTTCAGTGAGGAATAGTCTTCAATGAATGGTGCTGGGACAAATTGGATACCCCTGCACAAAAGAATGAAGCTGGACCCCTACCTTAAAAACAAATGCAAAAGCTAACTCAACATGGATCAAAAGACCTAACTGTAAGAGCTGTACAACTTGTGTAGAAAGAAACACAAGTGTAAATCTTTGTAACTTTAGATTAGGCAATGGTTATTTGAATATGATACTAAGAGCACAAGCAACAAAAGAAAAAACAGATAAGTTAGATTTCATAAGTATTAAAAGCTTTTATGCTTCAATGGATACTACTAAAAAAGCAGAAAGACAGCCCATAGAATGAGAGAAAATATTTGTATTTTCATACATGTATCTGATGAGCATCCAGGATATATAAAACTCTTACAACTCAGCAACAAAAAGGAAAACAATCCAATTAATATGTGCAAAGAAATAGATATTTTTCCAAAGAATATATGCAAACAGCCAATAAGCACATGAACAGATGCTTGATATCATTAGTTTTTAGAAAAATAAAAATCAAAGCCACAATGAGATACCACTTTATACCCACTAGGATAGCTATATAAAAACAAACAACTCGAGAAAGTAACAAGCTATAGCAAGGATGTGGGTAAATGGGAACGTTCATATCTTGTTGTTGGGAATAGAAAATGGTTCAGCTGCTGCTGAAAATGGTTTTTGCAGTTCCTCAGTTTAAAACACAGAATTACCAAATGAGCCAGCAATTCCATGCCTAGGTATATATTTGAGAGACTTAGAAATATATATTCACACAAAAACTTGTGTTTTTGGACAACCCAAATGTCCATCAACTTATGAATGGTTAAAAAAGGTGGCATATCCATATGATGGAACATTATTCAGCCGTAGAAATAATGTATGTACTGATACATGATACAATGCAGATAAACCTTAAAAACATTATGCTAAGTTAAAGTAGCCAGACACAAGAGGTCATACATTATATGGTTTAATTTTCATGAAATGTCCAGAATAGTTAAATTCATACATTAATGTAGATTGTAGGTTTATGTAGAATGTAGATTAATGATTGCCAGGGACTTGGGGTAGAGAGGAAAGAGTTACTTACTGGGATGATGAAATATTCTGGAATTTAGATAGTGGTGATGTGACTGTATTAAACATTCTCTAATGAAAAGAATTGCCTGTTTACCTCTTTTGGTGATATTGCTATTGTATAGTTGGTATTTTATTAATTTGTGGAAACTCTTTATATTTGGTGGATATTAATCCTTTTTTTATATGCTTCAAATATTCTCTCTCAAAAGAGTCTGTTGATTGTCCATTTGTTTGTGTTATTTTTTGCTGCACAAAAGTTACAAATTTTTACATGGTATGATCTGTTAATATTTTTCATTGTGGCTTCTGAATTTAAAACTTAAGATATTTTCTATCTCAAGAATATTAAAATGCTTTCAACATTTCTCTTGAATCTTGTTGAGCTGTTTTTAAAAGTGTATATTTTAAAAGCATATAGACTTTTTATATGTTTAGCATAAAGTGGGAGTTTAGCTTTATTTTTTTCCAAGTGGTCCTACAGAATTCATTGAATAATTCATGCTTTCCTCACTGATTTGAAATGTTGCCTGTACATATTTTGATAAGAACATTGAAAATGTAGTAGTCTTTCACACTCAGCTCTTTCAGAGATTCCTCCCTACCAACCAATGGTCAGTGTAGCCTATTCTATTTGAATTATAGACATGTAAAATAATGATATTTATACCTATGCAGTTATTTTAACTATTTTCCCCACAAGGCACTTTTGTATTTCTTAAACTATTTCATTGTCTCAACAATTTTTATGGTGGGTGTATTTGTCTGCTAGGGCTGCCAAACCAGAATACCATAGACTTGGTGGTTTAAATAACAAAGGTTTGTTTTATCATAGCTATGGAGACTGGAAATCTAAGATCAAGGTGTTAGCAGGGCTGGTGTGTGATGTGGGCTCTCCCTTTGGGTTGCAGATGGCTGCCTTCTTCCCCTGTGCTCACACAGCATTTACTTGGTATGTGCCTGGGGGAGAGAGAAAGAGAGAACTCTGGTGTCTCTTCTTATGAGGACACTAATCCTGTCAGATCAAGGTCCTATCTTTATGACTTTATTTAACTTCAGTTACTTCCTTAGAGGCCATTATCTCCAAGTACTGCCACCCTGAAGATTAGGGTTTCAATACAAGAATTTGAGGGACACAAGCATTCAATCCATGATATTCACTTCCTGGTCTCCCTCAAATTCATGTCCTTCTAACACTTAAAATCTATTCATTCCACCTCAACAGCCCCCAAAGTCTTAATTCATTCCAGCATCAACTCTAAATTCCAAAGTATCATCTAAATAACATTTAAATCAGATACAGGCAAGGCTCAGGTATAAGTCATCCTGAGGCAAAATTCCTTTCCAGCTATGAACTTGTGAAACCAGACAGGTTATGTGCTTACAAAATACAGTGGAACAGGCACAGGACAGACATTTCCTTTCCAAGAGAAAGAAATAGGAAAGAAGCAAGGGCTGACTGGTCCCAAGTGAGTCTGAAAGCTAGCAAGGCAAACTGCATTAGACCTTGAGGTTTGAAAATAAGTCTTTTTGACTTGATGTCCTGCCATCCTGATCAACTGAGGTCTGCCGTGTTGTCCCCACGGCCCTAAACGGCTCTCTCGGCCCCCAAGCTCTGCTGGGTGGTATTCCGGTCCCTGTGTCCCCGCTCCAGGATGTGGCAACCTGGTCTGTTGAAACTTTAGAGTTGGGCCCACCCTCAAAAACTGAGGAGGAATTAACTTTGTCCTCTGGGTCTGTAATGGGAGTGGTGGCGCTGATGATCTCTGAATCACTTGCAGAATCATATTTGTGTTTTGTGGAAGGATAGCATGGCACCCCACTCCAGTACTCTTACCTGGAAAATCCCATGGACGGAGGAGCCCGGTAGGCTGCAGTCCATGGGGTCGTTGAGAGTTGGACACGACTGAGCAGCTTCACTTTCACTTTCCACTTTCCACTTTCATGCATTGGAGAAGGAAATGGCAACCCACTCCAGTGTTCTTGCCTGGAGAATCCCAGGGATGGGGGAGCCTGGTGGGCTGCCGTCCATGGGGTCGCACAGGGTTGGACACGACTGAAGCGACTTAGCAGCAGCAGC
>NW_011494950.1:383645-384956 GCF_000754665.1 Bison bison bison | reverse complement strand
GGCTTCAGAAGTCAGATCCCAGGGAAAGGACTGGGTTTGACTGCTGTAAAGACAGGTTAGCGCAATGCGGCTGAAAGAGTCTAGAGGGAAGCCTGTGCTTGCCAGAGAGGCAAGAGACCGCTGTTGCAGGATGCTCAAGGAGAAGGGGGTCTAGCCAAGATGCTTCTGACACCAAGCACTGACAAAGGGCAGGACACCACCTTTGTGAGCTCCAGGGGCTGTATGAGCAGCAGCTGCTATCTCTGATCCCAGGGGTGGGTGCGATGGCTGCTGCTACAGCCAGCAAACTGTGAGAAGGCCCAGGTTACTGCCCACACCTTCGTGGGAGCCTGTGCAACCTGGCACTGGCAAGGGTCCTGTGATCCAGGGCCAACTTCCCAGGAGAACACATGGCCTAATTCAGGCTGTAGCAACTTCCTGCCAACCTCTGCTGCCACAGGCACTCCCTATACATCCCAATTGTGACTGCCATATCCTTCATTCTCCATGGCCTGAGTAAGTGAGCCTTAATCAGCCGCTGCTTTCACCCCTTCTTGTCTGGGCGGGGAACAGAAAGAGGGCAGAGACAGGGCTAGAGGCTGGTCCAAACCAAAGCTGAGCTCCAGGGGCTATGGACCAAAGAAGAGGAAGGGAATTCTCTTGTGCAGCTGCAGGAGCAGTGGATTGGTAAACCCTACAATTGGCTTGGTAAACCCTGCATCTGTGGAATATCTGAATAAACAATACGCGTTCCCCCATATTTGAGGATGTTGACTTTGGAGGCAATTGTGGACTTTGGAAGCAAGTACAAGCTGGAGTAAACCAGATCAGAGTTTGAGCTGACCCCGCAGTGCCCAAAGCAGGTCCAGAGACCTTCCTAGAAATATTGCAGGGCTTCCTGGGTAGACAGATTGATTGGTGCTCACTGTAGGGGTAAGGACACTGAGAGCTGAGACCATAGGAAAATATTCTTCTTACTACTACTGTCTCTCTATACCTAACTTTTTCTTTTAACTTTTTGTTTTCTTATACTGCTGTCCTTTTTGTTATTTTTAAAATTTTTATTCTTATTTACTTTTTCTTTTTATGCTTTATGTTTTTTTTCTATTTTCCTATTTCTACTGTACTTTATATTGCACTTTTTCCATGTTTTGGGTTTTTTTCTTCATTTTATTTTGTTTCTGCCTTACTTTTAATTATATTTTATATTTTTACTTTACTTCTTTGTTTTTTGTGTTTTTCCCTTTGGTTTGCACCTCTCTTTTGTTTATACATTTTTTTTCCTTTTGATCATATTTGTGTGTTTGTTTTATACATCCTTTGCTTGTTTTT
>NW_011494950.1:382004-383091 GCF_000754665.1 Bison bison bison | reverse complement strand
GTTTTGTGTTTTTCCTAGTTTAGTTTTCAATGTTGGTTTTCATTTATAAGTTTGTTTATTGGTTTGATGGCTTTCTTCCTTTGCATTTCTTCTTTTTCCTCTTGCCTTTTTGTGAGTGCATGTGTTTCTTTTTGTGTTTTTGTCTGTTTCATTCTCCTTTTACCATTTGTCTTAGGGTTTTGTCTGTCTACTTTTTTATTGCTTGTTTTTCTATTTTCTTCTCTTTTCTCTTTCCTCTTTTTAAACTTTTCTTCTGTACCATGTGGCTTGGGAGCGTCTTGGTGCTCCAGCCAGGGATTGGGTCTGAGCCTAAGAGGTGGGGCATCTGAGTCCAGGACATTAGAACACCACAGAGCCCTGATCCCAGAGAGTATTAATAAGTGAGAGCTCTCCGAGAAACCACCATGTTAACATTAAAACCTAGCTCCACCCAATGGCCAGAAAGCTCCAGTCCTGGATGCCTTATACCAAACAACTAGCAAAAGAGGAACACAACCCCACCCATTAGCACACAGGCTGCCTAAAGTCATACTAAGCTCACAGACAACAAGAAACCAACACCAAATGTGGCACTGCCCATCAGAGGGACAAGATACAGCTCCACCCACAATAACACAGGCACTAGTCCCTCCTACCAGAGAGCCTACACAAGGCACTCCATACCACCTACTGAGAGCAGACACCAAATGTAAGAGGAACTATGACCCTGTAGCCTGCAGAAAGGTGACTGTAAACATAGTAAGTTAAACAAAATGTGAAGACAGAGAAATACATGAAGGAGTAAGGTAAAAATCCACAAAACCAAACAAATGAAGAGGAAATAGGCTATCTTCCCAAAAAAGAATTGAGAGTAATGATGCTAAAGATAATCTTAAATCTCAGAAATAAAATGGAAGCATGGATCAAAAAGATACAAGCAATGTTTCAAAAGGACCTAGAGTAACTAAAGAACATATAATCAGCAATGAATAACACAGTAGCTGAATAAAAAATACACTAGAGGGAAACAATAGCAGAGTAACTGAGGCAGAACAGATAAATGACCTGGAAGACAAAATGGTGGAAATAACTGCTGAAGAACAGAATA
>NW_011494950.1:381749-381904 GCF_000754665.1 Bison bison bison | reverse complement strand
CACGACTGAAGCGACTTAGCAGCAGCAGCAGCAGCATATATTCACAGCCAGATAGCTGTATGGTCCCATTCTTTAGAACCCAAGAATTTCCATAGCCTTCCTTCTTTGGTAGCCTCACTCCCACTTCAATAGGACCTGGTAGTATTTCTTTTCTT
>NW_011494950.1:381021-381649 GCF_000754665.1 Bison bison bison | reverse complement strand
AGTCTGTCTCTGTTTCTATTGTTTCCCCATCTATTTGCCAAGAAGTGATGAGACCAGATGCCATGATCTCCATTTTTTGAATGTTGAGTTTTAAGTCAAACTTTTCACTCTTCTCTTTCACGTCCATCAAGAGGCTCTTTAGTTCCTCTTTGCTTTCTGCCATAAGGGTGGTGTCATATTCATATCTGAGGTGATTGGTATTTCTCCAGTCAATCTTGATTCCAGTTTGTGCTTCATACAGCCTGGCATTTCGCATGATGTACTCTGCATATAAGTTAAATAAGCAGGGTGACAGTATACAGCCTTGATGTACTCCTTTCACAATTTGGAACCAGTCTGTTGTTCTATGTCCAGTTCTAACTGTTGCTTCTTGACCTGCATACAGGTTTCTCAGGATGCAGGTAATGTGGTCTGGCATTCCCATCTCTTTAAGAATTTTCCAGGGGTGGTCCTAAGATGGCAGAGGAATAGGAAGGGGAGACCACTTTCTCCCCCACAAAGTCATTGAAAGATCATTTGAACGCTGAGCAAATTCCACAAAACAACTTCTGAATGCTGGCAGAGGACACCAGGCACCCAAAAAGGCAACCCAGACTCTTCAAAAGGAGGTAGGACAAAATATAAAAGA
>NW_011494950.1:379072-380921 GCF_000754665.1 Bison bison bison | reverse complement strand
CTGCTTGTTTGATCCCAACACATCTTTATTGAGTGATAGTCTAGCCACACCTTACATGTTCTCCTCAGAACACACTTTTTCATTTTTTGCAATACATTCAGGGTAAGAGTTTTTCAAATCTTTAAGTTCTGATTCCATTTTTCTTAACAGCTTCTTCAATTTCTCTCTCCTCTCACCTTTTACTGTAAGCAGTTAGGAGGACCTAGGTTACATCTCCAACATTTTGCTTAGAAATGTCATCAGTTGAACAGCCAATTTCATTGTTCCTAAGGTCTATCTTCCATAAAACACTAGAATGCAATTCAGCCAATTTCTTTGCCATTTTATAACAGGCATCACCTTTCCTCTAGTTTCCAATAGCCTGTTTTTCATTTTCCTTCTGAGACCTCAACACAATGAACTTTAATAATATTTCTGTTAACATTCTGTTCATGAATATTTATATAGTCTCTAAGTAGATAGAGGCTTTCTTTCCAGCTCTCCTCTTTGTTTTCTGAGCTGTCCCCAGAATTGCCTTTTGCATTCATATTTTTACCATCTGTCCCTTTAAAGCAAGCTAGGCCTTTTCTAGCCTGTGCCTCAAAACGCCTCCAGTCACCATCCAGTTCCTGAGCCACTTCCACATTGTGGGTAGTTGTTACAGAGGAACTATACTTCTTGGTGCCAAGCTCTGTATTAGTCTGCATTCTCCAGAGAAACAGAGACAAATTTCCCTCCCTCATGTGGGTGGGCCTCACTCAATCAGTTGTAGGCCCGAATAGAACTAAAAGGCTGACCTTTCTGTGAGCAAGGCAGAACTCCTCCGGCCTGCACCTTCAAGCTGGGGCGTCTGTTTTTTTTACTGCCTTTGGAGTCAAACTGAAACACTGGCCCTTCCTGTGTTTTAAGCCTGCTGACTTTCAGATTGGAACTACACCTTCAGGCGTCCTGGGTCTCCAGCTGACCAACTGCAGGTTGTAGGATTTCTCAGCCTCCATTAATTGTGTGAGCCAGTTCCTTATAATCAGTCAATCTCTGTCATTTGATCTCTCTCTCTCTTCCTCCCCTTCCTGTGTGCATGCACACACCGACAGACAAATACACACACGTACATACCACATGCCCTATTGGTTTCTCTCTCAAACTCTGCTAATCCAGTGGATGACTCAAGTATTGGGTTGGCAAAAATGTTTGTTCAGGTTCTTCAGTGAGCTGTTACAGAACAACCTGAATGAACATTTTGGCCAACCTAATATTATTAACCCCATTTTGCTTTTGAGTAAGTTGAAGCCCAAGCGTGGTTAAGTCTTACTAAATGAAGATAATTGGAAGAGATACAAATTATGACTAGGTCTTTCAGATCACAGCCTCTTGTGTACCCTGCACCTCTACTGAGAATGTACATGATGAAGGCCATTGTTACCTGCCTACATTTTATACTCTATCAACTTTTCCGAAGCAATGAAAACTCCTCTCAGGTCCTGGCACTATATTGATACTAGATAGCAAAAGCCCCCCTCATTTTAATATCCCTTTGAAAGTAATTTCCCTGTTTCTGGGGTCTATGACATCCTCTATGGAGAGTCAGACTCCTCCATGGGAGAGTAGACTCTCCATAGGAGAGTACTGCCTTCTAGGGCAATACTTTAAAATATTACTATGGAACTTCTCTGGTGGTACAGTGGCTAAGACTCTACCTGCCAATGCAGGGGACACGGGTTCAATCCCTGTCTGGGAAGATCCTTAGTTGCCTTGCGGCAACTAAGCCCGTATGCCACAATGACTGAGCCCATGAGCTGCAACTGCCGAAGCACGAGCACCTACAGCCTGTGCTCTGCACCGAGAAGCCACCACAGTGAGCAGCCCATGC
>NW_011494950.1:378413-378972 GCF_000754665.1 Bison bison bison | reverse complement strand
AGAGTCGGACACGACTGAAGCGACTTAGCAGCAGCAGCAGAAGAAGAGAAAAAGAAAGAGTATGAAAATATATTTCAGGAGATTAGAGTCGAAAAATTCCCTAACAAGGGAAAGGAAATAGCCCCCAGGTCCAGGAAACACAGAGTCCCATATTAAAAAAAAACCCAAGAAACATGCCAAGACAAATACTAATCAAACTTAAAAAAAAATTAAACACAAAGGAAAATATCAAAAGCAGCAAGGGGAAAGCAACAAATAACATAGAAGAGAGTCCTCATATGATTAACAGCTGATTTTTCACCAGAAATTCTGCAGGTGAGAAGGGAGTGGGAAGATGTATTTAAAGTGATGAAAGGAAAACAACTACAGCCAAGAAAAATTATGTTACCCAGCAAGGATCTCATTCAGATTCAACAAAGAAATTAACAGCTTTACAGACAAGCAAAAGTTAAGAGAATTCAAGACCACCAAACTAGCATTATAGCAAATGTTAAAGGAATTTCTTTAGGCAGGAAACACAAAGGATGGAAAAGACCTACAAAAAAAAAAAAAAGAAAGC
>NW_011494950.1:377366-377718 GCF_000754665.1 Bison bison bison | reverse complement strand
GCATTTGAATCAGTTCTAATGAGGTGGATGAAGTTGGAGCCTATTATACAGAGTGAAGTAAGTCAGAAAGAAAAACACCAATACAGTATACTAACGCATATATACATGTAATTTACAAAGATGGTAACGATGACCCTGTATGCGAGACAGCAAAAGAGACACAGAAGTAAAAACAGACTTTTGGACTCTGTGTGAGAAGGCAAGGGTGGGATGATTTGAGAGAATAGCATTGAAACATGTATACTATCATATGTGGACTAGGTCGCCAGTCCAGGTTTGATTCATGAGACAGGGTGCTCAGGGTTGGTGCACTGGGATGACCCTGAGGGATAGGATGGGGAGGGAGGTGGAA
>NW_011494950.1:376954-377266 GCF_000754665.1 Bison bison bison | reverse complement strand
ATTAAAAATACACTAGAAGGAAACAATAGCAGAATAACTGAGGCAGAACAGATAAGTGAGATGGAAGATATAATGGTGGAAATAACTGAAGCAGAACAGAATAAAGAAAAAACAATAAAAAGAAATCATGACAGTCTCAGAGACCTCAGGTACAACATTCCACACCAACATTTGAATTATAGGGGTCCCAGAAGGCTTCACTTTGACTTTTCACTTTCATGCATTGGAGAAGGAAATGGCAACCCACTCCAGTATTCTTGCCTGGAGAATCCCAGGGATGGGGGAGCCTGGTGGGCTGCCATCTATGGGGTC
>NW_011494950.1:376608-376854 GCF_000754665.1 Bison bison bison | reverse complement strand
GTAAGAAGGTCTAGAATACATACACACACATGTACACATAAATACATCTATAACTATTTATCCATCTCTCTGAGTATAGATGTTAAAAAAAAATAGGCTCATATCAAGACCTCCAATTTCAACTCAGAATCTTGGAGTTCATTGTGGTCTTGCTCCTTTCTATGATTTTCCTCTCTTCTCCAACAGTAAGAAACCTGGTGTTTATTATCTTCAATATGTACTTGTATAGTGTTAGTCGCTCAGCCA
>NW_011494950.1:376043-376508 GCF_000754665.1 Bison bison bison | reverse complement strand
AAGAAAACTATAAGCAAAGTGAAAAGACAGCCTTCAGAATGGGAGAAAATAATAGCAAACGAAGCAACTGAAAAAGAATTAATCTCAAAATTATACAAGCAACTCCTGCAGCTTAATTCTAGAAAAATAAACGATCCGATCAAGAAATGGGCCAAAGGACTAAACAGACATTTCTCCAAAGAAGATATAAAAATGGCTAACAAACACATTAAAAAATGCTCAACATCACTCATTATCAGAGAAATGCAAATCTAAACCACAATGAGGTACCATCTCACGCCAGTCAGAATGGCAGCTGTCAAAAAGTCTACAAACAATAAATGCTCGAGAGGGTGCAGAGAAAAGGGAACACCTTACATTGTTGGTGGGAAAGCAAACTAGTACAGCCACTATGGAGAACAGTGTGGAGATTCCTTTAAAAACTGGAAATAGAACTGCCTTATGATCCAGCAATTCCACTGCTGG
>NW_011494950.1:374720-375943 GCF_000754665.1 Bison bison bison | reverse complement strand
GAATGTTGGGATTGTAATACTTTTCTCTAATTGAAATACTTAATTCAGAGTCTATGCTTTTTAACTATTACATATATGTTTTTAAACTATTACTATGTAATAATTTTGAACTTTGTAACGCATTTCTTTAAAGGTCATATGTATGGTTGTATTCTGGTGTGATTTGAATGGATCTCTGTTGCTAACCAGTTACATAGTGTTGCCTATATGAGCAGCAGCTCCACTGCAAAACAACGTCGATTATTTGAAGCATCTGTGCTTGTGATTTATTAATAGCCATGAGGGTAAAGATACTCACTTGGTATTTCAGGCATCTAAAAGATGAAGGGGTAGTTTGAGGGAACAAGTGGTTTGGAGGACTTTAATACTGATCCCTCTCTACTGCACCCCATGGAAATAGACAGTTTAAGCTCTGATATTATTTTAAAGATCTTGGAATTCTAGATGCTGCTTCATTAATAAAGATTTTAGTAACTTTGGGGGCTTAGTAATTGGCTCCAACATGACCTTTTCATTGGACATTCAGGCTCTCCTTTCAGATTCCAGACATAGAACTGGTGTAGATTCCTTGGTATAATTGATTTGGAGCTCAAATTTAAGAGCACTATTTTCTCTAGCAGAAGCATCTGAATTCACAGCTCACATATCTCCTGGTCAGCGGCCAAGTGTCTCTTTGAACTGGACTTTGATTTCAACTGCCTGTGAAAGAACATGATTCTCCTGATCGTCCACCAAGCATTCTTCTCATTGCACTTTAATGTGCCCTTTAAAGAACCTCTCTTTCCAAGTGGCTCTCACATGGGTATGCCTTTCAAATTGCGTTTCCATCTCTCTTAAAATTCTCATTTAAAAGTGCTCTTGGTGATGTGAAACTAATAGTATTCCAAATCTTTGGTGTGAATTTTTGGCATGTAATTTCTTTGTGTTCAGAGGGAAAAAAAAAAACAAAATTAAAATAAGTTTGAAAATTTAATGCAATTTTGGAATGTCCTCTTCATCCATGACATTTTAGAAAAATTCAAAAGTTGTCCATTTCTTAACTCATACAAATCTTTCAAATGATGGGCCACACAACACCCTAAGAAAGGAAAAAATAACTCCAGGTCCCCAAAGTTAGTTTTGTCAATATGAAAGTGAAAGTGAAGTCGCTCAGTCGTGTCCGACTCTTTGCGACCCCGTGGACTGTAGCCCACCAGGCTCCTCTGTCCATGGGATTCTCCAGG
>NW_011494950.1:374033-374620 GCF_000754665.1 Bison bison bison | reverse complement strand
CTCTATGGTAGCCTGCCAGGCTCCTCTGTCCATGGAATTTCCCAGGCAAGATTACTGGAGTGGGTTGCCATTTCCTTCTCCAGGGGATTTTCCCCACCCAGGGACTGAACCTGTGTTTTTTGCGTCTCTTGCATTGGCGGATGGATTCTTTACCACTGGGCCATCTGGGAAGACCAGGTACCTTCTTACTTGGCACTTAGGAAACAATTTTATTCCTTTCTCCTTCCTTTCCTGCATCCATTCTACCTACTTTGGGCCAGAGGACCTCAACTACTTTTTGGGAAATTCTATGTATATGTACTGGATAAAGTCTGGCAGGAATATTAAAGATATCTTGTCTTCTAACTCGGGAGCAGTGATGTGGATGCAAGCTGGGTCTTCCACTTAGATTTGATTAGTGAGTAGTGATAGAGACTAAACAAAATGGTAAGTAGATCTTGCTTGATGCCTTCCGAAGTTGCCTGGTTTCTGCCTTGGTTTGTGAAGACCTGGGTTCACCAGAGTTTTCTTAAACCTGCTTGTGCCCCTATATCCTTCAATTAAATCCCCTTTTCCCCCCCTGAGTTTACCAGAGTTGGATTTTTTAA
>NW_011494950.1:372370-373933 GCF_000754665.1 Bison bison bison | reverse complement strand
CAAAGGCTTTAGCATAGTCACTGAAACAGAAGTAGATGTTTTTCTGGAATTCTATTGTTTTTTCTCTGAGCCAATGGATGTTGGCAATTTGATCTGATATGTATATTACGATGTGTATAATATAACATTATTATACAAATCAATAATTACTTTAAATATAAATGGGTTCAATGCTCCAAACAAAGACAAAGACTGGCTGAATGGATACAAAAACAGGATCCATATATATGCTGTCTAGAAGAAACCTACTTCAGACCTAGGGACTCTTACAGACTGAAAGTGAGAGGCTGGAAAAAGATATTCCATGCAAATTGAAATCAAAAGAAAGCTGAGTAGCAATATTCATATCAGATAAAATATACTTTAAAATAAAGACTATTACAAGAGACAAAGACACTACATAATGATCAAGGGATTAATCCAATAAGATGTTCTAACAATTAAAATATGTATGCACCCAACATAGGAACACCTCAATTCACAAGGCAAATGCTAACAGCTATGAAAGAGGGGGACTTTAACACAGAACTCACACCAATGGAGAGATCATCCAGCAGACAATTAATAAGGAAACACAATTTTTAAATGACACATTATCCCAGATGAACCTAAGTGATATCTACAGAGTATTCTATCTAAAAGCAGAATATACTTTTTTCCTCGAGTGCACATAGAACAGTCTCCAAGATAGATAATATCCTGGATAACAAATCAAGTCTCTATAAGTTTAAGAAAATTGAAATTATATCAATCATCTTTTCGGACCACAACACTATGAAATTACATATCAGTTACAGGGAAAACACTGTAAAAACACAAGCACATGGAGGCTAAGCAATACACTTCAACGTAACGAAGAGGTCACTGAGCAACTCAAAGTGGAAATTTAAAAAAATACCTAGAAACAGGTGACAACAAAAACACCCAAACCCAAAACCTATGGGATACAGCAAAAGCACTGCTAGGTGGGAAGACTATTGGGGGAAAAAAAGCCTACCCAAAGAAACAAGAAAAACCTCAAATAAAAAACCTAACCTTACACCAAAAGCAAGTTAAAAAAGAACAAAAACTTTCCAAAGTTTGTAGAAGAAAAGAAATCATCAAAATCAGAGCAGAAATAAATGAAAAAACAATGCAGAAAACAATAGCAAAGATCAATAAAACTAAAAGCTGGTTCTTTGAGTAGAGAAACAAAATTGACAAACCATTAGCCAGGCTTATCAGGAAAAAACATGGAGAAAACTCAAAACAATAAAATTAGAAATGAAAAAGGAGACGTTACAACAGACAATGCAGAAATGCAAATAATCATAAGAGACTACTACAAGCAACTATACACCAATAAAAAATGAACAACCTGGAATAATTGGATGAATTCTTTTTTAATTAATTAATTAATTTTAATTGGAGGATAATTACTGTACAATATTGTGGTGGCTTTTTACCATATATTGACATGAATCAGCCATATGTGCATATGTGTCCCCCCATCCTGAAACCACCTCCCAGCTCCCTCCCCAACCCAACCCTCTGGATTATCCCTGAGCGCCAGCTTTGAGTGCC
>NW_011494950.1:370569-372270 GCF_000754665.1 Bison bison bison | reverse complement strand
TAGCAGTAGCAGTAAGACATGGGTATAATCTGTCCAATCATTGATGACCCTGGCCCTTTTCTTCCTGCTACTCCTTAGTATCTCCACCAGGGGGCAAGCAGTAAACAAGAAAGGAAAGGAGAGGCCTTGCTGTGAGACCCTGGAGAATCAAAGGACTCAAGCTACCTAAACTTTTCCATTTGCGCACTCTTCCCTCATGGTCCTGGTGGGTCTAGCTTATTTGAATGAAGCTCTTATTTCAGATAGGGGCACTGAGTCCAAATCATGGGTCAGTCACTTCAGGCAGTCAAGAACTATTGAGTGTCTGCTGTATGCACTGTTCCAGGCACTGGTGATACAAGACAGACAAAAACATTAACTTCTGGAACTAACATTCTAGTATTGTATTTTCATAACCCCTGTGAGCCTCAGTTTCCTAATATATACCATGGGGGCAATAATACTACAGTTTCTGTGGGTATTTAAATGAGATACTTACACATCTGATGAAGTTTCTGGATTTCTTATAATTTACAGTTTGTACACAGTTTTACACAGTGTTTATAAAACTCTGTGTTCTACTTTACATTTTCATGAATGTTCTCCTATGAGTATTTCTTTTCTACTCAGAATTTTAAGAGTTTTGTAACATTTCACTGTGTCAATTTCTCATAATACTTAAACATGACTGTTCTAGTGTACATTTGGTTTGTAGTAGGTTCTCAGGAAATTTATGAAAGAATACATGACTATCACATGTTTATATTATTTGCATCTTTTCATTATTGCAAATAATACTCTATCTTTTGCATAATCTTTCTGGGAAAAGTTCTAAAAGTCAGGTTATCGTATCAAAATGTATGACATAAGGCATGAATATTTTCATGATTCTCAATATACATTACCATCATGCCGCCATGAAGACTACTAATTTACAATTCATGACAACCACATTGTGGTTTAATTTGTATTCTTTAATTATTCATATTATCTAATTTCTTTCATATAGTTATGTTGCCAAAAAGTTCATTCAGGTTTTCTGGGCCCGCTTATGGAAGAACTTGAAAGACATTTTTGGCCAACCCAATATTTGGTTATCCCTGGTGTAGAACTTTTGTGCTTGAGGGACAGGACACTTCGGAGGGAGACCCTGCATGTAGGATGCTAATTGAGGAGGTTGTTGTTGTTTAGTTGCTAAGTCGTGTCCCCACGAACTATTGAGCCTCAAAACTACCCCCTAAGCCCTCAAGGCAGCAGGAGCAGAGAATGAGGTGACAGAGGAAGAGCAGGTAGAAAAAAATCAGAGGGACACTGAAGAGATACATGTTTGCCAAAGGCTGACAGATGACAGATAAGGACTGTTACCACAAAGGAGTACCTCTTTGTTGCATCACAGCAGGGGTGGGGCTGTTTTGAGCAATGAGCACCTGCGACATTGGAAGTGAAGTCTGCAAACCTTGGTGTCTCAGTTGGACCTGAGAGAGCTGATGCAGCACTGGGCATGGAAATGTTGATGAATTAGTATGAATTGGGGCCTGGTTAGCAACATGATTTGCATACCTGTGGTTTGGGGTTAGGCATACCATATCTTTACCTCTTTGCCCTGAAGAACAGAATTGGTTGAAATTAAGCAATGAGCCTTTGATCTAAAATGGTTTGGTAAAATAAGCAATTGCGTGGTTTTAAAAAATAATATATTTTGAAATGTTTTCAAACCTACAG
>NW_011494950.1:370039-370469 GCF_000754665.1 Bison bison bison | reverse complement strand
TTAATTAGGTCCAATTTGTTTATTTTTGTTTTTATTTCCATTATTCTGGGAGGTGGGTCATAGAGGATTTGCTATGATTTATGTCAGAGAGTGTTCGGCCTACGTTTTCCTCTAAGAGTTTTATAGTTTCTGGTCTTACATTTAGATCTTTAATCCATTTTGAGTTTAAGAAATGGACAAATTCTTAGAAAAGTACAACCTTCTAAGACTGAACCAGGAAGAAACAGAAAATATGAACAAATCAATCACAAACATGGAAATGGAAAGTATGATAAAAACTCTTCAAATGAACAAAAGCCCAGAGCCAGATGTTTCACAGGTAAATTCTATCAAATGTTTAGAGAAAAGCTAACACCTATCCTGCTGAAAGTCTCCCAAAAAATTGCAGAGGAAGGAACACTTCCAAACTCATTCTACAAGGCTACTATTA
>NW_011494950.1:369385-369939 GCF_000754665.1 Bison bison bison | reverse complement strand
AGCAAACATTATTCTCAATGGTGAAAAACTGAAAGCATTTCTTCTAAGATAAGAAACAAGACAAGTGTACCCACTCTCACCACTATTAGTGAATATAGTTTTGGAAGTTCTAGCCATGACAGTCAGAAAAGAAGAAGAAATTAGAAGGAATCCAGATCAGAAAAGAAGTAAATTCTCATTATTTGCAGGTGACATGATACTATACATAGAAAATACTAAAGATGCCACCAGAAAATTATTGGAGCTAATCAATGCATTTAGTAAAGTTGTTGGTTACAAAATTAATACACAGAAATGCCTTACATTCCTATATACTAACAATGAAAAATTAGAAAGAGAAATTAAGGAAACAATCTCATTCACTATTGCAGCAAAAAGAATAAAATACCTAAAAATAAACCTACCTAAGGAGACAAAGGCCTTAGAAAGCATCACTACGAACAAAGCTAATGGAGGTGATGGAATTCCAGTTGAGCTATTTCAAATCCTGAAAGATGATGCTGTGAAAGTGTTGCACTCAATATGCCAGCAAATTTGGAAAACTCAGCAGTGGC
>NW_011494950.1:368843-369285 GCF_000754665.1 Bison bison bison | reverse complement strand
TTTAAGGAACTTTCACACTGTTTTCCATAGTGGCTGTACCAGTGTGCATTCCCACCAACAGTGTAAGAAGGTTCCCTTTTCTCCACACCCTCTTTAGCATTTATTGTTTGTAGCCTTTTTTCTGGCAACCATTCTGATCAGTGGGAGATGATCCCTCATTGTGATTTTGATTTGCATTTCTCTAATAATGAGTGAAAATTCTGAAAGAGATGGGAATACCAGACCATGTTATCTGTCTCTTGAGAAACCTGTATGCAGGTCGGGAAGCAACAGTTAGAACTGGACATGGAACAACAGACTGGTTCCAAATAAGAAAAGGAGTACGTCAAGGCTGTATATTGTCACCCTGCTTATTTAACTTATATGCAGAGTACATCATGAGAAACACTGGACTGGAAGAAACACAAGCTGGAATCAAGATTGCTGGGAGAAATACCAATAG
>NW_011494950.1:367044-368743 GCF_000754665.1 Bison bison bison | reverse complement strand
AGGCTTCTCCATTTTGAAATAGCTCCATAGTCTTTTCCTATCTTTCATGTCCTTAGAAGTTTTAGAAACTTCTGGTTTTGTATGTTGAATGATGACCCACATGTTTCCTTAGGACTAGACGCAGGCCATGTTTTCTTGGCACAGAACTGATGCTGTGCCCTTCTCAATGCATCACGTCATAACGCACACAATGCCAACCTGTTGCGTCACTGGTACCATGAACCTTCATCACCTGGTCATGTTGGTGCCTGCAGGTTTCTCCACCATAAAGACACTATTTTTTCTCTCGGTAACTAGTATTTTGTGGGAAGATATTCCTAGATTACGCCAACATCCTATTCCCCATCAATCCTCCACCAGACACCCTTAGCCTCCTGAATCAACCCCTACTTGTCATGGTGACCAAATAGTGATTTTCTTTTTCCTTTTAAAAATTTATTTATTTTTAATTGAAGCATAAATTGTACAGTATTGTGTTGGTTTCTGTCATACATCAACATGAATTAGTCATAGGCATACATATATCCCCTTCCTCTTGAGTCTCCTTCCACCTCCCACCCCAGTGATTTTCTGTTTCCATCAATCTTTCTACATTTATTAGTTGGCATTCCACAATAAAGAAGAAAAGGGATTCTCCCCTGTTCCTGCTATCTATTGCTGTGTATCAAAATATCCTCAAGCTTAGTAGCTTAAAACAATAATCATTGATCTCGCTCATGAATCTGCATCCAGGCAAGGTGATGTATCAGTGCAGTCAACTGGATCTGGAGGATCCACTTTCAAGATGGCCCACTCACGTGGCTGACAAGTTGGTACTGACTTTTGGCCACGACCTCAGTGGGTCAGCCTGAACCACTACACAAAGCCTTTCTCTGTGGCTGCTTGTAGCATTGTGACTGAGATTCAACAGCAAGCATCCCAACAGAGTAAGGTGAAAGTGCATGGCATTTTTTCTGATACAACCTCAGAAGTCACAGAGCTTCACTTTCATTGTACTCTCTCAGTTAAAGAAGTTACAAGTATCCACCCAGGTCCCAGGGGAGGGGACATAGCATTTACCTCTCAGTGGGAAACTTGTTAATATCACATTGTAAGACTAGCAGGTAGGATACCATATATTGTGGTGGCATCTTTGTAAAATACAGTCTGCCCCATTCCCATTTATCCATTCATTTGTTTTTATCTATATGGAAACATGGATTCCAATGTTATATAATCACTTATATTATTGATTGTAGTCCATTCAGTCAGTTCAGTCACTCAGTCATGTTTTACTCTTTGTGACCCCATGGACTGCAGCATGCCTGGCAACCCTGTCCAACACTTGGAGCTTGTTCAAACTCATGTCCATTGAGTCAGTGATGCCACCCAACCATCTCATCCTCTGTCATCCCCTTCTCCTCCTTCCGTCAATCTTTTCCAGCATCAGGGTCTTTTCCAATGAGTCAGTTCTTCGCATCAGGGGCTAAAGGATTGGAGTTTCAGCTTATAATCCATTATTATCATATTTATTTTGATGCTCAAACTGTCCCAGATTTGACTACTGGGAGCCCCTTCCAAGGTGGTAGCTGTATTCTTCTGACATGTTTCCATTATTTTTTGAGCATTTTCTTTGGTGGAGGATGGTATATCATAAACCATGGTCTGGTACATGGTACGCTCATTGCTAATGGGCTGCCATTGCCTTCAGGCCCTTTTA
>NW_011494950.1:366517-366944 GCF_000754665.1 Bison bison bison | reverse complement strand
CTGTGTCTCTTTTGCTGCCTTGCATATAGGATCATTACTGTCTTTCTAAATTCCATATATATGCATTGATATACTGTATTTGGGTTTCTCTTTCTGACTTACTTCACTCTGTATAATAGGCTCCAGTTGCATCCACCTCATTAGAACTGACTCAAATGCATTCTTTTTTTATAGCTGAGTAATATTCCATTGTGTATATGTATCACAACTTCCTTATCCATTCATCTGCCAATGGACGTCAAGGTTGCTTCCATTTCCTAGCTATTGTAAACAGTGGTGTGATGAACATTAGGGTACATGTATCTCTTTCAAGTCTGGTAACATTGGTATGCCCAGCAGCAGGACTGCTAGGTCATATGGCAGTTCTATTACCAGTTTCTAAAGGAATTTTCACACTGCTCTCCATAATAGCTGTACCAGTGTGCAT
>NW_011494950.1:366093-366417 GCF_000754665.1 Bison bison bison | reverse complement strand
GTTATCAACATCCTCCAGCAGAGGGATACATTTGCTACAGTTGATGAATGTATGTTGACACATCATTACCCAGAGTCTAGAGGTGACCTTAGGGTTCACCGTTGGTGTTGTACATTCTGTGGGTTTGGTCAAATGTATGATGACATATAGGCTTCCCAGGTGGCACTAGTGGTAAAGAACCCACCTCCCAGTGCAGGAGACATAAGAGATGCAGGTTCGATCCCTGGGTCAGTAAGATCCCCTGGAGGAGGACACGGCAACCCATGCCAGTATTCTTGCCTGGAGAATCCCATGGACAGAGGAGCCTGGTGGGCTACAGTCCAT
>NW_011494950.1:365277-365993 GCF_000754665.1 Bison bison bison | reverse complement strand
TTTCATCAAAATTAAAACCTTTCCTTTAACACAAACCTGTGCATTATTTGTAAATTCTTCATTTAGAGCAGTGAGTACAAGACAGTTTTTAAAAACTAATACAATTATGTAAAGTTTAAAAATAAAATAAAATTAGAAAAAAAAAAAACAAAAAACCCAGGTAATAAGATGTATTCAGTTATTTGAGAAAGTGAAAAAGCTAACTGAGAAGTATTATAGACAAATTTTAAAAATATTCAAAAGCACTTCAAATACCAGTAAGAGTTTCAAATGGAATATTTTATTCACATGTTAGTTGTCTTTAACATGTACACACACACTGACACACTCTGATTGGTCTGGTTGGAACAAGGGTTGTCTAAGTATCCTAAAGGAAAATGAAAAATTAAAAATATATTAATTTTTCATTGTTATAGACAATTACATCCACATCAGTTACAAAGATTTTACTGATTTTGTTCAAGGAAGCAGAATGGAATAGGAGGAGGAAATTGTGGGTAAATTCAACAGTGAACATAACTGAGATCTCAACATGAGAGCTGACAAAACATGGATTTTTGCTGTGAAATTTTTCTTTGCAAAATATGGAGAAAAGTTTGTCAATGTGTAGTAAATAAGAGAAGATGGTGAAATTTATCATAGTCAATTCTCACAGTATTGTATATGGACATCAAGGAAACTGCTTAGTCCTTCTCTGGGACCAGTTTCAGAACTTT
>NW_011494950.1:364185-365177 GCF_000754665.1 Bison bison bison | reverse complement strand
CCACGGCATTTTCCAATCATTTAAAAATGCAAGCTTGATCTTGTTGTTCCCTAAAAACCTTTGGATGTTTTTCTGGCCCTAAGGCTAAAATCCAAAAATGCTAATATGACCTACAAGACCCAACGTAATTGACAACCTGCCTACTTTCCCAGTATAGTCTCTGTTTTGTTTCTCTGTGTTCAATCAGTTTCCCAGAGCGGAATTTTCCAATCTCCAGCTTGGAGTGTGTAAACCTTGGCTGTCAGTATTTTGGGAACTGAGCCAAGGAAAGGGACTGGAGGTCTCAATGATCAGAAAGCAGACTTCAACTTAATCCCCGTTTTCGGAATGGCATCTCAGTGGGCCCTCAACTATGCTTGGTTTAAGTGTCTCATCCTTTCCACAGATGGAGGAAGGGATCTGGGAACTAGCTGGTCCTTATAAACATGTTTAATCAATCATCCTGATATCTACTCCATACTTCCACTTTCAGAGATACCTGGTACATTTAATTCCTGAGCGTTTTGGGGTTTGCCATATAAACAGCTGCCTTAGGTTTCAGCTTTCTCTAGTCTGCTTAATCAGTTACTACTCATTTATCCATTTTCTAGTTTCCACATTTTGTTTGAGGTAAGTAGGAGGTGTGTTGTCTTGTCTGTTGTAGCTTCTCTTCCTATTTCCTTTGTCCTCATGGTGTTTGGGCTTTTAATTCCTTTACCGTCTTTTTTTTTTGGGGGGGGGGCTCAGGAAGGAGGTTAATTGCATGTATTCAGTTTGCCAAATTTAACTGAAAGTGGAGTTGTCTTAAATAGTTAACACCCTGGTTCCTTTTAAAGCACATTCCATGAACAAAAATTGGATTTCATAGAATCATGAAATATAATTAGAAACACTTATTCAGTCCAGTGGTTCTTTTTTTTAAAAACAGATTTGATTTTTGAGAGTAGTTTTAGGTTTACAACAAAATTGAGAGGAAGATACAAAATTTTCCCATATACTCCCTAGCCCCATCC
>NW_011494950.1:362291-364085 GCF_000754665.1 Bison bison bison | reverse complement strand
TGCAGGAGGAAACGGAAACCCATTCCAGTATTCTTGCCTGGGAAATCTCATGGATAGAGGAGCCTGGCAGGCTGCAGTCCATGGGGTTGCAAAAGAGTCAGACATAACTTAGTGACTAAAACAACAACAAAGCATATACATGGAATCTAGAAAAATGGTACTCAAGAACTTATTTGTAGTGCAGCAATAGAGACTCAGATTTAGAGGATGGTCTTGTGGACACAGCGAGGGAGGGAGAGAATGGGACAAACTGAGAGAGTAGCATTGACATATATACACCACAATGAGTAAAATAGACAGCCATTTCGAAGCTTCCATACAACACAGGGAGCCCAGCCCAGCACTCTATGATGACCTAGAGTGGTGGGATGAGGGGGGTGGGTTGAGTGGGACGGAGCCTCCAGAGGGAGGAGATATATATATACACACACACACACATACTTATGGCTGGGTTCGTCTCTTTGTATGACAGAAACCAACGCAACATTATAAAATAATTATCCTCCAATTAAAATAAAAATTTTTAAATGAATGATGACTATTTCTATATTGATTTGAAACACTCTCTGGGATATATTGACAAGTGAGAAAAAATCAAGATGGGGAACTGTATAGTACATTATTGCTTACCTCTCATGGTAAGTATGAATACATATCAACTGTAATCACCAAACTAAAAACCATGTACATGTGTAAGAATGCTCAGAGTGGTAGGAACAAGAAGCCAAGCTGGATTCTGCTAAAATGCATTGTTTTATAGGTTTGAAATTGGTATAATGTAAATTTTCTGCATATTTATAAAAACTAATTAAGTTAAAATCAAGGAAAAGCAAAATGAACCAACTATACTTCATTGTGCATCCAATTGGTATCACTACCATACAGAAACTATGTTTAATGATTTTAAAATATAGCCATTTGTTTTGCACATTCCTAGAGGGTACAACCTGAGGACCAAAACAATCACATGAAAACTTTAAACGGTTTTAAGAATCAGTACTTTTATTGGTAGTGTTGGCATGATTTTTTGGACACTGTTGGTTGTGAATTGTGGGAAAACATTAATGAGTAATTTTTAATTATTTGGTTTCATTGGGAGTCAAGACTTGTGGCTTCATTGAAAGGATATACTTATGAAAGATCAAGGTCATAAAGCAAATACCCTGGAGCCCTGAATTTGAATGGGTAGTATCAGTATAAATTCATGCTATATTTTCCTTTAAAAAGAATAGCTCTGCCCCCTTACAAAGCAAGAAGAATTTTCCACTAAAAAATAAATCTAGATTGCATGATGAATTAACTGATTTCAAGAAAAGTATGAGGTGAGCCTTGAGCAACTTGATGCACCAGAAAAGAGGAAGGCCTACCAAGGTCGTGTAAAAAGGATTCAAGAGCTAGTCTGAAGAGCCTAAATGTCTTAAAATGGTACAGTTTGAGCATCTATAAAATGATAAGTAAACAGATTTGAACACATTAAGTGTGCTTAGATATTATATTCATGGTGATTCTAAAATTTACTCTGTGGTCACCTTTAAAAATGCTAAGAAATAAATTCATAATTTCAAAACTCTTAAATAAAAGGAAAGAATCAAATAATTATCCTTCTATCTATATAGGTACGGTTTAATCAAATAACTAGTGAGGAAAATATTCTCTTTAGAGAAGTATTCTAGTTAGTAAATGAACAAAGATAAATAGAATATCTTCATACTATAAACTTCAATTTGGAGAAGGAAATGGCAACCCACTCCAGTGTTCTTGCCTGGAGAATCCCAGGGACGGTGGAGCCTGATG
>NW_011494950.1:361707-362191 GCF_000754665.1 Bison bison bison | reverse complement strand
CCCAGTGGCACCAAAAGGCACACCTCTAGTGTATCTCCGTGCAGTTCCGTCTTCTTGCCCTTACCATCTGATGTCCTTGGGTGCCACTGGGCACAATACTGACATTCCTTCATAGCACCTCTTGTCTCCCTCTTGAGTTCTACGTCTTCAGGTACCAGCAGGCATACCACTGATGTACACCACATAGCAGCTCTCTTCACTGCCACTGACCCCTCCAACCTTGGAAGGGAAGATGGAAACGGAAAATTAGCAATTGTATTTTAACCTGATTGAAACTGGCCAATATGAGGTCCAGAGTCCTCTGTCTTTGAATAGCCACGCTGCTGCTGCTGCTAAGTCATTTCAGTCATGTCCGACTCTGTGCAACCCCACAGACGGCAGCCCACCAGGCTCCCCCATCCCTGGGATTCTCCAGGCAAGAATACTGGAATGGGTTGCCATTTCCTTTCTCCAATGCATGAAAGTGAAAAGTGAAAGTGAAGTC
>NW_011494950.1:361153-361607 GCF_000754665.1 Bison bison bison | reverse complement strand
AAGGCTATTGAGTCACTAATCAACAAATCTAGTGAAAGGAAAGCAGGGTTCCTAGGATCAAAAACATAGTCAAGGGTAAGGATTCACTATGCACTGAAGGGAATTAACTCACAAAAATTGAGCCACATTTTTATACCTGCTACCTTGTTCAGTCCAGTCCTCACAACAATCCTATAAACAAGGTGTTTGATCAGGTCACACAATATGGCTATTCCCTTACTTTCTGTACATGCCCTGCTCAACCAGATGACTAACCTTCCCTTTTAATCATAGAGCCTAATCAGTAAATGCTTATGCACTTGTCCCCAGCCCCAGCTAATGACTGTTCTAATCTTAGAACATAACATTAAATCAGAACATCTCCACTTGTTAGTTTATCAAAAGGGTAGTGAAGGGTGTGCTTCTCTCCTGGTTTCCCTGGTTACTGATGAGCTGACCTGACGTTAATTCCCCC
>NW_011494950.1:358720-361053 GCF_000754665.1 Bison bison bison | reverse complement strand
CTATTTACCATCTCCATAGTTTTACCTTTTCCAGAATGTCACATAGTTGGAATCATACAGTATGTAGCATTTTCAATTGACTTCTTTCACTCAGTAATATGTATTTAAGTTTCCTGCACATCTCTTCATGGCTAGACAGCTCATTTATTTTTAGTGTTGAGCAATATTCCATTGTCTGGATGTACGACTCCATGTCTTTTTACCACCAGGTACCTCTTTTATAATCTATTCATCTTCCCTCACCAAATCCTCATGTTTGAAAAGAGTTAAGGTTTCCAAAATTCAGTGTGAGAAACTTTGGTTTAGTCATGTTATAGATGAGGAGACTGAGGCCCAGAGAGGAGAGATGATTCATCAAAATCTCAAAACGACTGATAGGGATTAGGGCAATGTGTCACTTGGGCATGCAGATTATTTTGAGCTGAAAACAGTCAAGAACTTTTGGCCTCCCCTCTAACTGCCTAAAATAATTTTCATTGAGGACCTGTTCTAGGAAGGGAGATATCATCATAGATAACTAGAGAATACATGGCAACCA
Organism: Bison bison bison; assembly: GCF_000754665.1. Lineage (NCBI taxonomy): Eukaryota > Metazoa > Chordata > Mammalia > Artiodactyla > Bovidae > Bison > Bison bison. Next base: position 360,515 of record NW_011494950.1, on the reverse strand, counting down.
GCTCCAGTATTCTTGCCTGGAAAATGCCATGGACAGAGGAGCCTGGTGGGCTACAGTCCATGGGATTGAAAAGAGTTGGACACGACTGAGTGACTGAGCGAGCACAACACAGTATGAACTAGGTGTGGTGGACGGGGAGGAACAGCAAAATCTGTGAGAATTCTGTGTCCCGTTGTTTCTGTATGGCCCAGCAAACATTTGTGTACAGATACTTGCTCTTTTTCATCTTGCTATGAATTGCCTTCTTTCCCTTTGAAGTCCCAGACCCTTACCCCCGTCTCCTTAGTCCAAGATGACATACACTCTCTTTTATCTGGCTGTCATATGAACCTGATAGTCCTATGAAGCCCCCATATGCACAAAACTAAATTTTATTTTCCCCTGTTAATCTGTCTTATGTCATTTAAATGATTCAACTGGCCAAAAGAACCAAGAGGGGCAAGGGAGATGTTCCCCTCTCCAACACTTTTGGTGTAGTCGGCAGGGTCAGCTTTGCTGGCTGGACACTACTTTCTCGAGGCTGCTGCAGCTGAGAGATCCTGGGCATCTGACAAACGGTAAGACTTCATATCATGTCAGTCTCCTGGATCTCTATCTGTGGGCTCCGGTGGAAGCAAAAGTGGTGAGAGTCTTTTCTCTCTTTAAATTTAGATTAGCAGGGGAAAATATTTGTTGAACTAGGGTCTTGGTCATAACAACTCTGGCAAATTTATTAGTGAGAACTCTTGATTTTTATTCATCTACTTCCTGCCAAAGATGATTACTCTTTTTGTTTCTGTCTGCTGTGTTGTTTGTCATAAAGAGGAAATACCGTAGGGTAAGAACGCAGGCATAGGCCGTATGGTCCTGCTGTGTGAACCGGCCTGACAGACTGCTGAGTTTATGATTCTCACCAGACTGGTGACTTTTTAGACAAACTTGGCTGTGGGTCCCCTATGTAAAAACCAGATGAGGTTTTTTCCTTGCATCTTGTTTCACGTCTTAAAAGCTTTCTTTGTGACCAGTGAGACTAGTCTCTCTGGCCTCCCCCACCGGGAGAGCACAGCTACCTACGTGCACCTTGGTGGCCAGTTGAATAGACTGGGATTCTGAGACATGAAGTCACAAGTAGCTCTCTCTTTTCTAGCCACGCTGGTTCTCAGAGGTGTTTGTCAAAGAGGATCCTAGTTCCTAAGGGGCCTTCACTGCTTTTTAGCTCTAGAAAAATCCCATTCCAGTAGTGCCTGCTCAGTGTCACAGATGAGTGGGTTTGCACCTCATGCTCCTATGAGAGACTGAGACACTGTGTGTGCATCATCCTTACAGCCTGTGCAACAAAGGTCTTTACTTTCTTAGACTATCTTTGGGAGTACACTTTCCGGATATTATGAAGGTTGCATCTTTCTCTCTTGTGAAATGACTTTTGCATCCTTGTTTAAGCCATAAAAAGGCTTATTGATTTGAGTGGCTAACAGAATTGGCTACATTTTAAAAAGAATACATTTGAATCAGTTCTAATGAGGTGGATGAAACTGGAGCCTATTATACAGAGTGAAGTAAGCCAGAAGGAAAAACACCAATACAGTATACTAACACATATATATGGAATTTAGAAAGATGGTAACAATAACCCGATGTACGAGACAGCAAAAGAGACACTGATGTATAGAACAGTCTTATGGACTCTGTGGGAGAGGGAGAGGGTGGGAAGATTTGGGAGAATGACATTGAAACATGTAAAATATCATGCAAGAAACGAGTTACCAGTCCAGGTTCGATGCACAATACTGGATGCTTGGGGCTAGTGCACTGGGAC
>NW_011494950.1:356966-358620 GCF_000754665.1 Bison bison bison | reverse complement strand
GTGAACTCCGGGAGTTGGTGATGGACAGGGAGGCCTAGCGTGCTGCGATTCATGGGGTCGTAAAGAGTCGGACACGACTGAGCGACTGAACTGAACTGAACTGAAGGAGACAAAAGGCCTGTATGCAGAAAACTGTTAGACACTGATGAAAGAAATCAAATACAAAACAAACAGAGAGATGGGCAACGATCTTGGATTGGAAGCATCAATATTGTGAAAATGACTATATTACCCAAGGAAATCTGTATATTCAATGTAATCCCTATCAAATTACCAATGGCATTTTTCACAAAACTAGAACAAAAAATTTTAGAATTTGTATGGAAACTTAAAAGACCCTGTAGCCAAAGAAATCTTGAGAAAGAAAAACAGAGCTGGGAATCAACCTTCCTGACTTCAGACTATACTACAAAGCTATAGTCATCAAGGCAGTATGATACTGGCACAAAAACAGAAATATAGAACAATGGAACATGATAGAAAGGCCATAGAGAAACCCGTGCACCTATGGGCATGTTATCTTTGACAAAGAAGGCAAGTACATTCAATGGAGAAAAGATAGTCTCTTCAATAAGTAGTGCTGGAAAAATTGGACAGCTAAGTGTAAAAGAATGAAATTAGAACACTTTCTAACACTATACACAAAAATAAACTCAAAATGGATTAAAGACATAAATTTAAGTCCAGACACTATAAAACTCTTAGAGGAAAACAGAGTCAGAACACTCTTTGACATAAAATGCATCAAGATCTTCTTTGACCCACCTCCTAGAGTAATGGAACTAAAAACAAAAATAAAGATATGAGTCCTAATTAATCTTAAAAGCTTTTGCACAGCAAAGAAAACCACAAACAAGATGAAAAGACAACCCTCAAAATGGGAGAAAATAATTGCAAATGAAGCAACTGACAAAGGATTAATCTCCAGAATATACAAGCAATTCATGTAGCTCAATATCAGAAAAACAAGCCAATCAAAAAATGGGCAGAAGACCTAAACAGACATTTCTCCAACAAAGACATACAGATGACCAACAAACACGTGAAAAGATGCTCAACATCCCTCATTATTAGAGAAATGCAAATCAAAACTACAATGAGGTATCACCTCACAGAAGTCATAAAGGCTATCATCAAAAAAATCTATAAACAATGCTGGAGAGGATGTGGAGAAAAGGGAACCCTCTTGCACTGGTGGTGGGAATGCAAATTGATACAACCACTTTGAAAAACAGTATGGAGATTCCTTTCAAAACTCAGAATAAAAATACCAAATGACTCAGTGATCCCACTATTGGACATACCTCTGAGAAAATCACAATTCAAAAGACACACATGTACCCCAATGTTCATAGCAGCACTATTTATAATTGCCAGGACATTGAAGCACCTAGATGTCCATTAATAGATGAATGGATAAAGAATTTGTGGTCCATACATACAATGGAATATTGTGTGTATGCTCAGTTGCTCAGTTGTGTTGCTCTTTGCAACCCTATGGACTGTAGCTTACCAGGCTCCTCTGTCCATGGGATTTTCCAGGCAAAAATACTGGAGTGGGTTGCCATTTTCTCCTCCAGGGGATCTTCTCACTCCAGGGATCCAACCTGTGTCTCCTGCATCTCTTGCATTGGCAGGTGGATTCTTTACCACT
>NW_011494950.1:356085-356866 GCF_000754665.1 Bison bison bison | reverse complement strand
GTAACCTCCCCATACCCCTGGGAGCAAAGACAGCTACCATGTCGCAAAGACTGCCACCTTTCACCACACATTGTAGGGTGTCGCTCCAAGATCTTGCTTCAGACGCATAAGATCACCCCCACCTCCACCCATTAAATCACTGATGTCTCTATCACTGACTCCAGGTTCTTTCTTTGGTCTTGAGGCTGGGCAAGTACAGGCCTTGCAGGTCTTGTCCCTTCTATGTCATTCATGAGGCACCAGAGTTTCATAGAAGAGGGGTGAGGTGGCTTATTCAGGATTCTAATTAGTGGCTTCATGGTACACTACCCCTGTGCCATGGGTCGAAGTCCCTTCTCTGGATTACCAAGATCACTGTCTAAAACATAAATGGGAAGAAAAAAGAGGTCCACTATTTCTTCAGCACCATGCTAGATATATTCTATGTCAGGAAGGGGATATATTTTGATTCTGGCCACTTCGCTGATAATAGGATCTTCTGGAAGAGGTGGGGACACCAAGGTGGCCGACAGCAGAACTTACCCTTCATTGTAGCTGTTATATCTGCAAACTCAGATCACATGTGTTGTTTTGTTTTGTTTTTATCAATTTCATTTATTTGAAACACCAGTTATATGTAGGATAAAGTCAGTGTTGCATGCTTGTCAGTAACAGTAGAAAAATAGAACGAGTGAAAACCTTTGTATAACTGTAATGACACTCAAAAGAGAAACGTATCATTTTACAATGCTTCACACAGATGAAATAAAGTTTGGAATTTCCTAAGGCGATCCTGGAGAAA
>NW_011494950.1:355307-355985 GCF_000754665.1 Bison bison bison | reverse complement strand
TAGGCACCAAAAGTGGAGCTTGTCTAATGGCCTGATTGTCCGTGGCTCAAGAAGAGATCTTGTATCTTGAGATTTCATTCTCAAGAAATTTCTACACTAAGTAAACTCTAGGTTCTCTGGCCTAAATTTTATATTATTTCTGAGAGCAATCTTACTCAGACTTCACATTTATCTTAGTACAGCACTGAAAGATTAAGCATTAAAAAAGATTGATTTCTGATTTTGGTTGAAATTAGAACTGTTTAGATGATAGCTCAACGCTCACAAGGCTATTATTTCAGCATAGTCTCCATTTTTTCGAAATTTATTACAAAGGAGAATACGGACTGGTGAAGAAATCAGACTGAACTTTGAGGACTCCCACAAGAATTATACCAAAAAAAAAAAAAAAAATACAAATGTGACATGGTGGACCTCTGTTTTGCACTGTAGCACCTCTGTGGGGAGTCTCAGTGAAGTTTAGGCTCTTGTCGCAGGGAAGCCAAACATGATCAGGGTAGAAGAAGCCATAGAACTTTACCATATAGCACTGTTCTTGGAATTTAACATGCTTGCACAAGGCTGTGAGGATATCATTGCTGAAATCATCTTATTAGATGCCTTAATTGCCATCCTCAAGTGGAGCTCTCATCCATATGGCTCTAAATGGGTGCACAAGCTTTATATTTTCTGTGAGGA
>NW_011494950.1:353952-355207 GCF_000754665.1 Bison bison bison | reverse complement strand
ACTTGCACAGGACATGAAATCAGTTTCAGAAAAATTTCTGAGCCTTTAGCATTGCAGGCACTTGACTTTATACCAGTAACAACACAACCACCAAAAAAACTGCAGTGTTGTAGAAAATACTACCTCTCTGAAGTAAAGATGTGGTACATAAACAGCAAGTAGAGTTCAGGAATCTTTATCTTCCAGCCACCCCACCTAAAAGCAGGGTTCCATCCCACCTGCCCATGGAACCCAGATACACAGTCACGTGCAAGTATGTGATGAAGCTTCCAGAGCTCATCTCAGCTCTTAGACAGAACCCATGTAAACACAAACACAAGAGGTTACTTTCAAGATACACACCTGCAAGTAATCTTTCTATAGAAATGGCCACGGTATTAAAATATTCAGAATATGGAAGACTGACTCATGATCTGAGAGTTTTTGAGAGGGGGAAAAAATCAAAAGACTTGCCAATATAACAATTACATAACAGCTACTGCAATCTGTAGGACAAAAAGACAACATTTCATAAAATATTGTTCATACAACAGCATTACTGGAAAATAGTACAATACCTCTAGTGTGTGATGGTAATTCTTTGAGTAAGGCTATCTGTAATGAGGTTGGAAAGTAAACTCCTTAGTAGACAGAGTAAACCATTGCAGAACAGGGAATAGCACCCATCACTGCTGCTTTAATAGTAACTTGAAACACTAAGTTGAAGTTCAATTGAATATTTTTTTAAAAGTCAATAAACATTCCCTTTGAGTTCAGTCCTAAGTAAAAAATGTAAATGTCGAACTGCCATACGACCCAGCAATCCCACTGCTGGGCATACACACTGAAGAAACCAGAATTGAAAGAGAGACGTGTACCCCAGTGTGCATCACAGCACTGTTTATAATAGCCAGGACATGGAAGCAACCTAGATGTCCATCAGCAGATGAATGGATAAGAAAGCTGTGGTACATATACACAATGGAGTATTACTCAGCCATTAAAAAGAATACATTTGAATCAGTTCTAATGAGGTGGATGAAACTGGAGCCTATTATACAGAGTGAAGTAAGCCAGAAAGAAAAACACCAATACAGTATACTAACACATATATATGGAATTGAGAAAGATGGTAACGATAACCCTGTATGCGAGACAGCAAAAAATACACAGATGTATAGAACAGTCTTGTGGACTCTGTGGGAGTTGGGGGGATGATTTGGAAGAATGGCATTGAAACATGTATAATATCATATAAGAAACGAATCGCCAGTCC
>NW_011494950.1:352814-353852 GCF_000754665.1 Bison bison bison | reverse complement strand
TAATTTGGCTAACTTTGGTAAAAAATGGGAGTAATTTTAGAGACAAAAATTGTTTCAGCAATAAATCTTTTTGGATATTAGATTCTACCGCTGTTCACTTTTTTTTTTTGGTATGGCAAATTTATCTCTTTTTTAAGGTTTTGTTTTCTACCTGTGAACTGAACTGGATCCTTAAACTCTTCCAGTTTCCTCCAGTACTTCATTACAATTCTCCAATGTTTTCAACTTTTTTTCCTCCAATTTTCCTGACCAAGAATCATTAAGAACTTAAATTTCTCTTTGTGCAAAGCTATTTAAACTAAACTTGGACATCTTGATATAAACATCAGAGAAATCACAACAGTTCATGTATAGACAATCTTCATGCCTGTAGCTCTGTGGGCCACTCAGAAAGATCACCAGAGGCATTCAAACTGCAAACCAGAAACATCCAGCCGATTGTCACTGAAACTGAGCAGGACCTTGTGGGGCTCCTGGACCTGGAAGCCTTTCTGTCTCCCTCCAGCCTCCATGATTTTCCCTGAGTTCCAAAGGGCACATTCAAACAATTGCTAATCAGGGAAGAGAGGGGATGCAAAGACAAGGTGGAGACAGCCAAGAAACAATACTGCTGCTTTGGGGTAGGCTCCACCTCAAGGGATACACAAAATGTCTTTAAGCCCTTTATAGAATTAAATCTTCCCTCATAGTTCAGTCAGTAAAGAATCTGCCTGCAATGCAGGAGACTGGGGGTTTGATTCCTGGGTCAGTAAGATCCCCTGGAGAAGGAAATGGCAACCCACTCCAGTATTCTTGCCTGGAGAATCCCATGGACAGAGGAGCCTGCCAGATTACAGTCCGTGGGATTGCAAGAGTCAGACATGACTTAGCGACTAAACCACCACCTGTGGATTGCAAGAGTCAGACATGACTTAGCAACTAAACCACCACCACCATAGAATTAAAACCCAGCAAATGAAAGATGTCAGCGTTTTTTCATATCAGAGAAGACCACCTGAGGCCAAACTAAAGGAACCAGAGAAGCTCATCAAGAAGATT
>NW_011494950.1:351122-352714 GCF_000754665.1 Bison bison bison | reverse complement strand
GGCTGCCGTCTATGGGGTCGCACAGAGTCGGACACGACTGAAGCGACTTAGCAGCAGTAGCAGATAAACTTCAATGAAATACTGGATCTAGGCACTAATCATCAGTGTCTGCTTCCATCATAAAACAAGAGATGACCAGATATTATGTATATCCAGATAGAAGTATATAGCACTACCTGTGAAGTTGTTCAGTCACCCAGTTGTGTCTGACTCTGCAACCTCATGAACTGTAGTGTGCCATGCCTCCCTATCCATCATAGGCCCCTGTGAAGTATTCTTGCTTTAAAAAAAAAGGGAAGAAGGAAACAAACTTGACCCCAATGAAGCTTCTATCTCTAACAACCAATTTACAGGGAAGTCACGAGATAGACTTGTTAAACAATGACAAAGGGAGGATGTCAGCAAAATCCAGATTGTGTGAAACTCTAGAGAAATAAAGGACCCCAAATTTTTAGTGTATAAATTGCAAGAAAAACAAAAGAAGGGACAACCTATAGGTTGAAAGAGACTTAATAATCATGTTGACAAATTACAATGCATGGGCGTAAACTGGATCTTGATTTGGAAATCAAATTAAAAAAAAAATATTTATGACACAATTGGAACATTTAAACTAGGAATGAATATCTGAAGATATTTAGGAATTACAACTTTATATGTTATAATGTTACTGTGCTTGTATTTTTTAACTATGTCTTTTGGAAATACATACTGAAATAATCTTTTATTAAGTGATATGATATTTAGATTAATTTCAAAGTAATCTGCAGGTAAAGAGAAGTAGGTGGGAATGTAGATTAAATAAAATTAAATAATATTTCTTAACTGTTGGAGCTATGTGAGATCTACATGGGTTCTTTACAATGGTACATTTTGTCATGTATCTGACAGTATAACAAAGATATTTTTTAAATGTCCACAGCCATAATATAGATTGATTAATTAGAATTCCTGGATATGAAGCAAGGACATTAGTATTGTTAAAAGTTACTTTCAAATGAATTTACTATGTGGCTAAAGTTTAGAGACAATGGTCTAAACAAGGCCATAAAACAACTCTTTTTCCCTCTCCTTATAAAAAATCTAGAAGTACACTTGCATTGGTTCAACTGTTCAAAGATGTCATAAGGATACCACAGCTTCCATCCTCCTGCTCAGCCTTTTTTCAACAGGTTGACTCTATGACCATATGCTTGTCACAGTACAGTTACAACTGCTCCAGTCATCTCTATCACATGCCAATTACCATCTTTTTCTATAAAAGTCCCCAACACATTCCTGTATACATCATTGGGAAGAACTGGGCCACATGGCCATCCTTAAGTGTAGAGGAGGCTGGGAAAACCATCATCTGACAAAGGGGAATGAGAATAGCCATGACAGGACTAGAGAAATTCTGAATCCCCCTTGTCCCACTCCTACCCCCTAGGGCTGGACATATTGCTTCTTTTTGAAAAAAATCAATATTTCATACCATAGGGCATTGGTAGGAAAGGCTATTGAGTCACTAATCAACAAATCTAGTGAAAAGGAAAAGCAGGGTTCCTAGGATCAAAAACATAGTCAAGGGTAAGGATTCACTATGCACTGAA
>NW_011494950.1:350172-351022 GCF_000754665.1 Bison bison bison | reverse complement strand
AAGAAGATTACCTGAGACAAGATTAAACAATGCAGGCCGGGCACACACCTTAATTTTATCAGCAGCCCCAGCCTTTAGCCTTTTGCCATAAAACTCCTCACCAAACTCCCCTGGGTTGGGACACATAGTTTTCAAGAGGAGCCTGCTGTGTCCCTCTTTGTCTGGAAAAGCAATAGAGCTATTCTTTTCTACTTCACCCAAAACTGTCTGAGATTTGATTCGGCACTGGTACAGAGAGGCTGAGCTTACAGCATCGTCACTGCCTGCCCTCACTCCATTTGAAAATGCTTTGATAATAAAAATCTTCTCAACTGGCTGCTTCAGAACTCAGAAAGAGATTATGGTCTGCTCCAATCGTTAACCATTGTTTTTCTTTTGTTTCCATAGAAATGCCTCTCTTAAACACCTGATTGCTTGCACTAGAGGCCTAACTTTGAGGGCCCATCTGCATCACTGATTTCAGAAATGAATTGAATTGAACCGACCTAGCGTTAGGATTAGGTGACTGGTTCATTGAGAAGGAACAGTTTATCAACTCAACTTCTGGACTGTAAAACTTCAAGGGAAGTCTCTGAAGAGGAAATTGATGGGGTTTAGGGCAGGCTGCCCCACGATGTGTCACTTTGGTATGCAGATTATTTTGAGCTGAAAACTATCAAGGCCCAAAAGACTCAGGAAGAACTTTTAAAATTAATTAAATTGAATTAATTTTATTTTTGGCTGTACCGGGTTTTTGTTGCTGTACGTGGGTTTTCTCTAGGTGTGGCAAGCAGGGGCTAGTCTCTAGTTGCGGTGCGCAGGCTTCTCATTGCAGTGGCTTCTCTTGTTGCAGGGCATGAGCTCTAGGGTG
>NW_011494950.1:349013-350072 GCF_000754665.1 Bison bison bison | reverse complement strand
TGGGATGACCCAGAGGGATGGTATGGGGAGGGAGGTGGAAGGGGGGTTCAGGATGGGGAACACGTGTATACCCATGGCGGATTCATGTTGATGTATGGCAAAACCAATACAATATTTTAAAGTAATTAGCCTCCAATTAAAAAAAAAAAAAATTGGGCAAAGCAAAAAAAAAAGTCTTAAAATTTCAAAAAAGTATCTTACAAGTGCTTCACAAAACACATTTTCCCCTAAAAGGCAGATTTAAACACGAAAATACATATTTTGCTGAGTAGTTGCTGAGAAGTGTTCATCTTTCACCTCTAGAGACAGACACACAGAGGGCATCTTTGCGCCTTCCTGCTGATATGGTTTCTCCTCCATTATCACCTAAATTCAAATGGACAAGTATTGTCCACTGCTACTAGGGCTTGAACAACAAATCCAAAGAAAACCCAATAAAGAACATTTTTTAAGGAATCTGCCTGCCAATGCAGGAGACACAGTTTCCATCCCTGGGTCGAGATGATTGCCTGGAGAAGGAAATGTAAACCCACTCCAGTATTCTTGCCTAGGAAATCTCATGGACAGAGGAGCCTAGTGGGCTACAGTCCATGGGGTCACAAAGAGTAGGATATGACTTAGCACCTAAACAACAACAGAAACAAGAGTTAGGTAAGTTTTCATAGAGGGGTCAACAGAAAACTCAAATAAAAATAATTAATTTAAAATCTACCTGGTTACCAAAATGTGAGGAAAGTTTAGGTCTAGGGATGTGCCTAGGAAAAGCTAAAGGGGCATGTGAGAGAAGGTATGTGTGGTACATGGAAAATTCAAACTATTTTTTCAGGAATAATTTTTGCCTTTATGCAACTGTCTTTTCCTCTTAGGAGTCACAGGTGACTGTGAACTGAAATTATTAATCACAAAACTAAAACAAAAATATAAGAATAAGACCAACAGCATCTTGAAACATGGATCTTCTCCTTCCATTCTAGGATCTAACTGGTATTCGTTAACCTCGACACAGTAGGCACCAAAAGTGGAGCTTGTCTAATGGCCTGATTGTCCGTGGCTCAAGAA
>NW_011494950.1:348293-348913 GCF_000754665.1 Bison bison bison | reverse complement strand
GGATGTGTGGGCTTCAGCAGTAGCAGCGCATGGGCTCCACAGCATGGGCTCAGTAGTTGTGGTGCATGAGTTTGTGGGATCTTCCCAGACTAGGAATTGAACTTGTGTCCCCTGCATTGGCAGGTGGACTCTTAGGCACTGGACCACCAGGGAAGCCCAGAAAGAACTTTTGACCTCCCCCTAACTGCCTAAAAGAATTTACACAGAAGACCCGTTCTAGGAAGGGTACATTCGTGCTAAGCCGCTTCAGTCGTTTCCTGTTCTTTGAGACCCTATGGACTGTAGCCTGCCAGGCTCCTCTGTCCATAGGATTCTCCAGGCAAGAATACTGGAGTGGAGTGCCATGCCCTCCTCCAGGGGATCTTCCTGATCTAGGGATCGACCCCTATCTCTTATGTCTCCTGCATTGGCAGGCAGGTTCTTTACCACGAGCCCCACATGGGAAGTCCTAGGAAGGGAGATATCACCATAGATAACTACAGCATAATATGAACTAGGTGTGGTGGGCAGGGAGGAACCTAGCAAAGTCTGTTTGTTCAAATTGCCCTCTGTGTCCCATTGTTTCTGTATGGCCCAGGAAACATTTGTGTACAAACATTCTCTTTTTCATCTTCCTGTGA
>NW_011494950.1:346053-348193 GCF_000754665.1 Bison bison bison | reverse complement strand
TTTACTCACAGAATGAATCTGATGTGCATCTGTCCCCTAGCCACCTGGAGGCCCGGCTCAGATTCTGCTGGGAAATCAATATGACCATTCTCATGCCCCGTAATTCCCTCCAGGCCTTAAGTAGTGTGCCATCCATAGAAGCAAATGTTCTTGAATTATGTTCAATTTGGTCACAGCAACTTTTCATCCACCACCAGGATCTTGTGAAGCCATCACGTATCTGTCCTGAATCACCATCCTTTAAGGGTAAAGCCTCCTTAGATGTATCTCCTTCCCTTCGAACCTCGATGTTCCCTTCTCAAATGTGTAAAATGCATGCTTGAGGCTCATTTACCCTTTCAGAGTTCTTTTGGTTTCACATGCGTTGAAGGACACAGATAGGGATGGAGCATTCTGCTGTTAGCATCACTCAAAGAGTTAACCCTTTATACATTTTAAAATGTATTAATATATTTTATTTCACCTGTTCATTTATACCTTACAAAATTGACAAAAGAAGCTAAAGCGGTTTGGAAAGCTAAATAATATATGTCGTGAGCATCAGTTAAAGCAGGGTGCAAAAAGAAATACAAAGGTAGAAATCAAACACTAACCTTTAATCAGATAGTGCAGAACAGAAGGAACCTGGTGCAGCAGTCCATGGGGTCACAAAGAGCCAGACACCACTTAACACTCAACAACAAACCTTTAATCCAGGAAATGTCAGCTAAACCAGCAGAAGTCACTGGGAGTCTTTCTTGCTCATCTGCTATGTAAGAATGTGTTCTTCTTCTGTAAATTTATTGCTGTGGCAAAAGGTCACTGAAAGACTGTGGTAGAGCTAGTAAAAGCAGTTTGGGGAGGAGATAATTCATTTAAATCTCAGAGATTAGAGGAAGCCTTTTAATCAGAGCTCCAAATGTGAGGAAAGAGCCGTAATTTACTTATTGGATATATATCATATCATGTGAGAGATATAAACCTTTTTTTTTCCCTTTTTGTCCTCATTCTAAAACTGGGGGCAGGTCTCAATAGTCTCTGAACTTTTAAGTTCAACAGTGAAAGATACAAATATCTTCCTTAGGGGACTGAGAACTATCTGCAAATTATGTGCCCATGTAAATTTGGATTGTTTAACATTAATCTGAGTAGAAAAGAAGGGGCTTTGCTGAAACCCCTTTTGATTGATTCTTAGAACTTGACTGAACTTTTCATCCACTGAGTTATAAAGAAACTGTTATGATTTTTAAAGGGTAAGTGAAGGAAAAGAGAATCCCCCCTAGAATTTAGACAAATTTCCTCTAAAATGATCTGGCAGTGTTGAGTGCAAGATGGAACTGTAAGAGAAGCCTACAGTCAATATTCTATAGGCTATAGTGTCAAACTGTATACTGTGTTCTCTTACATATAAGCAACACTTTTTTTTTTTTTACTTCTTGTTTTGTTTTCTCATTCATAGCATGTTCATACAGAAGGGTTTTAGTTTCTCTTCTTTTCCCCTTGTTGATTTTGGTGATTGGTCGAACATGAGCACACCCAGGGTGTTTTGAAGAAGCCTCTCCCAAATTCTAAGGCAAGCCCACTTTCCCCACCCTGTGGAAATGGTTGTGTCCCTAGTGAGAAATCTGGGATCAAACTTTCCTTCCCCTCAGTGGCCAAACATGAGTAGATATTGTTAAATGAAAACTAGGACAAATGAAAAAATGTCAATACCTTCAACAGAAAAGAGAGAATCTCATGTTGATGTTTGACAGAAAACAATGAAATTCTGTAAAGCAATGATCCTTCAATTAATACATAAATTTTAAACATTTAAAAGAAAGAAAATATAGAATCATAATGAACATAGAAACAGGCATTGGATCAATGTGAACATGTCCAAATGCTCAGGTTTTGGCAGAATTTCTGTGGTTGCTGGATAATTTCTTTTGAATGACCATGAAACAGTAATAATTTTCCTGCTGCTAAATAGGCTATTTTAATTAATGTGAGTTGAATATTTGCACTGCAAAATGTGCATAAGTAAACTTTAAAAGAACAGGTTCTTGCATTGCAGTAAATCAGAATCATGGCACTGTTAAAAGGTCTATTCTGACAAAGGATTTGTCTACTGGGAGACAGGAATGGTAACCATAGTGGATATTAATAGCACTGACAATTT
>NW_011494950.1:343857-345953 GCF_000754665.1 Bison bison bison | reverse complement strand
GTCCTGGGTACCAGAGAAAGGCGCTCGAAGTTGAGTAATGTGGAGACTTGCTAGCTTCTGCCCAGCTCAAACTTTCCACTTTCTTTCTTTCATGGGTCTTTGCTGAAGTACCAAATAAATTGGCCCCCTTTCCTAAATTTCCTATTTGTCCTATAACGACCAGAAGAATACAAGGAAGAGCCTTGGGAGAAAAGTTGCCAAGAGTGAAATGGCTAGGCACATATTGAGAAATCCTGAAGTAGCAAGGTCATGATGTATTTACAGAATACAGCCAGACTTGGGGAGTTTCTACACTGACCTTGCTTGTCAGGAATTTAAGATGCTCTTGGCACAGTTAAGTTAAATAGGTCTAAATTAGAGGCAACAGGGGACCTCTGAAGGGACACTGTTTTGTATGCCCTGGGGAAACAGTACTGTGCTTGTGAATGGCCTTAATTTGCAGTATTGGAAAACACTACCAGACATTAAGAACTATAGAGAAAGTTATTCATGAAGCTAGAAAAAAAACTGTTACAAGTGTATATATTTTCCTAAAGTGTCTCCAACCACCTGGATCATCTCTGAAATGAAAATTATTGGTTTCTAAAATCCACTCCCAAAGATTTATGTCCTGACTTCTGAATGTTTATATATATATATATTTCAGAGCTCCTGGTGGAGAAGTTTCTATACAACTGGCTAATGAGAAAGACATTTAGGAGACAGTTTTTGATGGGAAGTTATCCAAATTGGATGGAGAAAAAGAGTTCTGTTCTGCCTTGCGGCTTTGGCCTATTAGTGGATGCTATCTACAATGATCCTATTGGTAAATTACTAGAATTGTAAAATCAGTGAGATTGATGCAGCATCAGAAACAGATTTTTAAAAAGTGGCTGCCACAGTAAAACTTTTAGCAAACACTCCATTTTGTACAAAGTTCAGAGCACAGAGGCAAAAGAACAAACTCTAAAATAAAATGAAACTCTTGCCACTGATATTCTAATTATTAAAGGACTGGGTCCAAGACAACATGAGACACATCCCTGTGGGTTAGGTCAGCTGACATATGACAAAATAAAAAACCTCTTTTCCTTTGTGGGTGTCCTGAAGATCTATGGTTGGATGATTCACAGAGCCATGCTATTGATGCTCTGAAAAGACCTGTGGCTATCTCTGATTCTGAAGGTACATGGGGACACAAACAAAGGGACCATGGAGAAGGGTCCTGAGCACTGCCCAGGGTGTTCCAGCAGCAATCCCAACCCTTGTTAAACCACCCCATGAGTGTGAGGAATTGGATGTGCCCACCACTGGGCAGTGTTTACACTGGGCCACTATCCACTTACCAAGACAGAAAGTTCCTGCGGTTGTTGAGTCACACAGGTTATAAAGCCCCTCTCTTGGCAATAAAAGTAGTCACCTCAGGATCTACAGTTGTTTTCCTCAAGGTACTCTTCATGGACAAGTCCTGTTATCTCTGACCCCAAGAGTGTGTTGTGATTTGATTGTAAAAATGACCCCTCACCTTTCCTACTAACCCCAAGCAGTGAAGAATGGGAGAGTGGAATGGTCTCCCCATTTCTAAGCTCAGTACTCTCACTAACCCTTACTTGTCAGTGAATGACTGACTTACTATTGCAAGTATTTATCTTCTCAACAGTAATGCCCCTTATTGTGTTGTGCCCCACACCACAAGGTTCTCAGTGAATAGAACAAAGGGGTGTGTTAAGATGAAGCTGTGCTGTGTTTAGTTGCTCAGTCATGTCCAACTCTTTGTGACCCCCCTAGGGACTGTAGCCCACCAGGCTCCTCTGTCCTTGGGGATTCTCCAGGCAAGAATACCAGAGTGGGCTGCCATGCCTTCCTCCAGGGGATCTTCCCAATCCAGGGATCAAACCCAGGTCTCCCACACTGAAGGTGGATTTTTACTGCCTGAGCCACCAGCGAAGCCCAGGGGGTACAGATAACAGTCTAGTCAACATACTATCTGAATCCCCAGGTATATTTGTAATCTGACCATGTTCAACATTTGGGGATTTAGTAGATGGCATGAGCTTTTTTTCCCAAATACCAAGTAGGGAAGCAGAAGAGCTCCTTTATTGACTGGACTTGAACAC
>NW_011494950.1:339681-343757 GCF_000754665.1 Bison bison bison | reverse complement strand
TTAATTAAAAAGGGGGGGCGGGTGCTGAAAAACCCACGCTCGCACTTGCTGCTGAACCGAAATAATTCATTTGCCTTCCTCTCAGTCCCAGTTGATCAGCTGGGAGACAAATGTTGTTTTTTCAACTGTAGCCACCTCTGGGGAAGGGAGGGGCGACAGAGGAGCAGAGCGGGTGGGAGCAGGTATGGGGTCGGGGGACAGGAGGGGTGTCACAGATAACTACAGGAGCGGTGATCTCTCAAACACTTATAGTTGGACTTCAAATGTATTGTACTGAGGTGGGTGGATTTTTGGTTGCCTCCCCTACCTACCCACCGCCCACCCCCACCCCAGGAGATTTACCTTCCTAGTTCTGTTTGATTTCCTACGAAAGAAGTCTGGGCACTTGGCCACTGTTGGGGTGGAGAGGAAAGAAGAGATAGGAAGAAGGCGCAGGAGGGAGAGGCTAGGAACCCTAACCCTAACTACAGTCCCTCTATTTCCCCCCAACTCTGACATGTGGTCCCCTGCGAGGATGGACTTGTGTTGTGGCTGTCCTGGAAATTCCAGAATGTAGGTCGCCCACTGAATGGGTATTGTCACAAGTGGGGAGCAGGGTTAAGTGTGGTTGCAGGTGGGAGGCACCAACCCCTCCCACATAACTTTCCTACCAGCCAGGCTGCCCTCTTTCTACCCCACAGAATCTTTTGATTTAGGAATAAGATTGGTTACCATTTACCAAACACTTACATATACATTACTTCCTATGTTATCTCCCATCACTATGTTACACCTGGGTGCCAGGCACTTGCACTTCTGTTGCTCATTTGAGCTTCTCACCTACCCCAGGGAGATAATTGGATATTATTGCTTGTCTTAGAAATGAGCAAACTGTGGCTTAGAGAGATTAAATGGGTTACCCAGGTCACAGAAGTTGGAAATAGCAAAGCTAGGATTTGAACCCATATCGGCCTGATGTCAAAACCTATGCCCTGAACTACTGTGCATTGGTGACTGTTTCCCATTTGCACCATTCTTCCCTAAATAGTTAATCAACTATTAATCAACTGTTAATCAAAAGGCAAACCTCCCAAGCTTGGCATTCTGACAAACAGGGCAAGTATGAAAGTCCTTCCTGAATGTGAGACATTCCCTCCCAAACACACGTGCCTTCAGGATGGAAGACAAGCTTGGTAGGCCCTTTCTCTATCACGGGCTCATAATATGATTCCTGTTTTTTAAGTCAGGTTTATCAAGGTATCATTTGCTTTTCTTTTTTTTTTTTTTTGGCCGTCGTTCATGTGGCATGCGGAATCTTAGTTCCTTGACCAGGCATCCAACACGTATCCCCTGCAGTGGAAGTGTGGAGTCCTAATCACTGGACTGCCAGAGAAGTTCCTGCTGCTGCTGCTGCTGCTAAGTCGCTTCAGTCGTGTCTGACTCTGTGCGACCCCATAGACGGCAGCCAGCCAGGCTCCCCCGTCCCTGGGATTCTCCAGGCAAGAACACTGGAGCGGGTTGCCATTTCCTTCTCCAATGCATGAAAGTGAAAAGTGAAAGTGAAGTCACTCAGTCATGTCCGACTCTTAGCAACCCCATGGACTGCAGCCTACCAGGCTCCTCCATCCATGGGATTTTCCAGGCAAGAGTACTGGAGTGGGGTGCCATTGCCTTCTCCGAGAAGTCCCTATTAAGCTATAATTTTCATACCATAAAGTTCTCTTTTTTTAAAGTACTATTCAGTGAGTTTTGACAAATATCTTTACCAACACCAACACTATGAAGATATAGAAGATTTTCATTATCCACCAAAAGTTGTCTGAGCTCGTTTGCAGTCAATCCCATGCCCCATACCAACCTTTGGCAACAACTGATCTATTTCTGTAGTTTTCCCTTTTCCAGAATGTTGTATAAATGGAATCATATAGTATATATGCTTTTGAGTTAGTCACGACTGAAGTGACTTAGCAGAATTCAATTTGCTGATAATTTGTTGAGCAGTTCTTGGTCTGTGTTCATGAAAGATACTGGTCTCTAGTTTTCTTTTTTTTCAAATGGAATATTTTATTCACATGTTAGTTGTCTTTAACATGTACACACACACTGACACACTCTGATTGGTCTAATTGGAACAAGGGTTGTCTAAGTATCCTAAAGGAAAATGAAAAATTAAAAATATATTAATTTTTCATTGTTATAGACAATTACATCCACATCAGTTACAAAGATTTTACTGATTTTGTTCAAGGAAGCAGAATGGAATAGGAGGAGGAAATTGTGGGTAAATTCAGCAGTGACATAGCTGAGATCTCAACATGATAGCTGACAAAACATGGATTTTTGCTGTGGAATTTTTCTTTGCAAAAGATGGAGAAAAGTTTGTCAATGTGTAGTAAATAAGAGAAGATGGTGAACTTTATCATAGTCAATTCTCCCAGTATGGTATAGGGGCATCAAGAAAACTGCTTAGTCCTTCTCTGGGACCAGTTTCAGAACTTTGCCAATTGCAATGGTCTTACCCTCATCTCTTAAAGTAAAACGACCCATCTGAGGAAAATCTTTGAATGTCTCAAGGCAGATAGTTCCTGCTGTCCTTAAACGGGCAATGCACACTTGATCTTGCTTCACGAAGCGGGGCCGTGTCTTACTCTTTTCTCCTGATTTTTTATCTACCAAGGAGATTAAGGCTGTTATCTCAACTTCCTCAATACAAGTATGAATGTGCAGCACTGCATTATAACCTGGGCAGATGATGGATTTGTGCTCAATAATCACTATCTGAACATCAAATGTGCGTCCAGAATGGCAAAGATTAGTAGGATCACAGAGTATGAATCCTGGAAGAATCTCTTCTTCTTCAATTCCCTTCAGTCTGATTTTAAGGTTTTCACCTGGGGCTACATAATCAGTTTCAGCATCATCAGAAAGTATTCCAAGAACTTCCACATTGTGCTTGTTTGGCATCATCACAAGCTGCTGGCCTTTAAAAATGGATCCTGATTCCAGCTTTCCCAGGACCACAGTGCCCATATCCTTGTACTTATCCACAATTGGCAGTCTAATTGGTCCATCAATGGGTCTGTTGAAGTTTGGCATATTATCCAAATAGGGAATGAATGGTAATCCAGTGTACCAAGGGCAGAAATCTGATTGCTCTTTAATATTTGCCCCGGTCAGCCCTGAGCAGGGCATAAAGTGAATGTCCTTTTTGGGACTAAACCCGACTTTTTTCAAAAAGGGCACTAGCTTTTCTTTACATTCTTCATATCTCTCAACGCTCCAATTTACTGTGGGATCATCCATCTTATTAATAAGCACTATCAAATATTTCACCCCTGCCGTTTTTGCCAACATTGCATGTTCTCTTGTCTGTCCACCTTTTTCAAATCCAGTCTCAAACTCTCCTTTCCTGGCAGAGATTACCAGTACAGCCAAATCAGCTTGAGAAGCACCACCGATCATATTTGGGACAAAACTCTTATGGCCAGGGGCATCTAAAATTGTGAAATGTTTCTTTTCTGTTTCAAAATAGGCACGACCCACTTCTACTGTTTTACCCTTGTCTCGTTCTTCCTGGTTTGTATCTAAGGCCCAGGACAAATACCAAGTTTCTCTGTTTTTTTCTTTAGCTTCTCTTTCATATTTCTCAAGTGTTCTTTTGTCAACCATTCCTGTCAAAAACATGATCTGTCCTCCAATGGTTGACTTCCCGGCATCAACATGCCCAATGAATACCACATTTACGTGTTCTTTTTTAGGAGCACCTGAGGGTACGACCACAGATTTCGATTTTCTGATTTCCTCTTTCTCCATCATTTCCTGGCCACTTTCTTCTGGGGGCCCCGAATCTCCCAAGGAACTACCCCCTGGCTCGGCTTCACTTACTTCATTGTGCTCCCATGACTCTTCTAAAACCATCTCCACCTCTCCATTTTCTACAACAGGTTCTGAAAGTTCCGTGGTAACGGCTGAATTGGAACCTTCACGCCACAATAACTGTTCCTCTTTGGAATGTTCCACAGGTGCCCCGCCCTCCCCCGTCCCAGCCTTTTACCTTGAGGGTCGCCCGCGCCCGGACAGGTTTCATAGAATCCGGG
>NW_011494950.1:337667-339581 GCF_000754665.1 Bison bison bison | reverse complement strand
GGGAGAAAAGAGACGGCAGTGCCGCCGGGGGTGAGGCGGCAAGAGTGGAGAGTTGGGATGGGGAAGCGACACGAACCTTAGCGGCGGCTTGGAGGCAGCCGGGTCCCGACACTGCATTCGCAACTGCGGCGGCAGCAGCAGATATGGCGGCGCAGCCTCTCCTGTTGTGTGTGAGCGGATCTCCTCCCCCAAACCCCGACCACTTCCGACTCTTCCACGGCCGACCCGGTGCCGGGCGGGGATTGACCCCTAGCTGCCATCCGTATGCTCGGCCTCCCGCATCCTTAGTTCTGGCTGAGGTCCAAAAGCCTCTTTTTTTAAAAACAAAAAAACCCGAAAGTTTCCATTCATTTTTGTATACGCGCTCCGGGAGAGCGATTTGACCACGATGTAATGATTAAACCTAGACAGGCACACCTGATTTCCAATTCTACTCAGATTCTAGTGAAAATGAACATTCTTATTGAACAAATGGAGGTAGGATAGGGGTTAAAGGTTTACCCAGCAACTGAAAGAAGAAATTAGTGATTAGGGAGGTGCTCTTGAAATACAGGAAGATGAAGCTGAACCTTGGAAATTTGACTTTAGATCAGACATTAATTTGAAACCCTTTCCAGTGCACTCCTCCCCCCCACCTCCCCACCCCAATAAATAAGCCTGTAACCTTGGCTGATGGCTTTCATGGTGTAAAGATGGGCTTATAACCTCTTTTTATGTAAAGCACTTGGGCTGTGTCTGCTTGGAAGAAGTTTCCAATGAGACCCTTGTCCCAGTCTAGCTGCACAACCTATAGCATTTGTGCAGGTGTCTGGACAATGGCTAGCCTGTGATGTGGTGGTGGGTCAGATAGACAGGTACGGGACTCAGATCTCTTGTATTCTTCTAATCAACTGTATTCTGGTGTACCTTCCTCACTAACCTCCCTGGAGTACAGCCGAGGTCCACAGAATTAGGCTTCCCTCTAATTCTTGGGGCCTAGAACCTTCTTACTGCTGATACTGGGTTTGATCTTAAGAATCAGTGTCATATTGGAACCTTACAGGTGGTGTGGGTATCAGCATAATTAAACCAATTAAGACCTCTGAGATGGACAAAGTCCATAAGATCCTAAGCAGTAGAATCTCACTCTTAGAATTTGGAACGCTTGTGCCAAAGCCTAGAAGAGCTGGTTTGTAAATTATCTTAATTTAGATCAAACTGAAATAGAAAAAAAGATCCTGGGAAAATGTAATTTGCTAGTATGAAATAAAGTCATATTAAATAAATCCAACAACAAGCCAGAATATAAAAATTAGTAGCTGATTTAAAACAAAAATTTTGTAATGAACATTTCAGGGGTCGAAGAAAATGTCCTATGTCTAACACACTTGGATACTTGGTGGTTTCAGCCTGGTTGCCACTATTTTACGAGCTGTGTGCTGTTCCTAAGCCATTAGATGTCAAACCCCTTCATTCTTTTTGCGTCAGGTAAAAAGACTTAGTTATTTGCTATCACTTAAAGAGAATGTGCACACCTATTCACAATGAATAGGAAGAAATTAGAGGGTAAATGTGCAGAAGCCATGCACCGAAGACTTTCTTGGGCATTCTGTGAACCTCAAATAGACTTACTAAAATGTCTCTGGGAGAACTTGTCAAGGTTTAGGGAATTGTGTTCACATAAAGTTAGCAATAGCAAGGAAGCAGGACAGACCAGGGACATTTCCTTTACCTTGGTCATTTGTATTAATCATGAGAATATTAGCATAACTGTTACTTAGTATTATCTCTGTTAGAGACAAAAGGATGAGTTACTTTTAGAACCTTAAAGGAGAAATGAGAAATGGTGACTGGATGTCTTCACAAACCATCATCCTTGGGATTCAGGAGAAGACAGATATATCCGAGAGAGAAACACTGACCAGAAATATACAC
>NW_011494950.1:337243-337567 GCF_000754665.1 Bison bison bison | reverse complement strand
CTGAGCTCAGAGAATTGTTGATGATGGATTGTGAAAGAACCTCACTCACTTACTGACTGGATTGGTTCTCATTCCAACATACAGAAGTGGATAAGGAAATAGCAGCTACCAGGTGCTGCACTAAGCACTTTGCTTACATTATTCCCTTCAGTCATCACACCGATCTTGGAAGAGAGAACTTAAGATACCCCTACTTTACAGATGGGGAAACTGAGGTTCAGGGAGAGTTAAGTCCTTCACCTAACCTCACCTTGGTAAGTTAACAGTTAGGTTGGGACTCGAATGCAGATTTCCATGGCCACAACTCACTGTCTCCCATTACTG
>NW_011494950.1:336343-337143 GCF_000754665.1 Bison bison bison | reverse complement strand
ATATGGCGGCACCTCTAGTTTTCTTATAACGCCTTTGTTTGGTTTGGTATTTGTCTGGATTGGGTTTTGAATTGGAGTTATTTTTCGAGTGGAGGGGCTGACTTTAGAGCTGATCTGAGACAACAGTGTTGTAAGAAGGCCAAGTTTCTCAGAGGCACTCTGCCTTTCTTTTCTCTGCGGAGCCACACTACTGACCTTTCTTCCCACAACTGCTGCTCAGAGCACTGGAATTTTCTGTCTCTCTTCTCTGCTCCATTTCCAAACCAACAACAGGGTGCACAGATTAATAGAGACCTGCTCCCTATATGTACTAGTTACCTATTCAGATACATCAAACTTCAGGGGCCCAAGAGACCCATAGTCATCCCTCTGTTTATGCTTTGTGTCAGTCTGAGCTCCAGGGGTGCCTGCACACGTGGTCACCAGGGTACAAGGAATGTTGAGGGGAGCTTGCCTCCAGCTTGTGAATGGGAGTGCTTTTCAAATCATCACCTGTCCTTAGCAAAGGTTTGAGAGTTCTCTGTAGTATCCTGAGTATTTAACAAGTGTTCTGATGCTGAGGAATGATTACAGCTGTACATAAAATAGAAAGATTAGAGTCTCAGTTGCCTGCTTAATATGTAAATGTACCCAGTTATGTGTGAGTGCTTTTAATGAAGTAACTTGCACTTGTGTTCCTTACAGTGAGAGTGACTGATGAAAAAAAAACACTCTATAACCCCATCAGAAATTAGCAGCCAGCAGGCCCTTTGTTGCACTTGCCTGGCCTAGGGCTAGGAGGCAGCAGGACTGGATTTTAG
>NW_011494950.1:333951-336068 GCF_000754665.1 Bison bison bison | reverse complement strand
TAAAATTCAGTTTTTCAGTCATACCAATCACATTTCAAGTGCTTAACAGCCACATGTGGCCAGTGGCTACCACTATAGGGTAGTGTATTTATAACACATTTCCATCATTGCAGAGGGTTACATTGTGTAGCACTCAGCTAGAGTCTGTGCTTTTAAATGGCTAAAAGGCATTTAAATGGTACGGGACTCTCAAAGAAGTATATGAGTACAGCTCCCTGTGTTCCTGGCTTGGTCTCCACTTAATTTTCCAATTTTCTGTCCCATTCTCTCTCTCTCTCACTTTCTCTTTTTTAGCTTGATTGATGAAAGGAGAGCATTTTCAGCCCTTTTAAAAGCTCTGACCTAAGCCTCATCTGCTAATTCACCCCACTGCCCCCTCCACTGCCCCAGCCAATCTCACCTGACCTCAGACCCCTACTGATGCCTTGATGTTTGAACAGTCACAAAGCTCAGAACTTTGTGTGAAAGCCTGCAGACCCCTCTGGAAGCCTCAAGTCATGGTAGGGAAAGGAAAGATGCCAAGGGGGTGTTCGTTGTTAAGCCCCTTGCTACTTCTGTCTCTAGACCTTGGCCTTTATCAAATCAGTCCCATGTGCTGCCTATAGGAAGAGAAGAAATAAAAGAGCTTCCAAACAAGAGTCACAGAATACAAGGCTGCAGCAGCTCTCCTTTGCTACACTGATTTATAGGCAATACCACAAAATTCCTCATGACTGGGGCCAGCTGCCGAGTGATGGACAGTGATAACCAAAGGAGATTTTTGTGAGTTTTCAGAGGCCTAACAAAGTAAGATCCTCCTTATTAGCAGGTGGCTATCTATAGGGCAATGGACAAAACTCTATGTCCTTCCACCCCTAGAATAAATCTCCCTCTGGACCTTGCAGGAAGTCTGTGATGCTTCCTCCCCTTCAAAGTGAGAGTGTGGGGATGTCCCTGGTGGTCCAGTGGTTAAGACTCTGTACGCTGTACTCGCAATGCAGAGTACCTGGGTTCGATCCCTGGTCAGGGAACTAGATCCTGCATGCTGCGACTAAGACCCAGTGCAGCCGAACAAGCAAACAAGAAAAGTGAGAGTGTAATGTTTTCTTGTTGGCCAACATGCCAAGTCAATGTCAATGGGGCAGATTGCCCATTCTCTCCCCCAACCCCAGGGCCCTGAGTCAAGAGTGGAGATGTTTCGATGAGTCGGGAGTAGTTTGCTGAAAAGTTGCAAATATGCCAGACACACTCCACTTACTTCTCTCTTTAGCCTGGGGATCTGTCTGCCGGTTCAAATTCAGTTGGAAAGAAGGCTTGCAAAGGCTCTTCTGCGGCACAATGGCTTTCATAAATGGATATTTCTCAGGGCATGCCAGCACCAGGACTTCGAGAATGATAATGACCAGTTTTCAAAAAGAATGAGGGGTACGGAACGGTTGTTTGTGGGTAAGTCTTGGTTTCTATGTTTGATAGAGCAGGTGCTTTGCTGTCATGTCAACAGGAGGTGAGGGAAGGTGGTGGCTGAAGCAATTTATCCCACCAAGTACCCAGTGCCTATGGGGGAGGGGACTCGGAGAACCTGTGTCTGAGTCACTGCTGTTCCCTCTTCTTGTCCCTGTTGCTGTCATGTGTGTTGTTACAAACCTTGCAAGGCAAACATCAACAAGTGTTGGCGAGGATGTGAGAAAAGGGCCCCATCAGGCTTTATTGCTGGGAATGTAAATTGGTGCAGCTGCTATGCAGAGCAGTATGGAGGTTCCTCAGAAAACTAAAAATAGAATTACCACACAGTCCAGCAATTCCACTCCTGGGTATTTATCTGAAGAATGCAAAAACACTAATTAAAAAAGATATATGCACCCCTAGAACTGGACGTGGAACAACAGACTGGTTCCAAATAGGAAAAGGAGTTCATCAAGGCTGTATATTGTCACCCTGCTTCTTTAACTTATATGCAGAGTACATCATGGGAAACGCTGGACTGGAAGAAACACAAACTAGAATCAAGATTGCCAGGAGAAATATCAATAACCTCAGATATGCAGATGACACCACCCTTATGGCAGAAAGTGAAGAGGAACTACAAAAGCCTCTTGATAGAAAGTGAAAGAGGAGAGTAGAAAAAGTTGGACTTTAAG
>NW_011494950.1:333395-333746 GCF_000754665.1 Bison bison bison | reverse complement strand
TGTAGGATCTTAGTTCCCCGACCAGGGCTCAAACCTGGGCTCTCTGCAGTGGAAGCATAGAGTCTTAACCACTGGACTGCCAGGGAAGTCCCCATCCCCATTTTAATGGTGAGGAGATGGAGACTGAGAGAGGCCTCAAAGTTTCTTTGCAAGGTAGTGTTTGAGTGGTGCCTGACTGCAATCCCAGATATCAGGCTATCTTTCCACTTCTCAAAGTTGCTAGTAGCCCATCCTGCTGTCTCCCTTGCTTTTGGGAGAAGGGAGAGAAGTCTGGTTGCTAGGAAGGGAGGCACCACAGCTGGCATGATGGGTTGTCATGGAGTTGCAGTGGTTATAGGTGTTGACAGCATT
>NW_011494950.1:332895-333295 GCF_000754665.1 Bison bison bison | reverse complement strand
AGTAAAGTAATGCTCAAAATTCTCCAAGCCAGGCTTCAGCAATACATGAACCATGAACTCCCAGATGTTCAAGCTGGTTTTAGAAAAGATAGAGGAACCAGAGATCAATCAAATTGCCAACATTCTCTGGATCATCAAAAAACTAAGAGAGTTCCAGAAAACATCTATTTCTGCTTTATTGACTATGCCAAAGCCTTTGACTGTGTGGATCACAATAAACTGTGGAAAATTCTGAAAGAGATGGGAATACCAGACCACCTGATCTGCCTCTTGAGAAATCTGTATGCAGGTCAGGAAGCAACAGTTAGAACTGTAGATGGAACAACAAACTGGTTCCAAATAGGAAAAGGAGTACGTCAAGGCTGTATATTGTCACCCTGCTTATTTAACTTATATGCAG
>NW_011494950.1:330906-331631 GCF_000754665.1 Bison bison bison | reverse complement strand
CGTGAGTCTGAGTGAACTCCAGGAGTTGGTGATGGACAGGGAGGCCTGGCGTGCTGCGATTCATGGGGTCGCAAAGAGTCGGACATGACTGAGTGACTGATCTGATGTTCATCTCAGCATAATTTATAATAGCCAAGATATGGAAACAACCTAAGTGCTCATTGGCAGATGAATGAATAAAGATGTGATATATATGTGTGTGTGTATATATACACATATTCATACAGTGGAATATTATTCAACCGTAAAAAGAATGAAATCTTGCCATTTGCAACATGTATGGACCTTCAGGGTATTATGTTAAGTGAAATAAGTCAGAGAAAGACAAATACTGTATGATTTCACGTGTGTGTGGAACATAAAAAAATCAAACAAGAAAAACAAAGGCATAGCTACAGAGAACAGAATAGTGGTTACAAGATAGGGGAAGGGGGAGGGGGTGGGCAAAATGGGTGAAGGGATCAACTGTAAGGTGACAGAGACTAAATTTTTGGTGGTGAGCATCCTGTGGAGCATACAGAATTAGAAAAATAATGTTGTACACATGAAACTTATATAATGTTACTTCAATAAAAAATAAATCTTAAAAAAAAAAACCTGTTCAAAATGCCTGGAAGGCCCATCTGAATAGTCATAAGAAGCTTGCACGCTCAATTGACCTGCTGAAGTTGATAGAGCATTTTTGAGCCCTTGGTCTGTCTTTATTCTTAGGTGGCACTAGTGGT
>NW_011494950.1:327471-330332 GCF_000754665.1 Bison bison bison | reverse complement strand
GTTTTTTCCCTTAAGGACCTGTTAGCAGTTATTCTGAGGCTTGTTAAAATGGTAAAGAAGAGTTTCTTCAAGACTATTGCAACAGGGGAGAGAGACTGAACTCAGTTCTTAATATAACAAGGATAACAAGCCAATGAGCAGGGTGAGGGGGTAAGTGGATGCAAAATAATCAGGAGGAATTTTATTAGATGTTGCTATGGTCTGAATGTTTGTGTGGCCCCCATTCATATGTTGAAACCCTAATCCCCATTGTAATGGTATCTGGAGGTGGGGCCTTTGGGAGGTGATTAGGTTTAGAGGAGGTCATGAGGATGAGGCCCTCATGATGGGATTAGTGTCCTTATAAGAAGTGGAAGAGAGGCCAGAGCACCTTCCACCCCTCTCCCACATACAGTGAGAAGAAGGTCTGCAAGCCAGGGAAAGGGTTTTCATCAGAAACTGCATCTGTCAACCTCTTGATCTTGGGCTTTCCAGCCTCCAAAACTGTAAGAAATAAATGTTGTTTAATCTACCCAGTTGGTAGTAGCTTGTTACAGCAGCCCTAGCTGACAAAGACAAAATATTTAAAGTGAAAGTCGCTCAGTCGTGTCGACTCTTTGAGACCCCATGGACCAATACCCACCAGGCTCCTCTGTCTATGGGATTCCCAGGCAAGAATACTGGAGTTGGGTAGCCATTTCCATTTCCAGGGATCTTCCTGACCCAAGGATTGAATCTGAGTTTCCTGCATTGCAGGCAGATTCTTTACCGTCTGAGCCACCAGGGAAGCTAAGACAGACTAAAGGTGAGGGAATTCTTGCTAAACTGGCTTAATAACAGGATTATTATTAAGGGAAGCCAAAGACACAGAAATCAAAGATGAGGGATAAAGAACTTGATTAGATATCAGGGTGATCATATATCTCAGGTGAGGGGGATATTCCCCTAAACTGACTTAGAAGGATTCTCTGCAGGCCAAGGACAGGGCTGAAAACGATGCCTAGTTGAAAATAGGGCTTAGAGGAGCCTGACTAAGTTTTGGTCAAGGAGGAAGTCTCTTTCAGGCCTAGTCTGCTGAGGCATAGTTTTGGTCATTATGTCTGGCATCTGCCACACCACTGTGACCTTCATTTGCCCAGGCAAATTTTGCACAGACAGGCGTACTTGGTGAAACCTAAGCTGAAGCCAGTGCTAGTTGGGTGGAGATGAGGCGGCTACTTAAGAAGGTTTCCTGGCGACTTTCAGTATTAGTCAGGCTGGGGACCCAGGAGTTTACACTATGGATTGACCAAGAGAGTGATAGAAAGGGAATGGGGACTGACTGGTGGAAAAGGGGAGGAGACATGGAGAAGATGGGCGCCGGAGGGCACCCGATGTCTACTTTGCTCTCTTTACCCATAGACGTGGGTTCTCTCCACATTTGCAGGGTGCCAGAACTTGTGTACTCAGCTAAATAGCAAAGTAAGTGAATAAATAGTGTTTGTAAGGTCTGCCGCTTTTGCTTCTCAGGTCTTTTTTTTTTTTTAACCTCTTTAGAGCCTCTATTCCCTCTCTGACATCTGGGACCCTCACCTTCTCTCTACTCTCTTCTTTCTTTTTTTTTGGAGGATAATTGCTTTGCAATGTTGTGTTTCTGCTGTACAACAGTAGTGAATCAGCTCTCTGTATAGATATATCCCCTCCCTCTTGAGTCTCCCTACTTCTCACGCCTCTTCTTTTTGAAAGAGGCTGCTCTCTAAGGTGTGTACTTTTGATGAGGCAAATTGGCAATTTTTTTGAAAGGGGACAGATCCAAAAGTTAAAGAACTGGATGTACCAAAGTAGGAAAGTCACAGCAGTGGCAAGATTTTCTGTCTGTGTGTGTGTGTTCGTGTGTGTGCCGAGGTAGAGGGGAAAGAGTCTCTAGGACCCCAACCACTGACACAGAGGTAGCTGCTTTCTTTGCCTGTCCCTCACATTGGGACAGACACTTTGTGCCCTAGATTCCGAGGACTTTTTGGGAGCTATCAGGCACATGTCTACCTTTTACCTAAAAGAACAGAAAAATGAAAGGTTTAAAGCTAAATCCTGATTCTCAGGTAAGATGCAACCCTTACTGAAATAGCACTATGTCAGCAGAACACGCTCTCATTGGTTCATTATTAAGCGGGGTCAGGACATTATTTCTGGCAGCTTCTGAAAGCCACAGCCTGTTAGAAAAAAGTCTTCTTCCTGACGGTTGAATACCGCTTGCTCTAGCTCGGCTCTTCTCTAGAGCGCACGCGCTCTCTTTCTCTGTTTTCTTGGGCCTTCTTTTAAAATGCTAATTAAATTTGTTTGATCTCTGCTTTCCCCACCCCCCACCCCC
This sequence comes from Bison bison bison, assembly GCF_000754665.1. Classification (NCBI taxonomy): domain Eukaryota; kingdom Metazoa; phylum Chordata; class Mammalia; order Artiodactyla; family Bovidae; genus Bison; species Bison bison. The sequence continues at coordinate 328,006 of NW_011494950.1, read as the reverse complement.
AGCTAATTTGGAGATCAAGAAAGGAAGTTTGATATCTATAAAAGATGTGCCTGTCTTTCCACCTGAGCTACCTTTGTATTTCATTCCGTTTTATTACAGGAAATTGTGCTGGGGCCCTAAACACTAACATCCATAACACTGATTGTATTCTGCATAACAAATTGGATTAGGATAATTACCACACAGATGTTAAAAAACGCTGAATGCAAATCAATGCAATTAGTCATGACTTAATATACTATAATTCACACATTGGAATGTCTTATTGTGATTATACTATTTTAGAACAAAATGCTTTAACAAAAAAAGAGGAAGAATTCTTTTACTCTGGTGCTGCACGTGCTCTGAACGAGAAATTGTTTTATGCTAATTTGGAATTCCACCACTCAGAATTCTTATTAACTAATCAGATCCTTCAATTTCTCTTGCCCCCTTTTATACAGAGAAAGCTGCTTCTTTAGCAAGACAATTTCATGCACAATTCAACTTGAATGCCACCATTATGAACAAAGGAATTTGCACACGGATGCTTTTG
>NW_011494950.1:326419-327371 GCF_000754665.1 Bison bison bison | reverse complement strand
TTCTTTCATCTTTTTTTTTTTTTTTTTTACAAACACTTGTGTTTTTTACAAACCCTTATTGAAAGGGCTGACTTTCAATAGATCACAGTGAGGGAGCTGCCCTGCTACATATGAAATCCCGATCCAGAAACAGGTAGTCTATGAATGGTTTAGCACCAGGTTTTTCATGCAGTGCAGTGCATGATGGGCCGGGGGTGGCCATCTTTCCCGCTGCACCCCATGTCCCAGGAAAAAGTGCACTGCCTTGTCTTCTAACTTCCTGAGCTAGGTGTCCGGCATGCCTTGCTGATTGCTGATGCTTATGGGGATTAAACCATCCTTTCTGGACCATGGGGTACCTGAAATGGAGGGTTAACAAATTTGAGCTTTATCTTATAGGCAGAGGTTAGCCATGAAATGGTGAATGTGCTGGGAGTTAGAAGGAAACCCTGGGGAAAAGTTGTGCCCTGGGATGATGTTGTAGAAAGAAAAGTAGGAAGTAGGAGCAGCTTTGCAGTATAAACAATGTGAAGGCATCACCTCAGAGGTGTGATCCAAGGGAGACTGTGCCAATTCATCACAATAGCTGGCTCCCCACCTTCCAGCAAATGGTTATGAAGAGCTGGTCACAGCTCTCAAGTGTGCTGTACTTATCTATTTACTTGTCTGCCTTCCCTGCTTTTCTATGAATTTTGAGAGCAAAGGGGCCTAGTTTTATTCCCCAGTTTCCTAGCATATGACAAGAGCTGGAGTAAATACTTGTTTGAATGATGGGAATTTCATAACTTTGCTCACAGATACAGCAAACAAATCCCCACCAAGGACTGCCAATCCTTAGCAGAGTCTTTCCTAATTATATATTAGGCACCTGGGTGGAGCCACTGGGGTCCTGTTTAATGGAGTGAAGCAGGCCTTGACTAGCTAGAGAATAGTTGGCTATGTGGAGTCCTGGTGCCTGGCAGAGGTAGTTTTT
>NW_011494950.1:323062-323916 GCF_000754665.1 Bison bison bison | reverse complement strand
CCTTATCTAGCACTTATTATGTGCCAAGCAGGGTTCTAAAGGCTTTATAAATTTTCAAATGCACGGACTCTTTTAAATGAACCATAGAAGGTAGAGTTATTATTCCAATTTTACAGATTAAGCAAAAAGGGGATTTTTTTTTTTTAGTATGGATTCAGGAGTGTCTCACAAAACCCAAGTGAATGTAAGTGAACTGCAGAGATGTACTAGGACTATGCCACTTGTTTCTGTACCTCTTTGTGCTGTGCTCATTTTTCCCTCTGACATTAGATTAGCTTTCTCTTTCTAGTATGGAGGAAAATATGATGGCTAATACCACCCAAGTTTTACACATTTTGGATCTGACCATCCAGAGAGAGAAACTGATCTCTCAGTTCAATAACATCCTTGAAGGGAATTGATTAGCTCAATTTGATTAGGTGTCCAGCCAGGGATCCAGTCTCCTGGGGATAAATTTTGCTAAGCAAATGTAACTCATAAAAGAGGGATATACAAAACCATAGAGAAAGGGCTCCAAGTCCTATTGTAGGAAGAGGTAGTTTCTACTGATACCATATAAACAGAGGGAGGGAATGAAAAAGTCTTTGAATATTGGGAAGACAACAGCTGTCCACAAAACCTTAACCCACCATTCCGTCTGTCTTCTACCAAGTGATCAGAAGTGATACATGGTATTCTTGTCATCTCTGCTCTGACCTCCTCCCTCTGGTACAGGTAATGCAGTGATAGCCTCATTTATACTCATTGCATTGATCTAAAGGGAGGTCCATACCATTTCTGTCCTTTATTGAGCCCATCTTTGCATGAAATGTTCCCTTGGTATCTCTAATTTTCTTGAAGAGGTCTCTAGTCTT
>NW_011494950.1:321864-322962 GCF_000754665.1 Bison bison bison | reverse complement strand
TTCCAGGTACAGAGAGGGAGACGCCTTTACAAATGGAGATTTCCCTTATAAATGTAAACAGCTCTTACAAATGGTACCTTCTGCTCAGTTGGGGCTTCCCTGGTGCCTCAGACAGTAAAGAATCTGCCTGCAATGCTGGAGATCTGGGTTTGATCCCTGGGTTGGGAAGATCTGGAGAAGGAAATGGCAATCCACACCAGTATTCTTTCCTAGGCAATTCCACGGAGAGAGGAGCCTGGTGGGCTATAGTCCATGGGGTTGCAAAGAGTTGGACACAGCTGAACTACTAACACTTTTCTGCTCAGTTTCCTGAACTTTCTCAGTGTCTGCTGTTTAATAATCAGCCTAAAATAATCCTTGTTCCCAAAGGCATATTTTAGGGTGGCAAATTGTGCTCTTCTTCAAGGGCTAGGCTGTGCCATCATCATCCTGTCTGAAGTCTCCCCACCTAGAGTTACCAAATTTAGCAAATAAAAACATACGATGCTCAGTTAATTTGAATTCCAGATATACAACAAATGCTTCTATAAACACATAATAAACATATCCCATGCAATATTTTGGAGATATTTATACTAAAATTAGTGTTGTTTACATGATATTCAACTTTAACTTGGTGTTCTGGATTTTATCTGGCAATGCCACCCTAGTACAGAGCTTATGGATGAAAATAGATATAGGCCAGTGGTTAACACATTTGAGTGTGCCCAGAATCACCTGGAGGTGATTAAGACACAGACTTCTGGTTCCCGCCTCTGGAGTTTCTGATTCAGCAAGTCTGGAGAGGTGCCCCCCAATTAGAATTTCTAACAAATTCCCAGGTGACTGGGTACTGCTGGTCTGGGACCTTAATTTCAGGAACCACTGCTCTAACACAAGCTCAGTAAGTACATCCAATGGGGATAAAGCTCTTGTTGCCAAGTTGATAATAAGGAAGCAGAAAGCTTTGCAGATTGCTTGCAGCAGGGGTTGGAGGCTCCCTGGCAGTGCTCCTTCAAGGAGAATGCAGTCCCCATGCTGCTCTCAGCTACCTCCATGCGTAATCCCTCTGGACTATGTTAGGTTGATGATAAGCAAAATTGTGGTTTGGATTTGTTG
>NW_011494950.1:320580-321764 GCF_000754665.1 Bison bison bison | reverse complement strand
ATGTTGATTCACTTTTAGGCTTTCTTCCTTTCTTTGGAGCAAGTCATCAGAATGACCCTTTAGTTACAAAAATAGAGATGACTACATGCCCATCATCATAGGATACTGATACTTACTGGATGGAATGGGGGAGATTTGTATAAGGAGTAGCGGGACTTCTAGTTGATACTGAGATCCTGACCCTTTCTATTTGAGACCCAGAGTTGTTGTAACATAGTCAGGATGCAGGAGGGTAGCCTTGGCCCATTCTAGGGGTTGGTAAAGGGCAACGAAGCCCCAGAGACAAAAAGCACCGTGAGAATAGAGACAGATCCAGGTGGCTGGCCTCTGCACTAGGGGGGCCCATGGGACTAGGGGGATTGGGAGACATTTCTGACAAGTCTTTGAAGACAGTGATACCAAACTCTGCCTCAATGAAGCCCCTCCTGGGGACAAGGTTAAGCCACAAGCAAAGATCCATGTGTATGAAAGAGCTAGAGAGCCGCAGCCTACTTTATCCAGAAACATAGGTCTGGGTCAACCACATCCCATCGTCCTTATGGGACGTAACTGGCCTAGCAGTCAAGATCGTATACAGTCATCCCTCCATACCTGTGGGGGATTGATTCTGGAACTCCCTTGGATACAAAAATCTCAGATTCTCAAGTTCCTTATATAAAATGATGTAGTATTTGCATATATCCTTATGCACATCCTCCCCTATACTTTAAATCATCTCTTGATTACTTAGGATACCTAATACAGTGTGAATGTTATGTAAATGGTAGTAAATACAATGTAAATGCTATGTAAATAGTTGTTGAAGCATAGCAAATTCAAGGTTTAGTGTTTGGTACTTTATGGAGGTTTTTTTTCAAATATGTTCAATACGTGGTTGGTTGAAGGTGCAGATGTGAAACGCGCTGATACAGAGGGCCAACTGTTGTGGTTTCTGGGACGGTGTCTGATACCTTGTGTTCTAAGGGACCCCAAGATAAAACCTGACTTTCCTGTCAGCATGGGCATAGAAAAACTCAGTCATCATAATTTGGATATTGAAGGAAATGTTAAAATTTGTATTTTGAGTTGGTGAAGCAGCAGGTACTTCTTATGCATATAATATATATGTTGTCTCCTCTCTCCTTTGCTCTCATGGAAGACACGGTTACTTGATCACCGCCCTCTTTCCCATTGAGCCTGGGCAT
>NW_011494950.1:319796-320480 GCF_000754665.1 Bison bison bison | reverse complement strand
GGATACAAGGCAGAAGTCTGGTCAAAGAGAGGCGGGAAGAGTACAATTCTCATTGCCAGAAACTACAGAAGCTGAGATCTCTGGAGTCTGAGCTGAACTTGAACATAATATCTAATTTTTCTAGTTTATCCTACAGTCCCTCTGCCACCATTTAAAATTTCCCGGGATCTGAGTTTTACACTCTAGAGTGCTTGCTCTTAGTGATAGCTATCTGATTCATGTCAAGTTTTTGCACATCCCCTGAACTGGGGGACCCTTGAGGGTGTGTGTAGAGGGAATCATTTTCCCTCTCTTCTTCTGGGTTCTTGGCTGAGAACCCCCCCTTCCTGTAATAAAAACAGACTAACCCAAGAAAAACAAGTTTAATAACATGTGTGCCTCTTGTATACATGGGAGAGACCAGGAAAACCGAGTTACTCTTTGAAATGGCCCAAGCCACCACCTTAAAGACCAGCTCCAGCCAAAGACAAAAGATGGTGTGGGCAGGTGGCCAGTTATGGGAGTATATCAGAAAAAGCACAGAAACAAGGGCAGGCATGGTTGTTATGCAGATTTAGGTCTTGGTCTTCTCCCTTGTGGCTCAGCAGGTAACAAATCCGCCTGCAATGCAGGAGACCTGGTTTCCATCCCTGGGTTGGGAAGATCCCCTGGAGAAGGGAAAGGCAACCTACTTTAGTATTCTGG
>NW_011494950.1:319210-319696 GCF_000754665.1 Bison bison bison | reverse complement strand
TCAGGCTGTCCTACAGCACTGCATGCTTCCATTCTGTAACAGCTACCTAGCTGGTTTCCTGATTCCACTGTTTCACTCTTTCTGGTCATTTTGCGTATTTCTATAGCTTCATATTCTTAAGGCACTGTCTTCATCATGTGATTCGTCACAAAGACTTTTGATGGTTAAATTCTTATCTGTTTTAAAGGCCCTTCAAATTCCAAGCCCCCCACATCTTTGAAGGCCCCTGGTTCAAGCCCTAGCTCCTCCAGGAAGCATCTTCTTTTTACTCCAATCTTCCTGCATTCAGACAGCTCTTGGTTGAACTCCCGACTCTGCTACTTACTACCTATGTTTCCTGGGCAATTTGCACAAACTTGGTTATAGTTTCCTCATCTGTGCAGTGGGACTAACACTAGTTTCTACCTCATAGGGTTATAAGAAAGATTAAATGAGTTCTTTTTCTCCCTCCCTCTTTTCTGACCTCTCATGTTGCCTACTCTTTAC
>NW_011494950.1:317777-319110 GCF_000754665.1 Bison bison bison | reverse complement strand
TGGGAAAATACATACCAAAGGTTTCTAGGCATTTCTTTCTCTCCAAATCTCAATAACCTTTTCTTCACTCCCATGTTTTTCTTCTTCTGCCCACAGACTACCACTAACTTATTAGATTTTGAAAATATTTTGGCTCCACTGACCAAGCCCTGTGGTAGTTTTCCTTCTATCCCTTTCACTGCACCTCTGGTACTTCTGGTTCTCTCCTTTCTTCATTCTCACTGTGAATTCTCCTGAAGACACAGTCATCGGCACTCTCCTGTTTATGAGCTCTTTCATCCACCCATCAAACTTTTAAAAAGTATTTATTTATTTATGTTTGGAGTTTTAAATTGTACTCTGGGCATACAGAAACGTATTAGATACAATTCTTGTTTTCTGAGAATTCAAACTCAGGAAAGAGACAGGCAGGAAGTCAGTGAACACAATATAGTGTTACATTTACTATGAAATATATATGAAAACTTTTAATGGAAATCCGTGGCAGAGGTACCTATATATGTGTTTCCAAGTGGGATGCTTTCAGCTGCAAGTAACAGAAAACTCAAGATGATGTAAACCATAAGGACAAATATTATTTCTTATAAAAAGATATCTAAAGGTAGAGAGGTCCCAGAATTGTTCTATTCACTAGTTCAAGGACCTCATTAAGAACCTAGGAATTTTCCATCTTTTCATCTGCTATCTTTAGTATATCCCTTTCAGAACTGCAAGATGGTTGTAGCAGTTCCACATATTACATGTAGAAGTGATGATGTTCATCTTAAAAAAAGGTGTTTCCTGTAGTGTGTTTAATTTAATGAATAAGAAAAACCTGTCTTCCATGCCGCCACCTAACTTCCCCTCGGGACCCATCAGCTACAATTACCTAAGTCAGTTACTGACAAAGGGAATGAAACTACCATGATTGGTTTAGACAAGTGGGTCTCAACTTTGGCAGCACATAAGAATCACCTTGTAGAGCTTTTTAGAAGCTTTGGAAGCTTTAGAGGCTTTTTAGAACCCATGCCCCAGCACCTCTTAGAGCAATTAAATCAGAATCCCTGACTGTAGGATCTGGGCATCAATGGTTTTAAAGTTCCCCAGATGACTCCCCTGTGCAGCCAAGGTTGAGAACCATTCACCTAGACGACTCCCTCTGATTTTTTTTCCTCTGGAGCAGAGGCATGCCTAGGTTCCCTTAAAAACCCAAGTGTCTGCTCTAGGACAGGAGAAGGCAATGGCCACCCACTCCAGCACTCTTGTCTGGGAAATCCCATGGACAGAGGAACCTGGTAGGCTGCAGTCCATGGGGTCGCGAAGAGTCGGACACGACTGAGCGACTTCACTTTCA
>NW_011494950.1:316007-317677 GCF_000754665.1 Bison bison bison | reverse complement strand
GGAGGAGAAAGGGATGAAAGAGGATGAGATGGCTGGATGGCATCACCGACTCGATGGACATGAGTTTGGGTGGACTCTGGGAGTTGGTGATGGACAGGGAGGCCTGGCGTGCTGCGGTTCATGGGGTCGCAAAGAGTCGGACACGACTGAGCGACTGAACTAACAAACTAAGGGAGGATCCTCATGTCTGTTCCAGGTTGCCCCTGCTCTCTGCCCATGTGGCCCTTTTCTGTCCATGTCCAATACTGCTTGATGTCACCCTGCAAGTGAACTCAGTCGACTGAATGCACTTCTAGTGAGCTTTTCTTAGACACGGTGATAGAGCTGTTATGGAAAAGGAAATCACACCAGATAGCGATATGGCAATTAGAGGAGTGTGGCAGGGTGGATGTGTGAAGAACGTTTGGCCTGTCTGGAAATTTAGGCAGGACCTCAGAGGGTATTAGTTAGGTCCAGAAGCTGAATTTTGTCAAAGATGCTTAGAGGTCAGTAATCTCCTGGGGATGGCTTCATGCTAACCAAATCTAAATCACAAGCAATAGAGATCCAAAGCCAGAATTCCAACTTATTCATTTTCAGGGGTACAGATAACTGTTAATTAGATTGGAGTTGGCATGTCAGCCTGTCAGGCCAGATTTGAAAGGGAAGCTTAATGATAGGTGAAGGTTCTTTGGGGCACATGGAATGAGAAGTAGGGGAATTCCTTGAATTATCTCAATGGCATCTGCCATCCACCTGTGCTAGCCCCACCCTAGGAATAGATCAGAGAACAAAAACTAAACACTCATATTCGTTTATGAGAATGAGTTTTCCTGGACCAGTTGAGCAACAATTGAGAGTTTCTGGTTCTTTGACTCACCACCTTCTAGATCTCTACGCTAACCTCTTCTTTGGTTAACACATTTATCTTCAGCTTCAGTCAAATTGTGCAGTAGTCACCTCAAATGTGTGTTCTGAGAAAGGAACCTAGTTCTGCAGGATGCTCACTGATGGCTGCAGCTCAAAATTTTTACCAAGTCAACATGCATTAAACTTAAATAGGTTTCTTTTCCATAGAATTTCTCAGAGCCTTTAGTGAACTAACATGCACTGTGAATTTCCGAAAGAAGCCTGGAGGCCACAGATTTATTCGACCACTTAGTTGTATTTTTCCAAAGAAATCAGGACAGCAAATATATTGGTTTACTACTGTTGCTGGAACAAGTCAGCATAGACTTAGGGGCTTGAAATGACAGAAATCTATTATCTTACAGTTCTATAGTTCAGAAGTCCTGAAATCAAGGTGTCATCAGGGCTGTCTTCCTTCGGGAGACTCAAAGGGGAGAATCTGCTTGCTTTTCCAGCTTCTAGAGGCCATCCACATTCCTTCTACATCTTCAAAGCCATAGCACACCATCTTCAAATCCCTCCCTTTCCCCCTCTCTACTGTCATAACATCTTCTGATTCTGATACTTCTGCCTCACTCTTATAAGGACTCTTATGATTCAGGGTAATCTTCTCAAGATATTTAACTGAATCACACTTGCAAGATACTTTTTGCCATGTGACTTAACATGTTCCTGTTTTGGGGATTACATATCTTTGCTGGGTGGTGGGGTCATTATTTTACCTACCACAGGGAACAAAGGGAAACTGGACTATGTTATTAAACATGGTAATATTAGTATAA
>NW_011494950.1:315310-315907 GCF_000754665.1 Bison bison bison | reverse complement strand
CACTTTCACTTTTCACTTTCATGCATTGGAGAAGGAAATGGCAACCCACTCCAGTGTTCTTGCCTGGAGAATTCCAGGGATGGGAGCCTGGTGGGCTGCCGTCTATGGGGTCGCACAGAGTCGGACACGACTGACGTGACTTAGCAGCTGCAGCAGCTCTAGGACAAAACTGGGATTCTGTAAGGAAGGAAGAAATGAAGAATAGCTTTGTCATATAGCAAATATGTCAAATAGCAAATCACAATATCTTACATAGTAACTAATCAACATTCATGATTTCAACTAGCACTTTTGTGTGGAGACTGACACTTCTGGCTCTGACCTCATCTGAGCTCTTGACCTACTTCTTCAACTGTCTCCTGGCATTTATACTTGGACTTTTGTCTGCACCTCAATCTCGATTTGCTCCAAACCAAGTGTTCCAGCCTGCTTTCCATCCTGATGACATTATTTCTATAATATCATGTGGTAGCAGCTTTCTCAGAGTACATCAGGCTTAAATTCTTGGCATCTTTTCTTATCCGTCCCTTTACCCCTATTTTTTAAGTCGTCCTGTTTTTTTCCTCCCCTTGAAACATTTTAATTCTACTCCATCAT
>NW_011494950.1:315040-315210 GCF_000754665.1 Bison bison bison | reverse complement strand
TTAGAGGTTAGAATAGGCAGGATTCTCAAAGGGTACTTCGTACCTTGCACTTCCCTGGTGGCTCAGCAGTAAATAATCTGCCTGCAATGCAGGAGATGTGGATTTGATCCCTGGGTTTGGAAGATCTCCTGGAGAAGGAAATGGCAACCCACTCCAGTACTCTTGCCTGG
>NW_011494950.1:312403-312685 GCF_000754665.1 Bison bison bison | reverse complement strand
ATGACTTCTAAAATTCTCCTTATACTGTTTACGGTTCTGCATGTGTGGTGGTGGTGGTGGGCTTCTGAAACCTGTACTCCATATGATTTTACTTGGTCAGAGACATGTAATTTATTTAGAAATTCTCTTTTTTGCATTATAATAAATCATACCCCTCCCTTGCCACTGCTTTTGCAGGTTTAAATGTCACAACTGAATTCATTTTGAAGTATAATAACAATATTTAGCATTATTTGCCACTTACCACGTATTACAAACTGACCTTAGTCAATTTAGTTATAT
>NW_011494950.1:311314-312303 GCF_000754665.1 Bison bison bison | reverse complement strand
ATTTCCTTCTCCAATGCATGAAAGTGAAAAGTGAAAGTGAAGTCGCTCAGTCTTGTCCTACTCTTCGCGACCCCATGGACTGCAGCCCACCAGCCTCTTCCATCCATGGGATTTTCCAGGCAAGAGTACTGGAGTGGGGTGCCATCGCCTTCTCCAATTCAGCTGTATAGCAAAGGTTTAAGTTGTACATATACATACTTTTTATATTCTTTTCCATTATGGTTTGTCACAGGATGTTGAATATATTTCCCTGTGTATATTCCACAGTTTTTAATCTATTGATTTGGCCATTTGAGTTGTTTCTACATTTTAGCTATTGTGATTGGTGCTGCTACTAACATTCATGTGCAAGCATTTGATTTGAGTATCTGTTTTTAATTCTTTGAGGTGTATTCCTAGGAGTGGAACTGCTGGATCATATGGTAATTTTACGTTTAACCTCTTGAGAAATTGCCAAACTGCTCTCTACTGGACTGCAACATTTTGCATTCTCACCAGCAATGTATATGGGTTCCTGTTTCTCCACATCCTCACCAACTCTTGTTATTTTCTGTTTTTGTTTGTGTTTTATCTTAATTATAACTATCCTAGTGGGCATAAAGTGGTGTCTCATTGTGGTTTTAATTTGCATTCCTCTATGATTAATGATGTTGAACATCTCCTCATGTGTTTGTTAGTCATTTGTATATCTTCCTTGGATAAATGTCTATTCAGATCCTTTGCCCATTTTTTTCATTGGGTTTTTTCTCATTTGGTTGTTGGGTTAGACATTTTCTGTTCTTCAGTTCTTCCATCACTACCATCTTTTATGGTTAGCTGATTTGTTTCTAGAGTACAATTTTGATTCCCTTCTCATCTGTTTTCCCCTGTATATTTTGTTTTTTAAAAAAATTATTTATTATTTAACTGCATTGAGTCTTAGATGAGGTAACAATCTCTGAGTTGCAGCATGCAAACCCTTAATTGCAGCATGTGGGATCCAGTTCCTT
>NW_011494950.1:310523-311214 GCF_000754665.1 Bison bison bison | reverse complement strand
ATATCTGTGTTTATTTGTTTGGAGATAATGGTAGCTGGCAAACAAGTCTGAGTTTGAGGTGGGTGAGGGTCTTACTTTTCACAATCTCCCTATGAGGTTATAATGAAAGCAAGTCTTGGATGAAATTTTGTCATACACATTAACATTCATTAAGTGAATATTCATTAATAGCAGTGACAGAATATTTCATGCAACTTGTTCTGTAAGCTTGATAATGTCCCAGCGATTAATGTCCTGTCATTTAAAAGGCTTTGACCACAACATGCCTAAGAAAGGTCACAGGAAGAAGATACAACCGCATTTCAGAAGCTAGATTTAAAAAAATTATTCCTTTTGTTAAGGTAAAATTCACACATCAAAAAATTAACCATTAATCATTATAAAGTGTACAATTGATGACATGGTGCATTCATAATATTGTGTAAGCATCACCACTAATTCCAGAACATTTCATCATCCTCAAAGAAAATCTCATATATATTAAGAAGTCATTCCCCATTCACCTTCTCCCTCCTCCCTTCCTAGTTAATTAATTTTTACTGAAGTATAGTTGATTTACCATGTTGTGGTACTTTCAGCTGTATGCTGCTGCTGCTGCTGCTAAGTCGCTTCAGTCGTGTCTGATTCTGTGTGACCCCACAGACGGCAGCCCACCAGGCTCCCCCGTCCCTGGGATTCTCCAGGCAAGAAC
>NW_011494950.1:309924-310423 GCF_000754665.1 Bison bison bison | reverse complement strand
ACCCTTAATTGCAGCATGTGGGATCCAGTTCCTTGACCAGGGAATGAATCCCCTATATTTTTTAAAGTTTTTTCCTTAGAGGTTACCCTAGAGATTACAATTAATATGTTAATTTTATACTAATAAAATTTGAATACTAATTTAGTATTAATAAAATGAATAGTATACAGAAACTGTTCCTTTACATCTGTGCCCCTGCATTGTGTCGTTATTTTCACAAATTACATTTTTATATATTGTGTGCCCATTAATGTGGCTTTGTAATTATTATTTTATACATTTATCTTTTAAATCAATGGGAACAAAAAATGATAAAAGGAGTTAGAAATCATATATGCAATATCACCAGCTTTTCTGCTTACCTATGTATCTTCCTTTACTAGTGATCTTTATTTCATTATGTATTTTTGGACTATTATCTGATGCTCTTTTGTTTTATTCTGTAGGATTCACCTTAATATTTCTTATATGGCAGGTTTACTGGTGATGAACTTCCTCA
>NW_011494950.1:306998-308389 GCF_000754665.1 Bison bison bison | reverse complement strand
AAGGGGAGGCACTGTACTTGCCACTTCTCTCTGATGCCCTCTGAATTCTCTTATTGCACACTGAGCCAATATAGAAGGTATTCCACATGTGCTTGCCAATTTTCTAAGTATTAAGTGTTAGTCGCTCAGTCGTGTCTGACTCTTTGCAGCTCCACGGACTGTAGCCTGCCAGGCTCCTCTGTCCATGGAATTCTCCAGGCAAGAATACTGGAATGGGTAGCCATCCCCTTCTCCAGGGGATCTTCCTGACCCAGGGATCGAACCTGGGTCTCCTGCATCGCAGTCAGAGTCTTTACCACTGAGCCACCAGGGAAGCCCAGAAGTATTAAGTAGCACAAACTAAAAGTACTATAGAAGCTGGGAATAAAGAATTGTCTGCAGCTTAAGGGGATGGAACTTTCATGCAGAATACTTCCTTTTTGCTACCTCCCTTCTGGTCAGTAGCTTTCATGCTTGCTTCCCACCACTAAGTTTCAACGCCAGGATCTTATTTGGATGGAAGAATCTCCATCCCAGTTTGTATTGCTTCCACCCTTGGGTCAAGATGGAGGCCTGAATTACTGTGGCACTGAGCCTGCATTCAGCGGCCAGTTCATCACATCAGTAAAGACCAATGGCTTTGGCTTCCGGTAGGGTGGGGTGTTTGTATAGTGGTGGTATAGTTTTTTCCTTTGAATCTCTATTTAGTGGTTGCCTCTGAGTGTTACCAAAGTTGTTGCAAGATGATATTGCAAATGGAGATTAAGAAAATGTGACTCTGGGAATTTTCTGGCGGTCCAGTGATTAGGACTCCATGTTCTTACTGTGGAGGGCCCGGGTTCAAGTCCTGGTTGGTGAGATCCCACAAGCTTTATGGTGTGGCCCCCCTACCCCCCCCAAAAAAGTGTGACTCTTTGGAGAAAAATGTGTCATGTGTTTCGTTCTGTGGCTTTACACTGTTTGGTTTCTTTTGTTTAGTTGTTTGCTTGTTTATCTCGATTGTGATATTCTCTTTGTTTCAGATGGAACCCATTTGAATCTGAATCTATGAAATTGGAAGTTGAATTGAAAAAAGCTTAGGAAGAGAATTAGAAGACCTGAGTCTGTGTCTACCTTTAGCCAAGTAACTTCTTTTCACTGTGCCTCAGTTTCCTCATCAGTGAAATAAGAATAAGGCCTGCTTTACCTATCTCACACTGATGTGGAGAGAATAAGATGATTAGCATGTGTGAGCATGCTTAGGAATGTGAAAAGCCTTAACAAATTTAGGACGTATTATTTTAAATGGAGTTTAAACACATTCTGGCTTCAGGGGCACATTTTTGAACCACTGGGAGCTGGTAAATTTGCTTGTGTGATTAAGCGTAAGATTTATATTATTGTCCAAAGGAATCTGATGACTTCTAAAATTC
>NW_011494950.1:305631-306898 GCF_000754665.1 Bison bison bison | reverse complement strand
TGATGAACTTCCTCAGCTTTTGTTTATCTGGGACTGCCTTAATTTTTCCTTCATTTTTGAAGGATAGTTTTGCTAGATGTAGGAAGATTGGTGTACATTATTTTTCTTTCAAAACTTTAAGTATGTCATCCTACTTCCCCCATGGGTTCTGAAGAGACATTGACTGCTAATCTTTTGAGGCTCTCTCATATGTGATGGGCTGCTTCTCTCTTTGTCTTTTGACAATTTGACTATTTTGTTTCTTTCTGTGAAGCTCCTTGAATTTATCATGGCTGGATTTAGTTAAGCTTGCATCTGCACATTCATGGTTTTCATCCAATTTGGGAAGTTTTTGGCTATATCTCCAACATTCTTTGTGCTCCTTTCTGTCTCTACTTTCCTTCTGGGAATCTGTTTATGTGTATGTTCGTACATACTAGATGGTATCCCACAGGCCTCTTAGGCTCTATTGATTTTTCTTTATTCTTTTCTCTTTCTGCTTCTCTGACAATAATCTCAACTGACCTATCTTTAAGTTTGCTATTTCTTTCTTCCACTTCCTCAATCAACTGCTAAATCCTCTAGTGAATTTTTCATTTATTTCTATTTGGTTTTTTATGATTTCTATCTCTTCACTGATATTCTCTATTTGTTGAACATTCTTCTACTGGTTTGCTTTAGTTCTTTGTCCATATTTGACAATTCACTGAAAATCTTTGTCTATTAAGTCCAATACCTAGGCTTCCTAAGGAATGGTTTCATTTTTTCCTCCGTTGATGGGATGTAGTTTCCTGTATCTTTGCATCCCTCAGAAATTTTTTGTCGTTGTTGAAAACTGGGCATTTTGAATAGTATAGTGTGGCAATTCTGGAAACCAGATATTCCACCCTGCCGAGAATTTGTCGCTGTTGCCTTTGTGGGTTTTTCTAAACTACTTTTGTAAAATCTGTATTCTTTGTTATTTGTGGCCCTGAAGCCTGTGTTCTATTAGTCTAGTGGTCAGCTGATGTTTTGACAGAGTTACCTTAAATGCTTACAGCCAACAAAAGATAAAAGGAAGAAAAGATAATGAAGAAAGAAAAAGAAGTACTCTCCTAGTATTTGCAGATTGATTCTGTGTTGGGGTACTCCTTTAATGCTTAGCCAAGGTGTTTACAACTCTAAGTCGTTACTTCTTGTACAGAGCTTGAAGGCTAGCCAGATGTTAAAATTCAGGGTCTTCTCTGGCCTTTTGTGAATATGCATCCTAAATAGGGCATGTTTGTGCATTCCTCAATTCCTTGGTATT
>NW_011494950.1:302412-304728 GCF_000754665.1 Bison bison bison | reverse complement strand
GTCAGGCTCCTCTGTCCATGGGATCTCCAAGCAAGAATACTGGAATGGGTTTCCATGTCCTCCTCCAGGGGATCTTCCCAACCCAGGGATCAAACCAGTGTCTCTCACATCTCCTGCATTGGCAGGCAGGTTTTTTTTTTACCACTAGCACCACCAAGGAAGGCCATGCAGAATTCACTTGTTGACTTGGAGTTTTCTTGTGTGTGGTTACTGGGGATTTTTCTGTATATAGGAGCATGCCATCCACAAAGAAAATAGACAGGAGAGGTTCCCTGTTTTGGGTCACCGCCATCCTTGAGTCTTGGTTCAGCTTGCACAGCCTAGGCCAGGGAAATCGAAATCAGCGGAAGCCCTTCTTTGCAAGCCAAGCTCCTATCCGCAGGAACGTGGCGACCCCTCAAGGCCCCTGCAGGGCCGGCGCACTACCTAGGAGTTGCCTGGACGCATGACGCCAGAAAGGGGTGGATTCTGATCAACCCAGCCAGATGCCCCAGCTACACAGAAGAGAATGTTGTTCTTGGAGCAGCAGGCACAGTTCTTAGGATGGCAGGACCCTGAGCCTCAGCGAAGGTACAGCTGGAGGGGATGCTGACTCCAAGTCTTGGGATTTTCCAGTGGAGGCTGGACTGCCTCGAGTCCCTGGTGAGGTGTGCTCCCCGCCACCTCGCCTGTCTGCACTGTGGGGAGTCAGGGGGCAACCACCAGGTCCAAAAGGTAGAATCACACAGTGTTGCCAACGATGATCAGGCGCGGGAAGCCCATTCTCTGCTAGGATTCGAATTCAGACCTAAGCAGCCAGATTCCCATGGCTGTACCAGTCTTAACACGACCACTGTGGTCCACTTGGGACCTGTGGAGCTGTGGTCCAGTTGACCTTAGCATTTGAAGAAAGCAGATGGCTGGAGATGGACCAATTTCTCTCTTTCTCGCTTGCTCTTCCTCATACTCCACCCTGCCATCCTCCTCCTCTTCAGCTTTCCTCCGTCACCCCTCTTAGACCTGATATGTGTGCCCTGCAGGCTGAGGCCACTGTACCATCTTGAGTGGGGAGCTCAGAGCCGATCCAGGTGATGTCCTCTTGGCCTTTCTAGAACTTTTCTCTGGTTCTAAATCAGCTGCTAGAAGAAAGGTTTTGAAGAACAGCTGATTTTAAAAATTTAGGTTCCTCTAGGACTAAAAACTTACAGGGGACATAAGAATTCTTGGTCTACACACCACCCTGGCCCCTGTGGTGGAATGCATCCTCCATCGAGCATTTACTGGGTGCAAAATGGGTACCAGGCCCTGCTCTGGGTGAGGGGCTGGCTGCATGGTGTCAGTAGAACTTATATCCTGTTCATGAAAAGGTGGTAGTGTCTCTAAGATATATATATGTGTGTGTGTGTATGTGTGTATAATATATATATATATATACACGTATATATATTGCTAGTTAGAATCTATTTTTATCATTCAAGTTAATAGGCATCAATGAAACCAACTTTTGACATTTCTTATGCTAATTAGCGAAGTGTAGGTTCTGTGTCTGAGATATAGCTAACAGAAACACTTATGGTCAACACCTCTGGATAGTGGCCCTTTCTGGTATTACTCTGGTTCCCTTCCCCCGTCTCTATCCGGATGAGGGCAGATGGCTGACCCTAGATGTAAAGCCAAAACCCACTGTCACAATATATAAAAACACACTGTGTAGGCTGAAGTGTTAAAAAGTTCATGGCAGATACTGCACCACATATTCTGTTTAATACTCACAACAGTCCCGTGACTGTAGAAGTAGAATTACCATCTCCGTGTTATGGATGAGGAAACTGAAATTTAGGGAGATTCAGTTATTTGTTTACGGATCCCCAGATAATAAGTGATAGAAGTCGGATTTTAACCCAGCTCTTTGAGGTGCCACATATCTTAAGTATTATTTTATGGCCAAAAGCATCATTTTATGTTATTTATTTATTTTTTTTGTGGTCATGTGAAGAATGTTTTTAAAAACTTTTGAATACCGAATGTTCTTAGCGGTTGGAAGCTAGCCCCCAGGTAGAATGTGGTTGTCTGGATTCATTACCTGCCTTCGGCCCTCTTAGATGCTTGCCACTTAGCAAATCTCAAGTCTGAAAAAATGATTTTGGGAAATGGCAGCAGTGGTGTCTGTCTTGGAGGACCTAGTGATGGCTTTAGTGCTTGCATGGTCCTGGGATGGACGAGGAATCGAACTTGAGCCTCACATTCTTCCCCTCACCCCCCAACACCCTTCCACTAGAGTACTGCAGTGCTGCTGAGAATCTTAGTCCCTCTAGCCTGTCACAGGTTCCTAGGAGC
>NW_011494950.1:301043-302056 GCF_000754665.1 Bison bison bison | reverse complement strand
TTTGCCCTTGAAGTATCAGATGGGTATGTCTTGTCACCATGGTTTTCAGGACAGACTTTCCACTGACTGTGGAGAGCATATACAGCTTTCTAGTAACATCTTCAAGTTAACCCCAGCAGAGTTAACTTTAAGAAGTGGTGGAAGACGCAGTCCTCTACAGGATGAAATGAGAGGAAACAGTTGGCAATGCATTACTGCCCCCAATGTTGCTGCCAGTCATCCCACCATGTCTTAATTTGTGCCTAGCAAAATGCCAAGCAGAGGACCCCCCCTCCAAAAAAAAGTTACTTCTTTCCCTTTTCATCAGTTTTTGGAGGGCAGACAACAGGATGGTGACTGTTGAACTTACACTGGGGGAAATGAAGATGTCAGGAGTTTTCCAGATGGCTTGAAATGAAGGCAGGTGTGCCTGGAACTCTGCCATTGTGTCTCATCCTGAAATGGTAGTAAATGCACTTTTGGTGAACAATTCCAATTTTAAATGTGCCAGTGGAATATGCTAGCTAAAGAAACCCAGCTCTGAATCTGTTTATTCAGCAAATAAGTGTCCTTGTTTCTGAAATTTGCATTTTATTTGGGTTCTTTAGATTCTTAAAGTGGTTCCAGAATTGTTACCACAGAAGACAGTTAAAATAAGTAGAAAAGCTTACTTAGATGGTATGAGTCGTAGGGGACCCAGGAGAGAAGAGAAAAGATTTATTCTGATAGGCTATGGGGTGTGTGTGTCTGTCTGGCAAGGAGAGGTAACTAACATGTTTATTATGTGTGAGGCACCATGCTGAGTGTTTTTCGTGTTTATTTCACTTAATTCTCATGTCAACTCTAAGGTAGATACTATTAGTCTCCTTCTGCTACTTAGTCACAGCCCAGTAGAGATTTGATTCTAGGTAGCAAGAGATCCCTCTTGCCTGGAAAATCCCATGGATGGAGGAACCTGGTGGGCTGCAGTCCATGGGGTCGCGAAGAGTCGGACAAGACTGAGCGACTTCACTTTCACTTTTCACTTTTCACTT
>NW_011494950.1:300025-300757 GCF_000754665.1 Bison bison bison | reverse complement strand
GTCGCACAGAGTTGGACACGACTGAAGCGACTTAGCAGCAGCAGCAGCAAGAGACCCAAACTTAAATCTAATTGTGTGAGCTTGGGTGAGTCACTTCTCCGGGCTTCAGTTCTCTCACCTGTAAAATGAAAGATTATCTTTTAAGTACTTTTTGCTGTGACAGTATATGATTTTGTGCCTGCGCTTCTTCCTACTGTTACCTAGGTGTTGTTTCCTAAGGAGATAAAGGGAAGAAGTGGAAAAAATGACTGAATTGCAACTAGCAATGTTTCAAAATGTAATCTTACTGTACAACTGAGCTAGTGTCAGAAACGTAGGTTACCATGGACAATGTATTTGTTTAGGTTTTTGTGTTGTTATTAGTGGCGGTTTTTCATTATGTTGAAATGAGTTCTCAGCTCTATTAAAATGCTTTGTTATCACCATCAGCTTTTGTTTTAAGAGAGATCAACAGATCAACACTTGGAACATTTATAACATTTTTCTTGACAAAAGTCTGATTCTTTTAGTGCTTATTGTTACCCTAAAGTGCTGTCCTCATTGATTGGTGTGACATAGATTTACTCATTTGGCCACACATGTTAATTAATTGTTATTATTATTTCTGGTTGCCCTGGGTCTTTGTTGCTGTGCACAGGCTTTCTCTAGTGCAGCAAGCAGGGGCTACTCTTTGCTGTGCTGTGTGGACTTCTCATTGCAGTGGCTTCTCTTGTTGTAGAGCACAGGCTTCAG
>NW_011494950.1:299379-299925 GCF_000754665.1 Bison bison bison | reverse complement strand
ACAGAGGAGCCTGGTGGGCTACAGTCCATAGGGTTGCAAAGAGCCAGACATGGCTGAAGTGACTTAGTGCACACGTACAGGGGATTTGAAGTTTTGAGTACAGTTGCTTACTATCTCTCTGGGAAAATCAGTGCTGGTCCTCATCAGGGTTTAGGTAACAGGAAATTCTGTACCTAGGCAATTAAGTGTGGACTTTGGAGTCAGATAAACCTTGAATTTACAACTCTGCTGCCAGCTTTATGATCCTGGTCAAATAATTTTACTTCATTGAGCCTTGGATCCCTCAGTGTTGAATTAGAGAAGCAGAACCATTAGGAATGATATAAAGCAAAGGATTTATGATGGGGATTTGAACTTATACAATAGTGGGAGCAGAATAACCAGTTCACATGAGGCTGTTACTTCTATATCTGGTGTTGGAACTGAAGTCAGCAAGACAGATAGGAAAGATGAATGTCAAGTAGAGGACAGCAATGTCAAACTAGAGCTTATGAGGAACGGCTGGAACCCACGAAACAAACTGGAATCCACATCAATTTCTCATAG
>NW_011494950.1:298320-299279 GCF_000754665.1 Bison bison bison | reverse complement strand
GTGTCCAGATTCAAAGATGGGGATGTCCTGCAGGAGAAGATGGTTGCTGCATTATGGAACTGAATTCACACCTGGCCCCTGAGTCAGAGGAGCTGAAAGAGGAAGCTTAGCTATTGCTGGGGGCTCAGACACTGTCCCATTCCAAAAACAAGAGCCAGGAAAGAAGGGACAGCATACTTAGACTGCCATAGCACCTGGAGCCTTGCCCCCACCATCTGGGCATAATAAAATGATGGCTGCCACTTCACTTCCACCTTTCAAATTTCATGCAAAATATCTCTCATGGCCCTGGCTAAATCCAAATTATTTGAAATAGGGAAGGAAATGCTAGAGACTCTAGTTCCAGCTTAGCTAGGTGGACAGCATACAAATCCACAAGCCTATTTCTTAATAGGGATAATAATACTTAACTCAGGATTCTTATAAAGAATACATGAGATAAAAGCCGTGTAAAAGTATTTTGTGCCTAGAGGGTCATCAATTTTCTTCCTTTCTCCTACCCTTTGCCTAAGGGATAGCATGATTTCAGACACCAGGGCCTATGGAGAGGGTTTTATTGTTTGGGGGTTTTCAGATTACAAGCTGGCTGTTATGTCTGTATTTGAGGCTGGCCCTGCTTGAGGATGTGAAAGAGAAACTGAATGACCTGGACCATTGAAGATATATCCAGCACACATACACACATACGTGCAATGAAGACAGATTGGAAAGGGTCACATAAGTTGGTGGAAAGCCAAAACTGAATTCATTAAGTCACAGGCTAGAAATGTTAGAGCTGGTAGAAAATTAAGAGGTCAACTAGTCTAACCCCGAATTTTCACAGGTAGGGAAACTGAGGCTCAGAGCAGGGTAGCTGATTTGCTAAAGGCATAGCTTGTTTGGGACTTCCCTGGTGGGTCAGATGGTAAAGAATCCGACCTGCAATAGCAGGAGGTGCAAGAGACGCGGGTTTGATCCCT
>NW_011494950.1:295743-298220 GCF_000754665.1 Bison bison bison | reverse complement strand
TTTTTTTTTAGAATCCTGCAGAGACAGTTAAATACATTATAAGCGTGTAGTTGAAGACTTCATCCACTCTTATTCAGTGTCCTCTATATGACCAGCATGTGAGAAATTCTAGAACTAAGTGCCAGGAAAAACTTTGTTTATCCTGAGGAACTGGTATGCTTTTATTCCTTGTGGACAATACAGATCTGATAAGTGATCATGTGGAAACATGATCATTTTGCTTTGGCTGCCAGGATGTTCTGAGCCAAACTGGAAGTTCCAACTGTATTAACCACGTAGGACTCTATGGCTTAATATCCATGTCCTACTCTGCCTTCTAACTTTGTTGCTTTTTTCTCTCCTGATCTTGATTTTTAGTTAATATAGTTTTTACATGTAAAAGTGTTTTATATGTAAGTATGTATAAA
The DNA here is from genome assembly GCF_000754665.1 of Bison bison bison. Classification (NCBI taxonomy): domain Eukaryota; kingdom Metazoa; phylum Chordata; class Mammalia; order Artiodactyla; family Bovidae; genus Bison; species Bison bison. Next base: position 297,813 of record NW_011494950.1, on the reverse strand, counting down.
TTGCCTCAGATCCTCTGTGGTATGAGGAAGGACGTTAACATATAAACAGAAGAATCCCATATTATTTTACCTCTGTGGCACAGTGAAAAAGCATTGGATTTAAAATAGCATCTAGTCTAAGATCTGTCATTTTATTTACTTATTTATTTGGCTGTGTTGGGTCTCAGTTGCAGTTTGTGAGACCTTCGTTGCATCCTGCGGAATCTTCTGTTGCAGCACACAACTCTCTAGTTGTGGTACAAGGATTCAGTTGCTCTGTGGCATATAGGTTCTTAGTTCACTGACCAGGGATCAAACCCAAGTCCCTGGCATTGAAAGGTGGATTCTTAATCACTAGACCACTAAGGAAGTCCCTAAGCTCTATCACTTTAATAGACTTCTTAGAACCTCACTTTCCTTGAATAGTGTAAACTCTGGCATGATTCAGATGATTATGAATGAGGAGAGGTAGCTAAAACCTATGTGATGATTTTTCCTGCTTTATAAAAGGTGCATGTGCTTTGAAAGAAACATTGTACTCAATTCTGGATATGAAAAAGGATTAGAGTAAATTTTAAAATTAGTGGGAGAACAGTACTTAAAGTAAAATGTATTCACTTATTTGATTTAAAATCCTTTTAATTTTTAAAATGATCACACAGTAAAATTGACTTTGGGGGGAAGCACACAGTTCCATGAATTTAGTACGTGTATAGATTCATGTAAACCATCTCCCCTGAAACCTTCCTTGTGCTGTAGTTTTATACTCACACTCTCCTCCCACTCATATGCCTTGATTTTATTTTCAAATGTTCTACCCAGTATTTTAAGAGAATACATTAAGAAGACGAATTTGATTCAACCATTCATTTACTCGAGAGTTCCTTCCAGATGCTCTCCACCATGGCAAGTTCTGCAGGCTATGTAAGAAATATCACATGCAGACCAGGGCTTCAGTGATGTTACACTGTGGTTGGCCAAGATCTGCTTAACACACTGGAAGTAATTAGAGGGCCATATAAGACGCTATACAAGCAAGTGCAAAATTGGCATCGATCAGCACATGGGGAAACATCTGTTTAGGCTGGACGAAAGGCTTCTGCAACTGAAATGACATACTACTTGTGTGTATCTTTCTGTATGAGAACAAGTTGGAATGTATTTAGAAATGTAAAGAGTTAAGTTTTGCCTCTGAAAGTGATATAATAGTCTAAACAGATGAGAGGGAATCACATGCTTGTGAGAATATTTATAAAAGTCTTCAGACTCTACAGTCAAGGAAGTCTACCTCAGTACAAAAAATTATTGTTTTACTTTTATAAGACGTGGAGAGACATATGACTGCCAAATGGCTTTGCTCTGGGTCCAGAGAAATTTAACAAAGCTGACATCCAGATATCTATTGCAGAAGTCTGACTAGAATTTTCCGTTATGAATACAGTACATGTAAATTCTGAACATATGGCTCCCATCAGTGATCTATGAGGAGGTGATGGAATGTAGGTTGGGGAAGACAAGAGAAAGGCCAAGTCTCTGACTCTGAAGTGAGAGGCAGCTGGACACCATATGTGCATGTTTGGACTTAGGGCTTTATGTCGAGGGAGTAGGCAGCCACCCAAGTCTTGTGATTTGTAGGGTGTGGGGAATGGGTCTTCCTTTGCCAAATTCTTCCCTTACAGGCAAACCCCAAGGCCCAAACTTTCCATTATAGAAAAAAAACAAAATATTGTTTCTTCTGGAGCCTCCTCTTAAAAATATACGCAACTGGATGGGGAGGGACTCCGACACAATAAGGTGGAAACATTTACCAGAAACTTGCTGGAGAGGTTTATTCAATTAGCCTCGCAGAACTAGAGGGAAGAATAGGACCCATGGGATAGGGTAGGAGTGTGTGTATATATCTATATCTGTGTGCACGTGTGTGCATGCTGGGTGTCAGTGTGTTTGCAAAAGCTGACCCCATACAGATTAGAATGGTAGTATTTAATGCACTTGAACTTGGTTCATTGACCATATGTTTGGTGTCTGCAGTGATTTACTCTCTGAGATATCAGGTTGATTGCAGAGACTTGCTAAGAACTGATCAAGAAG
>NW_011494950.1:294961-295278 GCF_000754665.1 Bison bison bison | reverse complement strand
GTTGATTGCAGAGACTTGCTAAGAACTGATCAAGAAGATGGCCCACTGAAGCATCCCCAGGCTGAACATCTCAAAGGGCTTTCTTAAAAACGTCTCTGCCAGCCCCCACAGAAAGTGGGGGCCAGGTTAGGAGTGTGAAGCCCATGACGTGAATGGAGAGATTAGCCGTTACAGAAGTTGTCACTTCTCTACAAATAACCTGATACTTTAGATTAGAAGCAGGACTCTCTGGTGTGTGAGATGAGAGCCAGAAGCCCCACCCTTTCTAAGCAAATGAAGTGATATGGAAAGCAAAGCTTTCTGATTGTGTCTTCTAT
>NW_011494950.1:292557-294861 GCF_000754665.1 Bison bison bison | reverse complement strand
AAGGCGCATTGGACCTACAAAGAGGGAGCTTTATGAAACTTAAACTCTAAGGCCAAAAGGAGCGCCATGTTCAGTGACATCTCTTTGACTTAAAATGGTTAATTTGACATTCATAATCCCATCTCACTTTAATTCTACAACTGAGCCTTTTTGTAATCAGAAAGAAATGTGCTTTTCGGGTTGGTTTGGGGTACAGAGAAATCAATAAAACCCCATGTGGGTGTGGTGTTGGCTTTTCTGAGTTCAATGTTGGATGGAAAAATCACATTACATCTCAGTTTGAGTCATCTGAAAAAATTGGATTTGCTCATTTGCAGGTGGAAAATGTAATGTGCCTATTAATTTCTTCAGATGATGACCTTTAAAGGTGAAAGTGATAATGGTGCTGGGAAGCTGCTTGGGGATCGTGATCTTTATGGTGCTGGAGCAGAGAGCTACTGTTCTGGTCGTGTGAACTGGTTTTGTCAAAGGCAGAAGCCAGGGTTCTGGTATGGGTTCCCAGTAGATCGATCATGGAAATTTCCAATTACAGCTGGTGGGCATGTGATATATAAAAGATTCATAAATACAATTCTTGGGACCTGAGACCTACTTTCTGCCCGATGAATGGGTATTTGTAACTTTGGGGTGGTATCTAGGGTTGGGGCCCCACTGATTTTCTCAGCAGCCTGCTCCATTTTGAGGGAAGTCAAGAAACTTTCTTTTCAGCCATGTCCCTCTTACTTGAATTTCTCCCATTTCTCTTTGATCAATGTTTCATTTATACTGAGAATAGCTTCTCAGCATTGTCCTCGTCCAACCCCTTCATGGACTATTGGAGCATGCTCCTAAAGTCTTCTCTAGGCTAAATGACTTTCCATAGTGACAATATAGGCTTTTCTCAATTCACTCCAGAAGAAATGAATCTTTAGGTATCTTGCTTTTATAATAACAATGATAATAATAATAGCTAATACTTATCATTTATTAAAAAGCTAACATTTATTGAGTGCTAATTGCCAGGTAGCATGCTAAGGATTTTACATGTATTAGCTCATTTTATCTTTCTGATAATCTGGTGGGGGCAGAAATTATTATTTTGCGGTTTCAAAGATCAGGAAACTGAGAGTGAGGGTTAATTTGCCCAGGTTCACACTCTCAGTTTAACCCATATCTTTCTGTGATGCTCTATAGCTCCTCTAATTATTAAGAGTACTCTGAATTTCCTGTATGTTTATTTTTCAAATATATATATTTGTGTGTATATGTATTATATATATATATGTATGCATGCAAATTTGCTAAATAAGTGTCATGCTACTTTGTGCCATGCTGAGGTATTAAAACTTTTTAAAGGAAAGACTAGCTGACCTTCATCTATACTGAAATTATTCCCTTAGGAATATTCCATTTCTTTTTTCCATTAATAAGCTGCCTTGAAGAACAAATTAGTCCTATGAAGGATGCTACATTAAGCTTCAAAGTGCTAAATCCAAAGGAATTTTAATATTTTCACCTTTATTCTATCCACATATGTCATAGTTGATAAAATTTTACAGTAGCTCCTACTCCATGCCTTGCCTCCCAGTCCCAGGGAATGTCATGTATTAACTAAGAGGAACCATTGCATATGCCCAGTGAATGGCCCACAGGCCACTTTGCAGTGCTTTTTAGTCTGGTAGGAAGAATAAACCTAAGCATACATTGTAGGTGAAAATGTCCTGTGCTGCATGTGGCTTTTGTGCACTAAGTATATTTCCAGAGTTGCTCCTGGGCTTCGGAGGACTGAGGAATACAAGTAGCAAAGTGGAGATTTTCAGGGGGGTTAATAGTGTCTGGGAAGTCAGGGATCCAGGATAAGGCATTTGGGTTAGGACTGAAGGCAAGGGCCCAGGGAGGATTAGAGGAGTTCCTAATGTGGAATTCATCAGTTTTGTATTGGAACTGAGCTGCTGGTCTCAGATGGGCCCTGCTGTGTGCCGCGTTAGGCTGGGGGCAAAGGGAAGAGCAGCTACTTGAATCCTAAGCTTGTCTCTGCCGTTTTGTAGGTGTGCAACCTTGGGCGAGTAAAGTCTTCCCTCTGGGCCTCAGTTTCCTTACTTATAAAGTGGGTATGAGACTATATATACCTCATTGTTGAGATGATTACACAAGTTAATAACTAGACTGCTTTGCATCTATAGACAGCATTAGAAATGTTAGTGATTATGAATAATTATGTTTTGAGTGTGTTGTAGTCTATATGAGGGCTTCCCAGGTGGTGCTAAAGGTAAACAACCCGTTTGCAAATGCAGGAGATGTAACTGACGTGGACTCATTCCCTGG
>NW_011494950.1:291284-292081 GCF_000754665.1 Bison bison bison | reverse complement strand
ATGGACAGAGGAGCCTGGTGGACTATAGCCCATTGGGTTGCAAAAAGTTGGGCGTAACTGAAGCAACATAGCATGCATTCTATATGAATATTTTTTCTTTAAAAAAAATATTATTTATTTATTTTTGGCTGTGCTAGGTCTTGGTTGCTGTGTGGGCTTTCTCTAGTTGCAGTGAAAGTGAAACTCACTCAGTCATGTCCAACTCTTTGCAAGCCCACTAGAGTGAGCAGCCTTTCCCTTCTCCAGGGGATCTTCCCAATCCAGGGATCAAACCCAGGTCTCCCACATTGCAGGTGGATTCTTTACCAACTGAGCAATGAGGGAAGCCCCATAGTTGCAGTGAGCGGGAGCTATTCTCTAGTTGCGGTGCTCAGGCTTCTTGTTGGGATGGCTTCTCTTGTGGCAGAGCACGGGCTCTAGGGCATGTGGGCATCAGTAGTTGTGGCATGTGGGCTCTAGAGAGCAGGCTCAATAGTTGTGGCACATGGGCTTAGTTGCTCTACAACAGGTGGGATCTTCCCAGACCAAGGATTGAACATGTGTCTTCTGCACTGGCAGGTGAATTCTTTACCACTGAGCCATCAGGGAAGCCCTGAGAATTTATTAGCTTTTCTTTCTCAGAAATGTTTATTACTTTCCCAAGAATCTCTCACAGTACGGAATTGAAAATATGCTTTAACAGCTGATAGTAGCAAGTTTAGCCACTGATGCTATTTTGTCTTAGCTACTCCTTCAGCCCACTTGTGAGCAGACCTAGGATGGCCTTCCCCTGGTTAAGAACACTGTGTGAGTTTCTC
>NW_011494950.1:290559-290742 GCF_000754665.1 Bison bison bison | reverse complement strand
AAATTTGCTGACTTTTACTTGCTAAGTAGTTGGCAACAGTTTGATACCCAGAAGATATTATTTAAAAAGAAGAAGACTTAATCTATCCCTTCAAGGTGAATTTTAATGAGTGAAAAATATAACCGCTTTTTTTTTAAAAACTGTATTTTAAAAATGGATACTGGAAAATGTTTCTTTTATGTG
>NW_011494950.1:289360-289760 GCF_000754665.1 Bison bison bison | reverse complement strand
ATGAAATTTTAAAAAATGCTATTGTGATGATACATTAAGCACAGACAATGGTGTCCTTTTTCTGTTTGGATCTATGTATCTTTGTGTTCTCTCTTTTTAAGCAAGATATCCAGTAAAACCTAATATTTAGATAATCTAAATTTAGAAGTAGTCCTTCAAATGGATATATTATAAGATTTTAAAGATTAAGAAATTGTGTACTGCTCTCATTTAATAAATTTAGCTGAATAATACTTTTAAGGGAGATCAAAATTATTTTTGTGCCATTAATAAAAAGTCTGTTTTGATTGTGGTATAGTCGATTTGCAATGTTATATTGGTTTTAGGTATACAACATAGTGATTCAAAATTTTTATAGATTATATTCTAATTAAGATTTTTATAAAATATTGGCTATATT
>NW_011494950.1:288531-289260 GCF_000754665.1 Bison bison bison | reverse complement strand
TCTGGCACTGGGAGCACAGAGTCTTAGCCAGTGGACGACCAGGGAAGTTCCTAAAGTTTCGTTTTAAATATGACTAATTTTATCTTTTCTCATCTTTTTAAAATTAATATTTTTGTGTATGTTTATATCATGACGTATGCAATACTTGAGTATAGTTGTATGTATATATAATAGTTGTAGTATGTATATATAATTTGGAGATAAATTTATATTTACTTTTTTGGGGACTATGCATCTTTTTAAACTTGATTGTGTTAAAAACTGGGAGGCTGCTGAACTAGACTATCCATTTGCACCAGATACTTGATAGTGAATATAACTGAATTGTCTAGCTCTATCAAGAGCCTGGTTGAAATAACTGATGTTAGGTAAGAGATATGTTACCCACTCTCACCTCCTCTACTCCTATAGATACTGTGTGTTGTCTGTTGGCTCAAGGTAGCCCACTGAAAGGCTACATATCTAGGAGGCCGGCTGCTGCTGCTGCTGCTAAGTGGCTTCAGTTGTGTCCGACTCTGTGCGACCCCATAGATGGCAGCCCACCAGGCTCCTCTGTCCCTGGGATTCTCCAGGCAAGAACACTGGAATCGGTTGCCATTTCCTTCTCCAATGCATGCATGTGTGTTAAGTCGCTTCAGTTGTGTCCGACTCTGTTTGACATTATGGACAGCAGCCCATCAGGCTCCTCTGTCCACGGGATTCTCTAGGCAAGAATACTGGAGTGGGTTG
>NW_011494950.1:287714-288378 GCF_000754665.1 Bison bison bison | reverse complement strand
TGGAGGAGGGCATGGCAACCCACTCCAAGTATTCTTGCTGGGAGAATCCCATGGACCGAGGAGCCTAGTGGGCTACAGTCCATAGGTTCGCAAAGAGTCGGACACAACTCGGCAACTGAATACACACACACACACAAACACAGACAACCAGAGAGGGAGAAATGTACCAAGGTATGGTGAAATTGAAATCTGACATTCTCCATCTCCTGCTTGACCCGCCTTTAGTCCTTAGAAAGGTCATCCCAAGATAATATTCTATAGCACTTCTCATTCTCCTTATAAACCTGCCTCCAGTTCACACAAAACATACAAGACCATAAAGAGGAGTGAGAAGTGCTGAATGCTATTATCCGGTATTGTTCCTTAATTGTTTTATGCATGTAAGCCCTGGATAATGGAGTAGTAGTTAAAAGCAAGAACATCAGACAGGCCTTAATTTGAATCCATGGTTTGCTTGCTGACTCTGTGACTTAGGGCAAATAATTTAACCAATCTTTTGGTTAATTTTTTTTTTTTTTAATCTTAGTTCCTTCATCCACCAAATGAAGATACAGTTGTCCCTTATTATCCATGGGGGATTGGTGCCAGGACCCCTCTGGATACCAAAATGTGCAGATGTTCAAATCTCTTGTATAAAATGGTGTAGTATTTGCGTATAAGCTAT
>NW_011494950.1:286137-287614 GCF_000754665.1 Bison bison bison | reverse complement strand
AATCAGCTCTAGATTACTTCTAATACCTAATACAATGTAAATGTTATGTAAATAGTTGTAAATACAATTTAAATGCTATGTAAATAGTTTCTGATGCACAGCAAATTCAAGTTTGGCTTTTTGGAGCTTTCTGGAACTTTTTTCCTGTGAATATTTTTGATCCGTAGCTGGTTGAATCTGTAGATATGAAAGCTGTAGATTCAGAGGGCTGACTGTACTAAACCTGCCTTACGTGGTGGTTGAGAGGATTAAATTCATGTAAATTCATAGAAAGCATTTAGTAACGAACCTGGCACAGAGCAGGTACTCAGGAGCAACAGCATTATCCTCCAGGCTGTTACCTCCTGATGGTTGTTGGAACCATGTAGATGCTCTGTGCTTCTTTCCTATGCCCACAGTGCCTACTGCAGAGATCAGTGTATGCTAGGTGCTCAGTTAGTACTTGTGGAACTGAACAGAATTAGTGGGAAAGCCGTATCAGCAACAAGGTTGATTAGGAATCTAGTGTAAGCTGAGATTAGACACTTTCGATCAATTTATCTCCTTCCACCTGCTAAAATGACTTCTTTTGGAACAGCATTCTGAAGCTTTTTAATCTCGGATCTTGATGCAGCACCTCTTTTCATAGATTTATACAAGTTTCATTGTCTAGGGGAAAATCCAAAATCTTCCCTTTTTCATCAGTGGTATTACTTTTTATTTGTAAAATTTGAAATACTTGGGTCTTTCCTCTCCTTCGACCTAATAGGCCAGTGCTAGCAATATCACGATGCTTCTCTCTGCATAAACACCGTTCAAAAATGACTCTTCCCTGTTTGCCAGTGAAGCCCAAACTCCTGAATCTGGCACTGAAGGCCTGACATTTACCTTGGCCCCATCTGACCTACTCAAATCTATTTCCTACCATGTCTTGTGCTCCAGCCAGATGGGTCTTACCACTGGGCTCTAATTGGGCAGAGTCCTAATTCTTATCTTTTCCTTTTGCCACATTAAGATCTCCCATTCCCAAATGTGACACTCTGACTGCTCAATACCCACTGAGTTCTTCTACGATGCTCACTAGTATACTGCTCAGAGTCTTAGCTATCTAAGTATTGTATGTTATATTTTTGTTTCCCACAAATGAGATTTGACGCCCCACTCCTGAAGCCAAGGAGAGTTATCACCCACAGAGCCATGTATTCTGCAGAGCACACAGTAAGTGATTAAGATGAAAAAACCACAAAAGTGCTTTGTAGACCTAAATATATGGTATTATAAAAATTCATTTACACATATAATAATTGTTTACTGAACACCTGCTGTGCTGGATAACTAGGCTAGATCTAAGGACCATGTAAATATTGCTTAGGGACTCTTAAAGATTCCTGGGGACGGAAATTTGGTAAGAGAATAGATTTTCTATAGTGAGGTGGGATAATGCTCAGATTTGGTCATTAAAAGGTTGTGTGATGTCACAGGTCAGTGAAATCAGACA
>NW_011494950.1:285906-286037 GCF_000754665.1 Bison bison bison | reverse complement strand
TACCCTGCATTTACTGACAAAATAAGCCTCTTGGGATCATAAGCCTGAAGGTTAGACAACAGTAAGTTCACTAAGTTGCTATTGCCTCGAAAGACACCCAGATATGTTGCTGAAAAGCCCCCAAATGGTCC
>NW_011494950.1:283640-285806 GCF_000754665.1 Bison bison bison | reverse complement strand
GCTGAGTGCTAAGATCTCTGTTGTGGTTCATGGACTTAGTTGTAGCATGCAGGCTTAGTTGACCCCATGGCATGTGGGATCTAGTCCCCCAACCAGGGATTGAACTCATGTCCCCTGCATTGGAAGGCAGATATTTAACCACTGGGCCACTGGGGAAGTCCCATCCTTTTCCATTTGAAACTTCCTTAAAAGCACCTTTTGGCAACCATAACACCTTTTTCTCTCACATGCAAGCTAAAGTAACTTGATGTATTTTTCATACTTAATTAAAACACGGGGTCTTAGTTCATCTTCTTTTCCATACCTGGCCTACATTCACTGTGTTACATTTTGTGAGTACCACCCTGAAACAACCTGCATTAGTCAGTCTGTATCTCTTACTTGCGGTATTTGACACTCGAATTTTCAGTTGGCCACCTTCTTCACTTTTAGCAACCTCATAGTAAACCACACCAAAATATGAGAAAACAGTTGATCATTCTGTCACTTCAGAAGGCACGTAATTTAGGAGTCATTTAAAAATACATGTAAAAACTTGAGCCCAAGATGAGCTTGAGGACAAATTACTTTTGCTGTTCTTGCTACTCAGTCATGGGAGGGAAAGTTCCCCAAAGGGTTTGAGAATCATTTTCATTCCACTGCTCAGAGCCGAACCTGAGTTCAAAAAAACACTGCTGCACAGTTTCCCCAAGGAACAAGACAGGGAGAGAGAATCTGAAAGAGCACAGTGGGTTTTAGGTGAGAACTTCCAGAACTTCTTTGAAAATAAAGGCTACATGTGATAAAAATACTGTTTTCCAGCCACTGCCTCTGTGTTTTCTCTCTCGTATTAAATGGCAACAGAGGCCAAATACCATTTGCTTCTCTGTTCTTTCTTGACCTATTTTTGGTACTATTTCCTTCACTTCAGCCTTTTAAGTTGCTGTCCTTTAGTGGAAAGAGTGTGAAAGCCAGCATGGGGTGAGGATTGACATCTTGCGGGTGAGAGGATGCACTTACCAGGTTGTATCAGTCTTGTTCCTGTGACTAACTCTGGGACCAAGCACTGAGGCCTTCGTTCTGCTCGGATTGCTGTTCCCTTGGCTCTTGGCATCTTGAATTGCTAGTTCTTCACTCCTCAGGTTATATGTATGTTACTTCTTCAAAAAGACCAGACCCTGACCAGCCCATCTAATGGAGCTGGCCTCTCCCCAGCCTATTCACTCTCTGTGTCATATTCCTCTAATTTCTTGCAAAGCAATTTATCACAGTCTGAAATAATCTAGTTTATGACTTGTTTTTCCCCTCTTCCCTCCCCACTAGACTATAAGCTCTATGCAGACAGGGACCATGCCTGTCACGTTGAGCTGTTGTAGATGACCAATGCTTAGCACAGTGCCTGGTGCATTCTGGGTGATAAGGAGCTGTTTTTTGTTCAGTGAATGAATGAGAAGGACAGAAGGCACACTCCTTCCTGGAGTGTACAGCCACAGAACAAATTCTGCTAAGATTTGTCAAGCTCAGTGACCTCTATCCACATTTGCTGATTCATGTGGGAACAAATGATATAACGAAGAAACTGAACTGGCTTGTTACTGATTCTGAAGTCAGATGTGAAACTTGAACAGCTTGGGAGTTACAGGTAGCATTTTTATTTTTTTCCTAGGGTGAAAGGGATGACCTTGGCAGAGAATAGAAGATATAGAAAATGAACAGTTGACCACATTCATAATGTTGAGCAGGATCTAATTTTCTGGACTGTGCCTCATGGCAGAACAATGAGTTTCTGGTTAAGGAGGAAATGTGTCTTTTGAAGACAGGAAAAAAAAAAAAAAAAACCCTTTGTTTCAGAGACTCACAAACCTTAACAGTGTAGCATTGTCAGATTTAACAAAATCAAACAAACAAGAAACCTAGAATGTCTAGTTAAATTTGGATTTCAGATAAACAATGATTACATTTTAAATATAAGTATGTGCCATGCAATATTTGGTGTCCTATATTTTATGTGGCAACCCTACAAGAGTGATTTCATCCAGTTCTCATTACTCTATCGTTTTCACAAGATTATAAGAACTTTATTAGATGCCTTGCTGACCTTTGGATATAATGTTCCTGTGGCAACATTTCCCCAAACATGTTCCACGAAACCATAGGGTCTCACAAGATGGGAATATACCTTGATAA
>NW_011494950.1:283195-283519 GCF_000754665.1 Bison bison bison | reverse complement strand
CCATGAGAGTCCCATCCTTATGTCATGTGACCAGCTTTGCAGAGAGTTCTGGCTCTGTCACTGGGTCAGGTTTTACACTTGCTGACTTTATCTTTCCTTATGGATACAAAGAACACTTAAACCTGAGACCTGGGCCCTGAAGAAAAAATTTTAGTCTGGCTTAGGTTCTCCCTGCTATCCTCAGTTGTGTGAGCAAGCCAAGGCTGTTCTGGAGCCTTCTGAGGTTGTGTGGTCCTGCCTGTGTATGTGCCCAGCTTAGATGAACCCTGGAATGGATCATTCACTGCTTTAGACATACTTTGTTGTCATGGTTTTTAAAATAGA
>NW_011494950.1:282744-283095 GCF_000754665.1 Bison bison bison | reverse complement strand
TAAAATAGAGTATAACAGTCTTCGTGTGGAAAAAACTAGTTTATCATTGGAATTAATTTGTGCATAATTTTCTAGGTAAAGTCAAGAATGCATCTTCTTCAAAGGTAAACTTAATGACATTTGTTTTATAAATACCATCATTCCTCACTGTCAGTCCTCTGTAAATGCTCTAGCCTCTGACATTCAATAGAGCAATAAAGAAATCAAACATGCCTACCTAACCTTTATGAAAATATTTAAAATTATGATTTAATTTTTAATCTCCCATGGCAGCAGTAAAACAAATGATATAAATCTCAACAGGACCAACTGCCTGCCTTGCAATAACACTTTGGGTATGGCCTAGACAGT
>NW_011494950.1:281234-282359 GCF_000754665.1 Bison bison bison | reverse complement strand
GCATGGGCTAGGGAAAGGGGGTTTGGTAGATGTTAACATTGTGCATTTCCTGGGGGCCTTATATATAATTGTCTTTCACAGTGGGTGGAGGGCGGAGAGGAGGTTTTGACATGTCCTGTGTTAACAGTTTGGGTTTTCAAATAATGTCTTGTTCTTTCTTGCCACTGAACTTCTGTTTCTTGCCATTAAATAAACAAATACCAAAAAACTCAAAACATGCAAAACAACCACCGCAACAAGAAGGCAAGAAAAAACATGGCTTTTCTGTTTAAAAGAAATGAAAGAATCACTCAGTCTAAAATGATGGGATTTAAGGTTTATAGAGTCCATTATGAAATCTCTTACACAAGTGACTAAGGCACGGGAATGGGTAAACTGAGGGAAGCCAAATTAAAGAAGTTGGTTTATTGTGTTGAAATAATACTAATACAATATGTTGTAGATGTACTAACTAGTTTCTCAATGTTTCCGCAATTTAAAAAGCTAGAATCAAAAACCTCAGACCCTTAAGAAGCTACTTTATTAGCTTTACAACATCTTATGTACAATATCAGTAGATATTACATAAATGAATGGTTATATGAAGCTCAAGTTGTGAATACTTTGAGGCAGGCCAGAGTCGGGCTCTTATACAGGTGCTCGGTTCATGTATGTTGCCCATGAATGTCTTATATATATAACTGCAGTTTCAAGACAGTCAAAGTGATCAGCTCTATGAACAGTTGTCTATCCTATTAAATCTCTCTAGAACCTCTGGCAATGCTGCTGATCTCTTAGAATAAGTTGACTCGGATGTATTGAATTGTAGAATGCTGTTAAGCATTTCTGGCCGCTACCCACCAGATGCTACTAGCGCATCCCTTGTTATGACAACCAGAAATACCTGCAGGTGCTATCAGATGTCCGCAGCGGGCAAAGGGGCTGGTTTGAAATTGCCCCAACTTGAAAACTCCTGGGTTAGAAGATGGTAAAGGTTCAGGTTTCCATAAGTTGACTCTAGGTCCCTACAGATCACATGGTAGGATCCAAAGACTTTCACGATTGCAAGAGGAGGCTCAAGATGAGAGGCCAGCCCAAAAGTCCATGAAATGGATAAATGGATAAACAAAATGTGATACATCCATA
>NW_011494950.1:279850-280950 GCF_000754665.1 Bison bison bison | reverse complement strand
AGACACAACAGAGGCCCCACCAAGGGAGAAGGGAGCAGGCTGGGGGAAGTAGAACTGCCCAGTTTAAAAACTGTTTCATGGAGAGTGAGAAAGTGGTTGCCAGGGGCTGTGAGATGGGGAAATAGGCAGAGATTGGTAAGAGAGTACAAACTTTCAGTCATAAAATGAATAAGGTCTGAGCATCTAATGTAAAACATGGTGCCTATAGTTGACAACATTGTATTGTACAATTGAAATTTGCTAAAAGAGTAGAACTTTATATATGTGTGTGTATATATATCACACATACATAGTGATGGATGTTTAACTAGATGGGAGGAATCCTTTCACAATGTACATGTATATCAAGCCATCAAGATGAACACTTTAAATATGTTACAATTGTATTTGTCAATTACACTTCAATAAAGCTGAAAAAATAAAATACAATCTTGATAACTTTTCTATTTCATGACACATTTCTTAAAGGGAACTATGAGAATGTGTGGGTGTAGAGGGACAGGAAGAAATATGCCTATGAAGAGAAAAACACTGGTTGGAGGGACTTTGAAATGAAATGTATTTTGAGTGATCTCTAATTCCATGCTGGGCGTCTAGGTGGCTCTTTCAGCTCTTTCTGGAGAAAAAAAAGCGTTGGAGCACATCCTTTCCATTAGTATTAGACCAAGTTATTTTATATAAACAAGAAAAGGAAAGGCAAAGGGGGGCTTTATGCTTTGGGCATGCTATTATATTTTTCTCTTTCAGATGCCATCTGTCTTCCCAGCAGATTCAGGAGTTACAGAGGTGAGGTAGAATTTTACCTATACAGAATCACAAACATGTATATTTGATCCACTGCTGCTTCTCAGACTTTCTCTATCTTTGTTTTTCCCAGTAGTATTAAAAAGTATTGACTTCATATCAGATCTAGAAAAAGTTGGAGAGGGGTGCACTGACTGGAAAAAAAATCACCGGATGAAAATATAATTCCTTCTATGTAAGGAGACCCAAAGTTGAATATAGATAAACACCATTTATTGTTTGATTTAAACATTCCATTTCACTGGTAAATTGTGTGAGCTTTGTTATTCTAGTGATGGATGTCTATTAGGAATAAA